>NC_134040.1:49270282-49581689 GCF_965140245.1 Athene noctua
CATTTCAGCCAGCCTACTTCACTTAGCCCTGCCAGATATGTGTGAACAACTTCAAAGGTCTAAGTAAACTCCACTGATTTAAAACTATGTGCAATATTTAAAAGGACCAATATTCTCCAACAGCTGATGAATACTGGTTTACAAATTGAAGTTTTAAGCACACACGGTAAGGTGAAATGTAACACTATTTTCTTCCCCTTTTCAGAAGCATATTTACTAAAAGTTAGTGCCTGATAAATATACTTGAACTGCAAGTTACATCACCCTACCTGAAAAACCTTCCGTCTGGTTAAAAATATGCAAGCACCTACAATGCCAGTAATCACAAATAGGGTTAAGTATCACACACTTGAAAAACAAAAAATCTTGTCACTCAAAAGAGGCCACAATACAAAAAACAGGTTTTAATACAATTTCAGAAATAGTAAGTTGCCTGGAAGAGGGAGATTCTGAAACAAAAATACTGCTGACTTAATGCTTGCTCACCACCACATTTCCTCTATTTGATGAAGGGTGAAAGTTTAATCAAAACCCTCCTCAAAGAGCTTGTTGAGGCAGGGTGCTGCAGTACAAGTTGTACACCACAGCCAAAGTAAGTCATGTTGGTTTTAACTGACTTTTTTTTTTCCCCATGCTACTAATTCTTTACTCTCACTTTATAGAAAGAAAATTGCTGAACTGGATTATCTGCTTTTCTCTCATCAATTACTTTTGTAATTTTTAAAGCAGTTTCAGATGTTATGGGGGGAGGTCCCTTCCAGCAGGAAATTTTATACTGAAACTGCTCATATATTCAAAAAAACATCCAAGGACACATTAACATTTTTGGAACACCAGAAACTGACATAATCTTGATGATCAATTAATTCTTCTGATACCTCCGAGTTGCAAAACTTTTTGAAATACTGAATACATGCAAACACAGAAAGCTGGATGGCCTTACCAGAACAAATTCTGCTGTCAGGCTACAACTCAAACTCTCAAATTACATAGATGAAAAATCCCCAGTCCTTGCTGCTATACAGCCCACAATACTGGGTGAACAAGGCACCAAAAGCTCCCTTATACTGCAGTGATTTTGTCACCAAAATTCAAGATTATCTGGAATAAATCTCCACAGAGGTAACAACAACAGCCGTTGTCGATGCATGATATTTTAATTAAAAAAAAGATACTTTAACAACCAGAAAGAACACAAGAGTACCTAAACTTAATTACAATTCATAGGACAAAACAGCAGCAAATATTCACAAATATCAGAGGCACAGGTCTAACTAAAACCATGTGGTCCAATATTCTTTAATTATGCAGCTTGCAACAACTAAAATTCTCCCATGCAATGACATACCTTTTTATCATCCAAAACTCCCTCTTGGTTTTGTGTAAGCATCCACTGTGGATATTTATTCTGCAGACTAGTAGTTAGCACATCCATTTTATTCATTTTCCCCACATTTCTGTTACATTTGAATTTAAAAAAAAGAACAAAAAAACAGAATAGTCAATAATTTGTATAAAGATGAGCTGTTGCTATCATCAGGCCAGAAGAAGGTTAAGAAAGATCACTACCTTGAATTTAAAATGCTTTGTGCACAAGTATTTAGAGTTGCCCACATTAAATGGCAGAAAGGCTTTAGGCATTATATTCTTGTTCACACGTCAGTAAGAAAACCAAGAATAAAACATATATGAAAACCTCTTGAAGTCCTTCTGGGAAAAAAGTTGTCTAGTTTTTATGGAGATCAGTGACTCAGAACAGGAGAGTATACCTACTGCCACCTCTGGGCAACACAGCCCTCATCAGACAAATGTATCTGGTGTTCTAGGTAACAGCATAGGAACCAGCCACCTAGCTTAAAAGCAGTCAGCTGCATTTACTGACAAATGCAGTCAGAAAAATTCAAAACAACAATTACCAGACTCAGAAACATTGCCCCTAGGCCTGAATTCCCTGCACAGGGCCTCAGGGCTGTGAGCCCACAACCAAGATAAGAAAAAACATGCCAAATTTCTAGGGCACACTAAAGCCAGCTAGGCACATGCTGCTATGCTGTCTGGTGCGGACTTGCTGAGGTTACTTATGAATTTACCAGCCCTGGATTCAAACAAAATGAGTTCACCAAGCAGAGGCTGCCTATTTCCAGGACATCAGGAAGCAGGGTGCATCCCCTGAAATGGGAACACATTCCACAGAGAAGTTAGAAGATGACTGGGCTTTTCTTTCAGGGAAGTGGAGCAGGATTTTATAGTTGTGAGCAAACAGTGACTGCATCGAAAGTCCCAGCTTCTCCCTAGGCTGCTTCTAATGTGATTTAGAAATCTTCCTGGAGATGGAGGAAAACAGTTCACATAGGAAATTTATGCTATCCTGCTTCTTCCCACTAGTCCCCAGGTGCTCAATGCACTTTAACAACAAAATCATGCCACTGCTGTCTTAGTAAGAACATGCTTTTCAGTTACACTTCCTCATCAACGATAAAGTACAAACCCTAGGCAAATTGTGCTGTTTCAGTTCTTCAGTATTCAAAAACACCTGTTGATTTTTTGATTATCTAGGCTAGGCAGAATTTCTCCCTTGGTTATCTGTCTACTTCTGCAGTAGCATAACAAACCACCACCTTAAAGACAACTTCAAAAAGTATTTGAATACTAAACCAGTCACAAAATAGCCACTAGGAAGATGACTTAAGCAAAGCCACTCTGTTCCTGGGAGCTGCAGTTGCTGTAAACAAAATAAAACAGTAGAAAGGCGAGAAACAAACAAAAAAGTTGTAGCACCCACCACACAGCTCTAGCAACACATTTTCTAAAAGACAGAACTGAAGAGTGCCTTTGGTAACTACACCACACGAGCTGCTCACGGGGTCATCACCCACCTTTCCAGCGTTAAAGCAAGAACTTGCAAGCACTAAGCATTGCATGGGCAGCTGCCAACCAACGACAAGACCTGCTCCAAGTTAACATGGGTCCCTTCGGGACAACCGGCAGCAGACACAGAGCCGCAGCAAAGTCTCCACACAGGCGACAAAACGCCTCATTGCTTCACAGGAAAATGTTAGTCTCACCGCGCCTCACCTCTGAGCAGAAGTGAGCACCCCCAGCCCACCCCCGCAGCAGGAACTCCTTCGGGGGGGGGCAGCTTCACCCCGGTAGGCCAATCCGCCTGCACCCCCGCCTCCCGGTACAGCAGAGCACAAATGCCCCGACACCCCAAGGGTGCGGGAGGTGCCCGCAGGAGGCCGGGACAGGCAGCGAGGCGCCGTCCACCTCCGCCCGTTCCACCCCCCACGCCGGCGCTCCGGCCTCCTCCCGGGCCGCACCGTGCGCCGAGTACAGGCGGCGGCGGCTAGAAGCCCTCAGCCGCCCCTCAGGGGCGCCCGGTCCGGTGCTGGCCCAACACGACCTCGGCTCAGAGAGCACCGATCTCCAGAACGCCGGCGGCCCGCACCTTCAGCGTCACGGCGCGTCGCGCAATTAATACGTCACCGAGACCGCCGGCTCCCTCCCGCCGTCTTCCCGAGTAGTGGCGGCGGGAGGTTACCCGAGGTGACGCGCATGCGCGGTAGGGCGGGGGGGCCCGGCGGCCGCGGGGCATTGTGGGTAATGTAGTCCCGGGCCCGGGCGGGCCGTGCACCCTCCGGCGAGCCGACGGTGCCCACCGCGCTGCCGCCGCCGCCGCCGCCGCCGCCGCCGTCCTCGGCCGGGCGGGGCCGGGCCGGGCCGGCGGGGCGGGGCGGGGCGGGGCGGAGCGGGCGGCGGGGGTGCGCCAGCCCGTGGCTCTGCGCGGCGGGGGGGCGGCGGGGCCGCCGGCTGCGGGCGGTGGCGGTGGCGGCGGCGGCGGCGGTGGCGGCGGCGGCGGCGGCGGTGGTGGTGGTGGTGGTGGCGGCGGTGGCGGTGGCGGCTGAAGGGCAACGGCGGCGGCGATGGGCGCTGTGGGGTGAGTTATCGAGCGGGGGAGCAGTGCTGGGGGGATCGTCGGTACCGGAGGGGGGGCGGGGGGCAGCGATGGGGCAGGAAATGCGGTGTGGGGGGCACGGGAGGGACAATCCCGGGGCACTGGGGGACAATATTGGAGCACTGGGGGGGCAGGAGGTCAGTATGGGGGCACTGGGGTGGCAGGGGGGCAGTGCTGGTGGCACTTGGGGGGGAAGGAGGTTAAGCTCTGGGGATACTGGGACAGGAGATGCAATGATGGGGGGCACTGGGAGGCAGTGTTGGGGAACTGGGGGGCAGTGCTGGAGCGCTGCGAGGCAGGAGGTGAATCTCCGGCGGCACTGAGGCAGGAGATAAGGTGATGGGGGGCACTGGCGAGCAATACTGGGTCAGTGACGGGGGCAGGAGGGCAGTACTGGCGGCGGGAGAGCAGGATCGGGGGGAAGGAGGTGAAGCTCTGGGGATACTGAACAGGAGATGCAGCGATGGGGGGCACTGGAGGGGCAGTACTGGGGGCACTGGGGAGCAGTAGGGCAGTGCTGGAAAGGATTCCAATGCCCCCCCCCAGTGCCCTGGGGAGGAAGGGCTGAGGCGGGTGATGTAGGGAAAACACAGCGGCATGGGGGAGGACCCTGCAGCGGGGAGCGGGATCCCCGTCGGGGGTAGACACCACCTCCCAGCGGGGGCACCCCAATCCATCACACACACACCCCGGGGCTCCCCACTGCAGGGGAGCGGACAGTGTAGCAGCTGGAGGGGTCTGCAGTGCCAGAGGAACAGGGCTGGGAGGCAGGCTGCCGTGCTTGGGCCAGGGGGGCATGGGGAGGGCTGCAGGGCAGGGAGGGCTGCCAGGGCCGGGGGGGGAGGAACAGACAGCGAGGCTAGCGGGCCAGTGTGCTGCTTCCTTGTCTGGGAGGACGTGGCCGGCCGACAGGAGCTGGAGCAGGGGAGGGGAAGAGCACCCGAGATCCTTTTGCTGCGATGCTGCGTGCTGTGGCAGCCAAGATAGATGCAGGCGTCTTTGTAGGGAGAGCAGCGCTGAACAGAGACGCCGCTGAGAAGCCGAGCAGGCCCCTGATGCTGATGTTGTCATCTGTGTCTCTGTTATGTATTATTTCCAGCTGATTGGTAAAGATGGAAAGAGGGAGAGGAGGAGGAGGAGGAGGAGGAAGGAACCTGGGGAGCTCTGGCCTGCACAGGAGCATTTATTCCCAGTCCCAGCAGCAGTACCATTACCCGGCCTCCTCCCAGGGGAGCTGCATGGAGATCCAGGAGCTGGCCTCCAAGAGGGTGGACATCCAGAAGAAGCGATTTTATCTGGATGTGAAACAGAGCTCCCGAGGCCGCTTCCTGAAGATTGCTGAGGTCTGGATAGGAAGAGGCAGGCAGGACAATATCAGGAAAAGCAAACTGACCCTCTCCTTGTCTGTGGCCGCTGAGCTGAAGGACTGCCTGGGGGACTTCATCGAGCACTATGCCCACCTGGGCCTGAAAGGCGGCCACGGTCACCGGCACGAGCACAGCAATGGCAAAGAACAGCATCCCCGGAGACGACAGCAGCACCCGCCACCTTCACCTCCGATGTCTGTCGGCTCTGAAGAGCACCCTCACAGCGTCCTCAAAACAGAGTACATCGAGAGGGACAACAGAAAGTATTACCTGGACCTGAAGGAGAATCAGCGGGGGCGCTTCTTGCGGATTAGACAAACCATGAGTAGGGGACCTGGCATGATGGGTTATTTTGGCCACAGCTTGGGACAGGAGCAGACAATTGTCCTTCCAGCGCAAGGGATGATTGAGTTCAGGGATGCTTTGGTCCAGCTGATTGAAGAATACGGTGATGGGGACATAGAGGATCGCCGGGGGGCAGATGACGAGCCCCCGGAGCTCCCAGAGGGCACCTCCTTTCGAGTGGACAACAAGCGCTTCTACTTCGACGTGGGATCCAACAGGTACGGCATTTTCCTGAAGGTAAGTGAGGTGAGGCCGCCCTACCGTAACACCATCACGGTTCCATACAAAGCATGGACACGGTTTGGGGAAAATTTTATCAAGTACGAAGAAGAGATGAGGAGAATTTACAACAGCCATAAAGAAAAAAGAATGGATGCCAGAGGGGACAGTGGTGAAGAGCAAGAGGGTCTCGAATAGAGTGCATTGGACTGGCTGTCTGGCAAAATAAACAAAACAAGTAGAAATTGGTGAGAGGGACTGACCTATAGTAATTTCAAGTTGCCCCATTTTTTTTTGTAAAGTCCTTTTCTGGTAGTTCTTGCTAACTCCAGTCTGTAATGCTATAGGAGTCTGGTTATCATGTTAAATTATGCCCAAAACATCTCCGTATGTCTTATGAAAGTACCAACCTCCCGAGTCCGTATGAGTCAGCTGCTTCGAGTGTTGAAGACTATGGAAGTACACGTATCAGCACAAAAAAAATCCAGCACTCTGACCTTTAAATAGTCTAGATAAGGCTTGTGTTGCACTTCAACGTGATACAAAAAAAACCAACCCAAACCTTATGCTGAAATGTATCAGTTTCTGCTTATGATGGGTTTTCCAGGACTGAATTCTGCCTGTACTTGGTCAAAAGGCTGAGCAGCACAGCTCTAGGGCATTTATGACAAAAATCAACTTCACATGAATTGCTGGTATGTGTATGAGGAGAGTTAGAGGTTTTAAAATTGGCATCTGCTGGTTACTGAGTTTGAAACGATGTTCTGTGTGGGTAAAACCTTGATAACTGGTCAGACCTTTATAACGTGCTGGTGAAGAATGGAAGTTTTCTTATTCATTTCATAGTTTTGTGCTGACCATATAACCCAAGTATCCCAGAATATATCAAAGCTCTACTCGAGTGCTAAGCCTTCTGAGTTAATAGTAATGAATAACCCACTCCTCATCTATGTGTTCTGCCCATGTGAGGCTGGTGATTTTTTTATTTTTAATGCATTTGTCCATAATTTCCAAAGGTATTTTTGTATTAGGGGTGTTATGGGTTCCAGCAGGCAGCTGTGGAGCGGGTATTTGGAGGTGGAGGGACCACCACAACCAATGCTCCCAGCTTCTCTCCCAGACATGAGATTAATGCAGTTGTGATATTACCCGTGTGAGGAGAACACCTGGGTGTTTTTCTCCTGCTGCGAGAAAGACCTTTGTGGGGTTTGGTGCACCATTAGATATGTGTAAAAAGGCATCTGTCTCATACTTACCTGTATTGCATTTCAGAAACCATGGTTAACACCATGTTGGGTTTTCTGTCATGCTGATTTTACAGGTGGTGTTAGGAGATAGTATCTGTGCCCTGCCATCACCCTTTTCCCACCCACTCAGAACTGGGACTGTCATCAAGCAATTCAATCCCCGAACTCCCCCACCCAGGTTTCAGTGTTGTCCCGCTAAAGTCTCTGTAATGTAAATTTTACATCTTGTGGTATAAACTCTCTGCCTGGAGGGAAAATGTGTACAATTACCTGTTTCGGAGGTTGGCGAAAGATTTTGAAAATTTTTTGTCATTTCTTAAAACATGAATACTTAAAACATAACGGGCTTTTCTAGCCTTGGGGTGACCAGCTCCTTCCCCTCTGAAACCAGCGGGAATTTGGTTGAGCTCCAAGTACTTCCAGTAACGTGTTGCCCACCTTTAAGATCTTTTTTAAGTAGGCATTACTGTGTCTAATCAGATATTTATAATAATTTGAATAGTTTTTTACAGAGTGGCCTAGTGTGCACGTGAACCAGCTATTTTGCCATGCAACTGTTAAATGTTTTTTTTTTTTTTAATCTCTTGAGAAACGTATTTATCTCCAACCAGACCATTCATCGATCTTAGTCTGGACCCACCTGCACGCTGAATGGCCACACTCAATCAAATGCTATTACCTGTTAACATCATAAACCATAACGAGAAAAGTTGGGGAGACAGGGGTGGGAACCAAGAGGATAATCTGGACTTTAGTTTGGGTACTAAAACTAGTCAATCTGTTTTAACTTTAAGATAAAAAAGAAAAAAGAAAAAAAATAAAAGCTTGCACCAAAGTCACCAAAGAACCTTTAGGAAAATGTTACGGTTGTGACAAGAAGTACGAAAAGTTAATTTCACTGTTTTAGGTGATTCCCCCTTTAGGTAAAACCACACATAACGGTTACAGCAACGAAGCTTTTGGCTTAGTGTCAAAAACTCCCATTATTTCTGTGTGGATCATTCTTTTAGGTACTTTTTCAACTCTCGGAGAGATGTTCTCGCTCCACCACTCAAACAGTTAGCGGATCATGATGAATCAGCTGGAGGTTAAACATATTGGTTCATCATCGCTCTTAGGGCTTTGGTCCCAATGGTTTTAACAGGTCAATTAAAAAAAAAAAAGCAAAACCAACTTTAAAATAACTATATCCTTTTATTGGTGTGAAACCAGAATTTAGTGAATGAGTCCTTGATGTGTACGTTAGCATATTGCTGACTGCTGCTGCCCGTCACAGTGCCTGGAGTAAAAAATTAACTTATATTCCAACAAACTGGAGCTATGAATGTACAAACTTTTTACACTCTTCCCGTTTCTGTGTGGCATTCCTCCCCTACGATCTTGACATCTCCCAGTCCCAGTCTACCTTTGTCTCAAGGTATTGTAAAAGCTCCTATGTTGGAATTAGCCCGAGTGACCGCGTGTGTTGTAAGTGATCATGCCTTCCCTGTGTTCCTGTAGCGTTGGTGAGGAAAATACTTGCAACGGGCAAAGTGATTGGAAAGGGATAGTTTCTTCACCGTTTTAAAAGAAAAAAAAGATGCAAAATGGCTTTCCTTATTGCTGCCCATTGTTTTAAAACGAACCTTTATCTTTTGTTAATGAATTGGCCTTCCAATGGCATTCATTTATTGTAAATAACACCCAGGAATTCAGTGTCTGCTGGCTACCAGGTTGGGCTTGGTTCTGGCACACAGATATCCCATAGGATCCACTAATGCGTTTACTCCCCTGACGCGGGATGCACCTTAGTATCCAAAACTGGATGGGGATCGTCACGTTCATAAGCCTATCACCCATGGGTAAACCACTAGCCACGGGTTTCCACTGCAGTGGAAAGCACCGATGTTTGCAGATGTCGCTGGAGGGTAATACAGACTCACTCGAAATGTAGCAATGCAAGGCTTTTAATGGTGAGATTTGGAAATGGATTCCTTGTTCTTTTTGGCAGCGCATCTTCAGCTTCCGAGAGTGGCGATAAGACGGGCTGCTTGCGTGCAAAAGGGCCCATCAAGATGCTCGGGAATGCTGAATCCATAATGCGTTTTAAATGTTCATTCCTGATGCCCTGAAACTGCCATGTCCCTTAAACTTGAGAAAACACAAGCTTATTTGCACTAGAAAGAACGGCCAAAAACAATCCTTAGGAGGACAGGGTGAAGAGCACCAGTCTGAACCTCTTTTTTCTCATGAGAGAATTTCCTATTCAAGCCCTCACCTCTGTTTCAAAATTGTATGGTCCCGGCAGAAAGTCTGTCAGTTCAATAATTAAATCGTAATGCACTTTATATTGTGTAAATAATACTAGGAGCACATTTCTGCTCCCGCTCTGGTAAGGGGATGCTTCGGTAACATAGTCTAATGCTGAAAGAAGTCGTCTCCTGCATGCACGTGTCTGTTAGAGACCTATTGTACTTACTTGGTCCAGCTCCGCTCGTATGTTAGAGGAGGACAGGCGCTATATTGAGGATCCTCTCAAACCACCAAGAGTGGGATGATTTTTTTTTTAAAAAAAAAAGTTGTGATTTGCAGAGCTGCTGAGCATCCTCAGCTCTGCCATTGCTGCGGCTCCTCGTCCCTTCTGCGAATCAGACCCTCAGTGTTGCTGTTGAGGCTTAAACCCAAGCTTTTTACATACAGTCTCAACAAAGTCAAGTCCAGCAGCTCCTTCATACTTGGCTTTCCCCACTGCTGGTGCAGAAGCTGGGGCAGTCCCTAAAAAGCTTATCCCGGGTGGAAGGGGCTGTGGGGGCTTCCTCTGCCTTGCAGCTGGGGGTTTTGTTTTGAGTCCAGCCCATTGAGCCGTCCTTCTCTGTAAAGTACGGAGGCAGGGGTGTGCTAGTGAAGGGCCAGGAAGTGTTTTGCACTGTTGTGGTGAGGGTAACTCTCCAGGCACTCTGGAGGAGATGGCAAAACCTGCTGTTGCGGGTTCTTCACATCAAGTCTGGATGACAGACTGTATCCAGCAAGGAGCTGCAGCGGTTATTGGTAATCTACTCGTCGTCGTGTTTCTTATCTGTATCCAATATATACAAATTCATATTCACATATAGGCATTAATATATTTATGTGAGTATATTGTAGCCTGTGGTAGCTCGTAGCAAAATAATCTTATTTATCTGAAGTACGCAGTCTAAAGAGGGGGCAGTTTTCTCCTACTACCAGTCTGGATAAACACGTTATTTCACCGAGACTGATTGCGTGCTGTTCGTCACAGCCCTTGTAAGATTTCTGCTTTTAAGCACTCTCATCTCTTAGGTTTTTGGCAAGGCTGGAAGGGAAAACGTAGTCAAAAGAAGGCAGAACTCTTCCTTGGAGGTGTTGTTGAGGTGAGGTGAGAGCTATAAAAAGGCAGCTGCAGGTACTGCCAGCCACACTGCGTTTCAATGCCATCTTACTGTCCCCTGGCTCTGCAAACCTGTACTACCATGTTCATAAAATCCCAAGTAGGAGTATTAAAAACCTGTCCTTTATACAAAAAAAGCGCAAGCAATTACCAAAATCAATGTCAGCACATTTTTTTTCTGCTAAAGATGTCATAGTCTAATGATTGGATCATTTTTTTCCCTAAACTCACAGGGAAGGGAGTTGGTAGTGGTTAGGAAGCCTACTGCTTACTTGACTTGCAGCCCTTTTATCCAAGTGTAGTAATTTTTATAGCAGAAAAGGGTTTATTATTGTGTATTTTTATTAGGCAGATTTTGCACCGGGTCAAAAATTAATTAGTAAGTGGTTCTAGTTCCATGGCTTTCATACTTTTGCTGTACATACCACATATATATATATATATATACAATTTATAAAATAATTCTTAAAGAAAAGTATATGTTCTGTTTAATTTTCTATGGAGCTTCCTCCAAAATTAAAATACGCTTTATTTTTAATTACTTAGCATTTTGTCATGTCTAAAATTCACCTTTCCCCTACCTTTTCAAGTAAAGGTTGTATTTGAAATAAAGAGTTTATCCAAGTAAGAGTGGAAATAAAGGCTACACTTGACATACCATAATCTACTTGCATAAACCCAAGCAAGGCTGTTGCCCCATAGCCTTTGCCAAAACAAATCATCCCGCCAGTGTGAACGCTGGCATTGGGGAGCAAAGCTTGTCCAGCATACCCAAGGTTTCCTGGGAGAGCATGATGCATCCTCATAGATGCCCGGCAGGCTGGGACTATGGACCTTGTCCCCTTGGATGGACATGTTGGCAGTGACTTGAGGTGGCAATAGGTTTAAGCCATCCTCGTACCTGTGGATGATGCCATATACACAAGTTTTTTCCTGGCTGTGGGGCATACTCCATTGGGCAATGGCTGTATTGTCTTTACATTATTAATGCTGGTGTGGTGATGTCTTCTGTTAACCTCTCTGTCCTTTCACTTTCTTCTGGAGTCATTAAAATTTCATTGTGTAGATGCAAAACCAAGCAAATTTAAGTATCTGGAGAAAAAAGATTCACCCATTGGGCTTTTTTCTCCTCTGTAGAAGTGAAACCTGTGGTTTGTGTGAAGGGTCACCATTGCCCTCTGCATCCTACACGCTTGCAGTTCGTTATCGCTTTGCCAGTCAGTGCAGCAAAATCATGGCTTTTTGGGATGTTTTGGGGTGATCCAGTCTTGCCTAAAAATGTCTGAATTCTGTCATGACAGCAGAAAAAAATCCCCAGCCGGGGGATAAAGTGCTTCCGGACTTGGGTGTTTTGGAAAAAACTGAAGCCACATCTTTTCCCACTTTGTTTCTCCAAAATCTGAAGGAGCTTTCACGGGCCGACACTGATTTTTCTTCCTAATATTTTGTCACGCCCATGATCACTTCCCCACCTGTACCTCCATAAAGGCAACAGTATTTTAAAGCATCAAGATAAAATAAAGTAACATGGATTAAAAATTGCTTTTCCAGAAATGTCAAAGCACAAACTGAAGTTTTAGAAGGTAGACTTCATTTTGGCATTTCTCTGATGGTTGTAATTAGATTGTTCCTTCTACATGCTGAGGCATCATGCGAAACATGAATCTGCAGCCTCTGGGCTGTCTTATGTACATTAACTTCTAGAAAGGTGTATGCTGGATGACCTTCTGGCCTTTTCATGCTTGTTGGACATGTTCTGTGTTGTACTCTATCCCAGAGGTATGGGCCTAGCCTTGAGGTGCCTGGCTGCCACCCCAATCAAATTGTCATTAATGGTTTCCCAACTCATCTTCCTAACTGATAGGCTACCTCGCAACGCTTGGAGTGGCACATGGAAATTGCTAGCTCTGTACAGATTAGCCACCATAAATTAAAAAAAGACATATTCTGTCTTTTAGATGTTTCAGACCCATCCTACATACTAGTATTCAACGGGGCAGGATAATGGCTCCTGCCTTGGAGTTGTTTGTTGGAGATGCAACTGGTCAGACAGATTTCTTAACTGCAGTGGGGAAAATCCATCCTGCAGGCAGAAGTCTTCATCTAGCTGTTTGTTCATCTTGATCATTTGCTATGCAGAGATTAATTGGAGTAAAAGATCGCCCTTCACGTCAGTTGCAGGAAGACAGCTAAAGCTAAGGCTCTCTGCCCAACACCACTAAGCACAGTGATGATATAACATCTGTGAATTTATGTGATGCACAAATTAACATGGAGGAATATTAAATATATATATATATGCATATACATATGGAAAATAGTAATTTTTTTCCCATTTCCGAAAGGTCCTTCCCTTTTGAGATGTTGAAATGTTAGCTGTCTTTTCTCTTTTCCATATCAGAGATGTTCCAACGTGCAATACAAGCAGGGAGATAGATTTCACAAGCAATATCAACATACTATACTATTAATGTAAAATCTTTATACTACAAATCGCGTGCAATAGAATCTGCATTTCAAAACAGCAGAGAGTATGTGGGATAAAAGACACGGGTTAACCTCAGGCTTTTAGAAGTATTCCCATCTGCTCGTTGTTCCGAGCACATGTTGTTGGCACGGTGTGGAGGGAGAGGGGGAGTAAGCGCAGAGATAAGCGCTTCCCACCGAGGCAGAGGAACGAAAAGGCAGGAGGAGGCGGAGGGAAGTGAAGACAAGATTCGTGCTCCAGGGAGTTGCAGAGCATGATGATGGTTTTATCTGCGGTAGGAGGAATAGGTGGCACTGTCAGTGCTGGAGTCCTGCAGAGCTGGGGAAGGAGGCAGAAAGCCTGGATCCTAACGCTCCTGTCAGGCACCAGTGTGGGTCTCTTTGGCTGGGTCTTCTTCCATGCGGCACATCTGTCTGGCAGTAACACACTCTGCAAGCATCGAGTCTTGCCGACAAACCCATCGGGGCCAAGCAGCTTCTGCAGCTTGCTTTATAAGACTCGAGTGACTTGGCTCTTACTGTGCGGGGAGGCTTGCCCAGGAATATCTGCAGAAGCTTAGGGGTACATAGAAGTGTTGGTGGCCTGTAAGGTTTGCTTATGCCATCCCAATTCATGGATGCTTGCACATGCTTTTCACTGGAGCCTTGCTCTGCACACTGCTCTGACTGTCTCCTGCTCCAAGAACTAGCCAGAGCTGCGTGATGGAGGGTTATGTTATTGATGGGGCAGCAGCTTTTTTCCATTTCAGAAGAAAGGTGTTGGTGAAGGTTGGTGGGGATCGGAGGGCAAGAAAGTGGCTTTCAAGAAACAAACTCTGTGCCTGTCTTTGCAAAGGGGTTTGTGTCATTTTTAACAAGACTCTTTGCAGATGATCACCACTTTTATCGTCTTTGTTTTTCTGGGCACCAGCGTTGGTACTCTGGGGCCTGATGTACAGAAACGGTCGGTGTTAACAGCTGTTGAAAGCTGTGCTTTGAACAAATGAAGTGCTGTAATAATTGCGAAGACTCTGGAAAAGCTGTCAGTATCTCAAGCTGGGCCTCCTGATAATGGAGGCTAGATCACTTTGGCTTTATTCTGCCTGTGCCTATGTTCCCCACTGATAAAATGGGGTGAATGATACCTCCCTACCTCAAAGGGGTCTGATAAAGATGAGTTCATTTGGTGTTAAGAGTTTTTGTGATGATTTGATGGTGATCAATACTGATGATCTCCAAAAGCAAAACAAGAATATATTTTCTGTAAAGTGTACTGAATAGATACGTATGCAGTGTTTGAAAGGTATGCATAGGTAAGGCTTGGACTGCATACAGAACGATGAATTAAAAAGAAACCCATATGCTAGAGGAGGAGGGAAAGTTGTAAGAGATTGCGCAATTTAGCTCTCTATGCATGTGTCCGAAGCAGTCGGAACTGAGGTTACTCAGATAATCCTTAGTTCTGGCACTTCTTGACCTTTGATTGCACGGTTTTCCAACTTTTTTTCTCTGCTGTTTTGTATGAAGCTATATTGGCATACTATTCAATAACACCAGGTTGTTCAATAGATTTGGGTTTTCAGTCCAGAATGGAGTCTCACAAGCCTTGCGAGAACTCCACCTCCGACTCCCTCTCTGAGAAAGAGGAAAGAGCAAAGTCTGACGGCGAGGAGGATGAGAGGACACTGTGTAAGATGTATTACAGTAGGGTTGGCAAGGACCTATGGAGAACATCAGATGTGTTTGGTCACCTGTTCAGAGTTGGGACTAGCTAAACCCACCCTGTTTTTCACACTGATTTTCAGCCAGGCTGGTGCTCAGTAGTCTGCTGAAAGTTACAAAGGAGTAACCTACCTGACTCTAAACTTAAATTTGCAGGCATTAGGGTGCCTCTAACAGTACGTTTCAGGGTCCACACAGCAAAAAGCATCTATATTTTTCCCAAGTTGAACAACCTGGGAAAAATCTGTTCTTTTAAATCTCCAGTGATTGATATTCCCAGCCTCCTTCCACAAGCTGCTTCAGTGGTACACCCTGCTTACTCTCAGATACTTTTCCTGCTGTCCAGCACATGTGTCCCTTGCTTTCATTTAATTCTATCACTTTTTGCCTTAGAGGCCATGCTCCTGAGAGGAGTTATGGAAACAGTTTGTTCTTTTCCTTGCTGCAGCTCTCTTACATAATTAAAGACCATTGTCAGGTCTCTTCTGCATCCTTGTCTAAGCAAATACAAAGCCTTCCACTAAGGGTAATTTTTAGCCCATGTCATGTTCTTGCTGCTTTCTGATGAGTCTGTCTTTTTCGTGAATCCAGAATTACAGAATCCAAAATCAGGACAGGTATTTTCTCTGCAATCTTACCAGCTTCGAGTGGAAGGATTGCAAATGAGACAAGGTTTTGTACACCCAATATGCTGGGTTTTTTCAACAGCGTACGTGCTGCCTCCAGACCAGTTTGTAACTCTGTGTCCTCCCAGGTCCTCTTTGGTAGAGCCACTACCAGGGCAGTCCTTTCTCACTGTCTGTACTGTAGTTCTTGCACTTCTTTAATAGTTTTAGAAAAATCAGACTATTAAAATACCAGAGCAAACATTTTTCACAAAGCTTTGTAACAGAAATCTTTTCTGTACATGGTGGAGTGGCAGAACACCATCTATCATCCATTCCTCTGCTTATTTCTGAATTGGACATGGAAAAAATAGCCCATCAACAGGCATTCTCCTAAATATTAAATACCCTCCTAAATACTAAATGTTATGACACTCTCTCCATCTTCACCATAGAAGCAGTAACTCTAGCACTTACAAGATACCTGTTTAAACACAAACGTAGAGAATGTATCTAGTGACAATATAAGCTCCCTATGCCAATTTATTTGGAAATATCAGCTTTCCCTTGTGTTCCCAAATCTATAAGGATTGTTGCAAAGTGTGTTTTCATCATGCAATAATGTGAATAGTCACCAAAATATTTACATGAACTTCGCTAGCTTTAACTATGATTTTGTTGAATTGGCCCTTCTCTCTGCTCATTCTGCCTCTCCCATTTCCTCTCTACCATTGTCATTTGTGCTCATGCTCCATCTTTCCCTCCTCTAACATCTAATGGGCTTTCTGATTTTCTGCAGCATTAGTTCGGCACTGCTGTTACTCGTCACTTACAAATTGGATCTCAAAGCAGAAGTGGACAGCACTTGAATTTCAGGTTTTCACAGTCTTGCCTGCAGTAAAACACTTGGCAGAGGAAGAGCTCGTTCTGCTTTGAACAAGAGTCAGAGGATCAGGTCATTATGGGGACCTGGAAAAAAAAATCCCCAAGTGAGCAAGACACTGTGTTGGCATTCAGTCCTGGGTGGCTCAACCTTCCACAGGGATGTCCCTCCTTCCTCCAGAAAAGTTTTAAGCCCTTCTATTGACTTCCTGGGTGGGGAGCTATATGTTATGCTGCTCAGAAAGCCCTTCAGCTGCCTTGTCTTAATATGATTGTGTCACCATCTCCTTCCCAGCTGTGCTGCAAGTGGTGCCCACACAGCCGTGCCAGCTAACTGCCTGAAGAACCCTGTTTTGGAGGTTTTTTTCCAACTCCCAGAAGCTTTGACCATGCTGAAAGTTAATTGGATTTTCCTTAGTAACATTTTTAGTGCAAGGAGATCTGAGAGTTTTGTGTAGGTATAACTGTAGAGAAGTTCCTCCTGTTCCATGCAGGTTCTCACACTGCTTTATAATCGCTCGACACGCATATCCAAGCGCCTTCTAGAAGTGCATTTAAGCATATGACTAACATCTGTCAAGCAGCAGTTGGTCTTTCTTCCCTCCTCTTCCTCAGGGAAGGGCTGAATGTGGCAATGCAGTCCTGGTATTTTCAACATAAATTAATTATCCCTGCTGTTCAATGTTAACGCTGTATAGGGTGAGCTGAAGCGTGTCATGTGCTGGCAGCGGCAGACCCCGACAGCCTCACAGCATGGGAGCAAACTACAGGGCTCGCAGGGGGCCAGGTCTGACGTTTGCATCACTCCCCCTGCTTCCTTCGGTAACTGGTGTTGAGCAGAAGCTGTTTTGTCCCTGGAAGTTCCCCTTAGACCACTGCTGCTTTGCAAATTGTCATTTTTGCTTTGAGCATAGCATAGAGGAGTTTGCTGTGCTGCTGCATGGTTGGGAACTACCTGATGCAGTAAGACCATCTCTCCTCTGGGAAGCTTGCAGGGGGAATCTAAGGCCAGAGACAGCATGTCGGTTCAGGCAGAGGAGAGGTGACGGAGCAGTACTCTGGATTAAATGAAACTCAGTGTGCAGTCAACAGATGTATTTCTCTTTGGGATGCATTCACAATAGCTGCTTTTTCTTTTCTTCTGGGTTTTTGAACACTCCCAAGATCTTTATAGTGCTGGTCAGAACAGATATTTGCAAGGGAACTGAGCTGCCTCTGAGGACAGTCACTTCGCTGAGACACCAGTAAACTCTGAAAGAGTTTGAAAACTGTAGCATTGTGCTGGTGCCACTTTTAAAAGAGTTTTTTCCCAGCTAGGTCTCGCAGCAGGGATGAGCAGAGGCCATTGACAGCCAAGAACAGAGGGCAAGGCTTTGATTCAGTTCTTTGCGGCAGTATTTACCCTAGATCCTGTAACTCAGTTAACGCAGGCCAAATGCCTTTCTTCCCTCTTCATCTTTCATGGCAGGTGCAGGATTATACTAGTGTGCCTGAGTCTATGAGTTAGTCCTCCAATTTGCCAAGGATTTTGGGGCAGACTTCTGTGTTTCTCTGAGCTCCAATGCTTTTGCAAATTCACAACAGTAAATACAAGGGGAAGAACTAAACCCAAGGGCCAGTCCTAAAAGTTTGTTTGACTAAACCATTTATGCATTTCTAGCTTCTAAAAGCTCTCTGGCAAGGGGATTTTGTCAGCTGGTGTCAATTTAACATGTCCATCTCCCGTTCCACCCCTAATCATCACAATTATTTTACTTTCAAGTCTGTTAAAGCTGTAGCATGTTTCTTGTTGATGTGATCACTTTCCTTTCTGATATATAAAAAGTTTTGTTGAACCCTTCCCAGGGTTGTGTGCACATCACTGTAGTTAGTGGTGAAGTTTTCTGCTTTAGACATTTTTAATAGTCCCCCCATCCTGGTAAAATTAGGGAAAGAGTTTTTTGGCTCAAACACTTACTTATAAAGCTGAGAATAGGCACCATGTTTCACGAGGTGAACCAAACCTCCTGCTTCTTATCTCAGAGCATATCCTTTAAACTGGCATCTTATTTCTGGCTCGGTCTGGTTGCAAATGTCAAGCAGTGTGGGTAGGAACCCCTACAGATGTTTATATTGCTCTATGTATAGGTACATTTTTCTCTCGCTTTGCTTGCAGGGCCTCATCCTGGTTGTGCTGTTCCTTTCCTCAGTTTGACCACTGAGAGTATTTATCAGTCCAGTTCATGTCTCATGGGCAGCCTGGCTCGAGAGCCCTAAATCAGGCTTTTCCTCAGAAGTTTGCCACCTGTTTTTTAAGCCGTTGCTTATGAACCTCTCTGAAAATGTGCAAAGCCGAGATGTGCCTCGGTTCCCTCCATCCCCATGTGTTTGCTCATTGCTGCAGCCAATGTAGAACAAAAAGACACATAGCTGGTTATATTTTTCCCAGGCAGTCATCTTCCTCTGTGTCTATTTTGGTATGTTTTGGCCTTAACCATTCCAGGGACCAAAGGCGTCTTGTTTTGTGGCTCTCATCTGCTTCTGCAGCCATTGCATGGACAGTGGGGCTCGCCACAACTCGTTGCTGTGCCTGGATCCTTTGTTACATGTGACCTTAGTTTTGTTTCTTTGAACACAGAAGTAGGTTTCAGTCTGGAAGTATTGTCTTGAGCTAAACATTGCCAGGATTTCATCCTCCCCAGGACATTTAAAGTGGTCACAGAATAATTAGAGTCGCTTTTTCATGCATGCGTAACAGCAAGGCGCTTCCACATCACTGTGAGAATCGACCTAAGGGTTTGGTGTGGGTTAGTAAATTCAGGTACGTGGGATGAGCATATCCACAGCAAAGTAGCTACAAAAGTGTTAAGATAAGACCTGTGCCTCTGGCAAGTCTCCTGTCTACTCTCTTACAGTCCTGTGCTGGCTCTAGTTGCTGCAGTGGGTGACGATGCAGGGAGCCACCAGGATGTCACAGTATAACTACAAAAGGAAGGTATAATCAGCATTATCCTGGATACCGCAGGAGCCCAACTATTTTAGCCTTCCTTTTCTGCCTTGTGGGACTTCTAACACTTGCCTGGTGCTCAAGTAAGGCAAGTCACTTTGGAGAGTGTACAGACATTTCTAACCTGGGATTGGCACATGCCAGCATGCAGTCTGCATGTAAGATTACTGCATCCTGGTCACCATGCTCAGTAACTGCATTTTGTGCTTCTGCCAGCACAGTTATCCCTCAGCGCTGTTGGGGGTGCCCCTGAGTTCTTTGTAGCTATCTGACTGAAAAAAAAAAAAAAGAAAAAAAGAAGAGGGAGGTGCTGGAGTCACCTGATGAACATTTTCACAGATGCTGCCAGCTTTTAACTGTGGGTTATCTTGGTGAAGGCAGATTACAGAGGCTTTTCTTTGAAAAACAGCTTAAAACTGTCAGTTTATTTGGCAGTGCGTGTTTTGTGCTGATATGTGTGCATCCCCAAGAAAACCCACAATCCAGAGCGTAAGGCAGAGGTGATGCCCACTTACTTCTCCCTGCAGCAGCAAACTGCAGTTTAACCTGTTGCTTCTCTCACCTCTTTTCTGCTCATAGGAGACACCCTCTAAAGTGGGGATAACCTCCCTAAGTGTGCTTATCCCTCTTTTAGACAACCCACAGCCTCATAAGGTTTCAACAGCAGGCTTCTTACCATTCCTGAGGTGATCCAAGAACAGGAAGGAACTGCAACTCCAAACCTGGCAAAGATGCAGTTGCTTTTGCTGGATAACCTATCAAGAAGAAGATGGCACCCCCAAAGTATTTCTGCAAGTCCCCCAAAAGAGGAGCAGAAAGTTAGAGAAGCAAGAGGTAAAGCATGAGCCAAGAGGTAACAGTGAAGACTGAGCCACAGCTTGGACTTTGCAGGCTGTTCTGGAGAGCGTGGTGACTCTCTGGGGTACACTGCTCTACCACCCCCGTTGTTTGTCTCCACACCTCCTCCTGAGATAGGCTCTGAAGTTCCCTCCTACAGAGAGATGCAGCCTTTTCAGCCCCTCTGTGCCACAGGAGGAGAAAGAGAGAGCACCAACTGGAAGGTCCTCTTAACTTCCTCACCTTGTCAGGCTCTCCACAAAGTGAAGCTCATCCTCCTCCTCCTCCTCCTCCTCCATACTGTAGCCCTTGAGCTGTTGTGATAAGGCCTAGAGATGCTCTCTGTCTTTGTTCAAAACCTATGCCAACCTCTTCCTCTCAGCAAGGCTGAAGGTACTGTGCAAAAGAGAACAAGCAAGAGGCTAAGCCATGGGTATTTTTCACTTGCCTCAGCCTAAACACCAGCCTCCCCCAGCCTTTCAGTCTTCCAAGAGTTTCCTTTCTAGCCAAGCAGTTTGTTTTCTAGAAGAAAAATCGGTACTTTTGTTTTAGCTGGAGTCCTCTTTTACTAGTGAAGGCATTTTCTCCCTCTCCTTTGAATTTTGTATGAATGCAGAAACTACTGTGAAATAAGAGTTGTAATATTGGGAAAGGGGAGATCAGAACAGAGCGTTCCTCTGGATAGGGTTTGATGCAATTTGAAGCTGCTTGTAGAAGATTGGCTGCAAGGTAAACTGATTTGTGCTGAAAAAGCTGGTGCTGTTAAACTATATTAGTGATTCTTTAGTAGATGGTCCAAAATAGCTTTTTTGTGACCTCTGACCTCTAGGAAAGATAACCACATTTTTGATCCTAGATTGAAGGTATAATTCATGCTAGAAGAAACATGTTCCTTAGAAACCATCTCAGGATGGCGTTTACTGTCAAACACATGGCATGGAAACTTAAAGAAAGCAAACCAAAAATCACACATCTGAATCAACACCAGGCAAGTGTTTGCAGAGCATTGCCACTGAGCTAGCCAATCACACTGAATTTGAGTTATATACGAGCTGTAATCCACCTTTCTGCCCTCAGGGCGATGCAAAATTTCCAACAAACACCTGTGTACCATGAGAAGGAGTTGCAATTAGACAAGCAAGGATCTCCTGTATTTGCAGCATCCTGCTTTGCACCTAGGCTCGATCCATTGACTGTAGAGGTGTCATCGCCCTCAAGTGAAAGCAGTCCCCTCCGATCTTCCCATGTTGTGTCAGGCTGTGGTGCCCGTACAAGGTGGTAGATGCTGAGATGGGCGTTTTGTTGGAGGGTGCATTTTGAGAGCAGTGCTTGGTCACCAGCTGTTGTTTTAAGATGCTGTGGCTTTCTGTACAGCAGAAAAAAAAAAGGTTTCTGGTTGAATTTTGTTAGGGGACTGTTTCTTGCCAAGCTACACCCCCCCCCGCCTTTTCAACTGTACATTAGTCTCTTTTTTTCTTTCCACTGGTCCTGTTATGCACCGCTCAACAGCTGCTGCATTTAATCCCAGAAGCTGTAGTTGGTAGTGAGCAAAGTGATCTCCATATAACCTCTGTCTTACTCATAAGTGTGCATTATGAAGCTTAACCGATGGTAATAAAATGTTTTGCTTTCAACATGCGGTCCCTGTGGTCCAATGTTCCCGTCTTCAGGCACCATCATTACAGCAGGGCAATGTATTGGAGTCATTCTGTTGCCCCCCAGGAACGCGCCTCGTAATGCTGGACACAGGCATCATCGATGTCTAGCAGTGCGTGTGGATACTCAGCAAGGAGAGATGGAGAACACTGAGCAGAGCCCTTTCTGCAGTGGCAAGTTGGTGGTAGTGGCATCCTTGTGTAGAAGCAGCAGCTGTGGTTGCGAGGTCCCCATGAATAAATTTGTCATGTACACACTGCCCCCCTGGACATGTTTGCTCTTTGGTGAAGACTGTATCTTGATGGTCAAGGAAAAACTGCTGCAGTGGGAAAGCTTGCTGAGGTGCTTGGTGTCTTGTTTGGCTGTGACCCAAATTGCAGGTTCACATCTCCATGAGATAGTCTTGCAGTGCAATCTTGTGTTAGAGCCTCTTCAGAGACTATGATGGTACGTGGGGGAACAGAAACAGATTGCATGCCTGCTACTTAGGGTTTTTTCCATCCCTTTCACAACTACCCTGCAGGTTCATGGTTTTATACATTGTTTTTTTGTTTCCTGCATACAAAAAAGGGCATTTTAATGTCATCCTGCACAGTGGATATTTTTGTGCGGGGGGTGGGGGGGTGGGGGGGGAGATGCTTCTTGTCCACAAATAAGTAACTATACAAAATGCAGAAAGTCTCCTTTTAGAATTTCATTTTGGTTTACACATCATTGATGCTTTTATTGAAAGCATCTTTTAACATACAAATAATTGAAAGGTCATACGATTTTCCTTCTCTAAACCAAAAGCATGAATTTCAAAGCAGGGATCTCCAAGCATGATTTCTGTGGTACGGTGGATTGCCTTAGCCCTACAGCTGGTATTTGTTGAACAGGGTGCAGTTTCCCATACTTGAAGTTTGTAGCATTTAGTTTCAAAGCAGAATTTCCCAGGCAAAGCACCCTCAGAACAGTAGCAGTACGTATCTGAATATATAGCTTTTCCAGGCAACGATAACACAGCCTTTTTCTGAAGATTGCCATTTTGTAAATAAGCTGCTTCTTGAGCAGCACAGCTAGGACTACAAAAGATGGATGATTATTTCTTCCCGGAATTGGTCTTCCGCTGCAGGATCTGTTTTTTGTTGCGATAATTAGCATAGAATTAAAAATGGCCCCGCATCTCCAGTTCGCATTACGCCTCTGATACTGAGCAATCTGGGGATTGCATTTTACTCGGCAATAGGCTGTGTCTGGGAATCACTTTATTCACCACTGAAATTCAGCATTTAATTGTGGTGCATAGATATCTGCAGGCTTTGACACAGCAAAAGCCTCTGCCTCCAAAAATAAAACATTGCTTCTAATAAACTTTCAAATGAGTTGTTTTTTGGAGACTGGAAAAGTTGCCAAGAATATTTAGATTAAAATCTAGCATGCCGGCTGAAGCAGGATTTTACAAATGCCTTTAAAATCCAGAGCTCAGGCTGAAGGTGAGGTCATGGGCTAGCATGCAACCTTTTCTCCCAGAAAACCTGTAATAGCTTTTCTTTTTAAAAATTTAAGTGGGTTGCCAGCCAGTCCAGGTGGAGGCAAACTTGCAAGGAGTCACAGATGTGGCCAATGGTGTGTCCTTGGCACAAACTAAAGCGGCAAAAATACAACACGATGTGAAAACTTCCCTGTGAGAGTGGTGCAGGAAATTACTGTGCAATCTGATGCATTGTCCTAGCATTAGATTTATTATCCATTTCCAACTCATCTGCCAAAAATCTTTACAATTGGAAGACAGGAAAGAACGTGTTATAAAGAGACCTGGAAAATGAGAAATTTTGGTACAGGAGTTTTCACAGTGCTGAGTTTTCTGTACATACAGTGTTTGGTCTTGTCCCGACACTGAGGTCATCAGTACTTAAACCAAATGTTATCCCAATGCTTGCATATAGGAAATGAGGATATGTGACAGTCTTGCAAGATCAGGCTTGCATATGATCCTGCAAGATGATGCTTTGCCCAGCATAATGATCAACAATTGCCTTTAATCCCGCAAGACTCCACCATCATTTACGATAAAGCTGTGGTGTGCAAGCTGGCAGGCTTCCCTGTAGCACTCGCTCTCCTTTACTGATGGACTTGTTCCTCGCTGGGTGGCAGGGTCGTGACTACATACACACGCTCATATACTTTCCCCAGACCTTGCTGGCTTTGGCAACAAGACTGGATGTATCATTTCAGCAGTTTTCTTATCTGGATTGTGGACTGAGATGGTTGTGTTTTCCCACCATACGCCTGCAGAAATCACAAGCCCTCCTCACTGCGGGGCACTGCCAATCTCACACTGCTCTTCTCAGGCTCCCACAGGCTCCTTTCTTTACAGTTGTATGTCTGCAAAGGTGGCTCTAGATCCATAGTTGCCTTGCTTTTTGCTTGTTTAAAGAGAGGTCTTTGTGGCAATAGTGGAAATAAGTGACCCGGGTTTGTAACTCTTTTTTTTTTTCCCCTGGAGTATTAGTGTTACCTGCTTCTGAAAAAACATCTCCCTAGTGCTTGCTCTCTGATTAGGAAAATGTCTGTAGCTGTACCTGAAGCATACCCAACATACCCTGCCAACTCCAGCAAGCCAATACTTTTGTTTGTTTTAAAAAGAGCTTTCTCCATAAAAAAGATTTGTAACAGTCTCAGACACAACAGATGCTGGACAGCCAGATGTTGCCTTGTATAACACTTGGGAGAGCTGACAGCAATGCATGTGGGGCCTGGGGAGCCACTTACGCTATTCAGTGACCTTTTCTTGGGGGGGGGTCCTACTGAAACATAGTGAGAATTTAAGGTCTGTTTTTCCCTTTTTCATCTGGCACTTTCATTTTGGGAGAAAACACCCTATTTTCGCAAGTGCTGAGCTCCCAAGGCAAGGGCACAGAAGGGCACTGCTGGAGCATGTCCCAGCTTGCAAAGAGCTGCTTCCAGCCCAGGGTGAGGACTGGGACCAACACAGACCTTAATGGGGAGATTTCCTGCACCCCGTTTCCAGCAAGCAGAGTCATTGCTTTTCCAGCATGAGTATAAAGGTAGGGTTGGGCTTGCAGTTTGACACAAAAGAACAAAAAAAGCAGATGTTAGCAGCTGGAATAGGCGATGAGGCAGTTGGTTGGAAGGGCGTTTTTTCAAGAGAGAAAGGGGAAGTGCCCAACGTTCATCAGAATGAATTCTCCTTTTCCAGCCTCTTTCCAGGAGCGTGCTGATCCAAAGTCCTTCTCCAGACCATTTTTCTTCATGAAAATGAAGACGGGACATTAGGAACGTCAGTGTTTACTAGACTGTCTTCGTTGTCTTGTTCTTGCATTAATTGTCCTTTGACTGGTAGGGTGGTTAAGAGAAAAAAGCCAGCTTAATGCATAGTCAGAAAGCTAAAAAATAAAAAAAGCAAACCACAAATAAATAGGTAAATAGGCTAACTGTAAGATAGCGTGTAAAAGGAGGTAGTCTGCAGCATGACTCCTCTATAAAGTGCATGATAAGCGTTGGCGAAGCTTGTTGCAGACACTGGGCAGGCTTTCCAGGGTTGCTTTTGCTAGACTTTGAGTATCATAGTTGCAAAGACTCGTAAATGTTCTGAGAGACTCTTGGTTTTGGGGTGTTTTGTTTTGTTTTGTTTTGTTTTCTGTAAGCTGTGACCACTTGCTTTCTGAATGGGTATGTAGTGATGGAGTTAATGGAGCTGTTCTTTATTGTAACCTAAAAGGTGTCAGTCGTTTGCTCGTATGTGTTCACAAGCTGAGCCGTAGCATTATGCATCTCTCCGCAATGGTGTGATTTGAAGCACTCTTGGTGTGGCATGTGCAGTTGCAGTGCTGTCTGTTTTTAATTTCACCCCTAGCTATCCCCCATGTTCTACCCGTGTTTCGGACACTGAACCAAACCAACTTTGAAACTAGCACTTTAAGTACTAGTAGTCACTTTGCTTCTGACTATATTGAGCACTGCACTTTTGTAAGTACTATTAGCACTGAGTTTTGAATTGTTTATTTTCCCCAGTCTATTTAGCCTCTTAGGCACAGTGTTAATTTCTTAGGGGCCATCAGAAGATGATTTTGAGGTGTATGTGACAACTGTCTGGTGCCTGAATTCCATTACATATCCGTTAGCAATTTTATAAATTAGAGAACTAAACCCATCCAAGCTTATTTTACACAACAGAATGAACATCTAATTCACTGATGTCCAGGCAGACGTGGTTGTTGTAAACTTTGAGGTCATCTGGAGACCCAAGCGCATGACTTTTTAAAACACCAAAGATACAGGAGAAATCTCAAAAGGGATTGGGATGGTGCAAGATTGTCTAATTTACACTTGGAATTGAGCAGACCGCAGGATGTAAAGCAGACCTGGAGTGAGAAGCATAGGGCAGAAGCTCTTGTTTTTGGTATGAGATCCTGGTCTGCATTAGCAGAGTGAGTCCACGGGATAGCGAAGTTAAAACCAGTCGGAGATGCTGGTATCAATAAAGACTGCGCTCAAGCCATTGCAATAAAAGCCATCATTGTGCCTGTACTGAAAATGCTGTTGAGATTGATTGTGGGCTTAAACTACAAAAGGTATTTTTAAGTAAAAAGATTTACAGATGATGGAGCATAGAAGATGGAGCATAATAACCATGGGGTTTGCTGTTGAATTTGAAAAGCGGTGTTAGGAATTGATCAGGTCTTGTGTTAGGAGGCAATTCAGATGTGCATTGCTATTCTTGTTAAATTCCTGTGGTATTTCAGTACAGATGGTTGGGGACCAAAGCTCCCTTGCCAGCAAGAAATTGGTAGGGTAGAGTTTGTTGTAAACACAGTCATAAATCTCTAGGATTTGAAATGGGATGATGATCCCTGGGATGCAGAATAATTTGGGTTTTGATGTCCCAAACCGTCCACTCTCAACCACCTGATGGTGTTTTGCTTCTTTAAGGGCCGTCGTGGATTTTCCACAGCAGCAAATAAATCACGGTGGTAGCGAGAGTGCTGTGTTGCCTTCACACTGGGGTACCCACACTTGGGACTCCTGCTCATTCTCAGTGATGAGCTGATAGTCGATCCAAGTCCTTCTCTGGCAATAGTGCTTGGTGGGAGTTTCTCCCTGGTGATGCTTGATGGATAAACCTTGTCATTACAGCATGATCAGTTTGAATGGAGAAAATGAATTAGGTCTTCTCGTTCACTGCTAGCAAGCAGACATCATGGAAATAACCTTCAGCAACAAAACCAATAGGTGCATTGGGTTTGCTTGTTGCAGCAGATGAAGTATTTTTCTTGACCAACTCCAGTTTTGGTGGCTGCTTTTGCTTGGGTTCAATTCAAGCTTCCTTCTTCAATAGACCTTCATGGGTTTGGGTATTCAGTGGGAATTGAAGGTGGTTAAAAAACACGAACTTTGAGCAGCTGCAAGAACTATTATGCTCTTATATCCTCTATCATTGAATTTAAAAATGGAAAGGTAAATTGAATCCAGATTTTTCTTTTCTTTTTCTTTCTCCCCCCAGCCAAATTAACCATGCAAATCTAGCTTTAAAGAAATAGTGCCTGGCAGTGTCACTGCTATATCTGACTCCCCCAAAATGATAGCGGCCAAGGGAACAGCCTCTTCAGAAAGTACCTCAGTGACACAGAGTCTACGTACCGCTCAGTGTCACGAGGATATAGGTGAACCCTTTGAAAAATTCTATCCTAGACGAGCTCACCAGTCTCCTTGAGTCCTTGGAAACTGAGGTCACAAGAAACAAGAACACTGGAACAGGCCTTTTTTAAAATTTATTTTCCCCCACAGGTGTAGTTTTTTGCCCCTTGGAGTTGGCATCTCATCCTTCAGGAAGGTAAAAGTAAGCTTTTTCTCCTGCATGGCACATATGAGGCCTGAATGCAAAGCCTAGCACAGCACCTCTTGCTTTGGAAGGACCTTTTAGGTGGAAAAAAGCTCTTGTAGGGATTTTTAGTTGTTTGGGTTTTAAGATAGCTCATGGGAAGTGCATTGTAATGACACACAAGTGATATTTTACCAACCTTTTCTTTTTTCTCCAAGAGAGACTTTTTAATTTACTTCAATAGTTTAGAGTTCATTTCCTTCAAAGTCTTTTTGGACCCATGCAAATGCCCTTGAAATGAGTCAAGTTTATCAAAACAAATTGTGCATTGCAGGAAGCAGTCTCAAAATGCACATGCACCCATGCACCTATCTGTGTGTACGTGCATGTGTGTGTGTGTGTATACATATAGATAGATATATTATTTCCCAACTGTTCCTTTTGGGGGGGGGGGGGGGGTTTGGTTTGTTTTTTGGGTTTGTTTCCTCCCACCCCCCGGGATATTAACCAAAAGGTGTTTTAAAGTCATGGCATGAAAACTCCTAAATGTAAATCTGAGTAACTTGTGATGCTAATTAACAGGTTTTTCTGAAACTTTATGTGATGCTTAATATTTTTCTTAGGAAGTTTTGTTTAATGTTAGATCATTGTTCTGGAGGATGTTGGTCATACTGGCATTCAACTAATGGAAATAAAATGCATGTGTTACAAGTGTAGAAACGGTGAAGAATTAAGTGTGAACTTACTGTACGATACTGATTCTGTTTTCAAACAATCTGTTTTGCTGTTCAGTAGTTGACATATGGAAATGCCAATGTACTGTAATTTAGCACTTTTCCAGTGGACCCTGTTCTCACTACACCCAAGGGAAGAAGTGGGTTTGACTGTGGGGCAGTCTGGACTTGACTTATGGATCCTTTCTGCATGTTTTGGCACCAGACTTGGTCAGGGGGAAACTCAAATTTGAGGTTTTCTCATCAGTTCGGTGGCTGGTGCAGGGCAGAGGGGCGGTGGCTCTCCATTTCCCTGTCCAAACCAGGACAATTTGGGTGAAGACCTGGCTGTGGGTGGATGGACTGGCGGCATCCCGGTCCCCCAGCGCATCCCCCTGGGAGCCAGGCTGGGGGTGGGCTGTCTGAGCTGAGGTGGGACAGAGGCATGTTTAAAAAGCCGACGAAGCAATCTGCAGACCCTGAAATTAAAAGGCAGAAGGGTTAAACTACCAGCCACCTCCCTCCAGCCCAAAGTCCTAGTGTTAACAGGGTACAAAGTGTTACTTGTCATGTACTGTACTGAAAGGGTTAATTGATCAGTGACTGTATTGTACTGTATGAAAACTCATGAATTGCCTTGTATTGTTTCTAATGGACTGTACCATGTCCCCCCACCACCCATTCCCAACCCATCCCCAGGTTTTCCAAATGACGCATGTTATCAGTTAGGTCCTCCAAACTCTCTGGTGCTAACTCTTCCGTATCCGATGGTGCTTCTGTGGATGCTAACTGACGACATGCCGATCCAGAGCTTGAAGTTCACAACGTCTTTCTTGTCTGTTTGTATTAAGTCAACACTCACACACACGCTCACAAAAAAAAAAAAAAGATAAACTTGAATTTGTTTCAAAGCATCATTGACAATCTAATGTTTTCTATGTCTGCTTTTATTTGGGATGGCTTTTCTAGAAAGCAGCACGCCAGCACCTTCTTGCCGGGAGGGGATTTTGTCCCGTTCATGCCGCAGCAGCTTTTCTGACATCTGAGGTGAGCTGCTCCCTCACTGGCTTTTCAGGCTTGGCCACAGGAGGTCAATCCATCAGGAGCCAGCGAGGAAGAGGAGGTGCAGGTGCCTTCAAAGATGCCTGACTGTAAAAAGCAGCTGGCATCCCCATGACTGCCCTATCTATACGTAGGTAGTAGGTGGGCACCGAGGGTCTCAGATGGGATGAACCTGCTCCTTGCTTTGAGGCAAGAATAGGCTTTTTCTGAGAATGGAGGCAGAAAATTGGAGTCAAGGGTTGCTGTTGCTCCCAAAGGCACCTCCATCTCCTCCTGGCATCACTCATCTCTGCTGGCAGAGGAGCCGTCTCCCAAGCCTGAGGTTTTGCAGGTGACACACACCTCGGATGGCATGAACAGACTCACTCCCTCCCAACCCCCCCCAACAATGCGAGCTGCTTTTTGGACAAAATAAAATCTGAGTATATTTTATATCGATTTGAAAACAAAGTCTGATATTTACCCCTGTTCTCAACTGAATTTGCATATTGTTGTTTGCCACAATATTTGTTCTGTCTTAAAATAAATTTGCTTACTTGTGTAGTCTTAACTGTCTGCTCTGATTCTTATAATCGGATTTATTGCCCCTTCAACGTGCCTGCATGGCGGCTCTCCTTTGGGTGCTTCCCATGAAGGCGAGAAGGAAATCTGTCTGCCCGGGAGGGGAAATCATTTCAGCTGAGGCTCAGACTATAAATGTTTCTCTCTCGGTTATCATGCATTCATCTCCCGAGGGCTTTTCAATTTGACGCCCTTTTTTTTCCCAGTCTTTCATCATCAGACCCTTCTATCTGGTAAGTGTGCGACAGAGGAACGGCCGTGCTTCAACCCGCTTAATTTAAGAGAATAAATTGTTGCTAACGCATTTCTTGAGGGTAAGTCATTTCCGAAGGCAGTATTTTACATTTGAGAATGAAGGGATTTATGGCTATGAGCTCACTGAAAGCAATGAGAGGCCGAAAGCTGTGGACATCAGCATCTAACACCGGTTCAATCTTACAGCACATTGCATTAGCGTGCAGCTGGCATCAGTTGCTGGAGACGTCGCGGCGGAAGGCAGTGCCCTCAGAAGGCTGGAAAACTGATTTGCACATGCGTTTCCGGGGACGTAATCAAATCAGCCAGCGGGTTCAATAAAAGGGATAAGCAAATATTCTAGATTTGCGTGTGCTTGCGAACAAAATCTGTTGCAAGACTCTCAGGTTTTGAGGGTTTTTTCCCTCAAAAAGGCTATTTTTGGATTAAAAATCTTTCAGGCTGCTGCAAGAAGGCATTTTATATTCCCTTAAAGATGTCTCTCTATCTAAGAGGAACATTTCAGGGAGTCCATGCAAGGGCTTGGGCTTTCACCCTTCCTTCCCATCAGTAACTGCCCCTGTGCATATGTTATGACCACAGAGCCCATTTTCAGTGATTTATCCCCCTCTTCAGGCACTGTCTCCCCTCTCTTTGCCTCTTTCCTGCCCTCTGACCTCTCTCTGGCTTTTTTTCCCAGTTTATCAAGGTTTTGTAGATGTTTCCTGCTGCTTCTCGCTGTATGAGTGGCACTGCCTATGGTGATGGATGCTGGCAGGTAAAGGAGGGAGCAGAGATGAATCCCGTGGGGAGAAGCTGGTAACAAGAAACTTGGCTTTGTGCAGGGTGCCATTGGGTAGGTCTGTCTTCCATTCTCAAAACAGCCCAAAACACTCCTTTGTTGCCTTTTAGATTCAAATCAGGGAGCAGTGGGCTCTGCTCAGTCCCCGGGATCACTGAGCATTGGCACATCACCCTAAAGGATGCAGATTTTCTTCCCCAGTTGATTTTTGGCAGCTGCACCCTTCCCCAGGGCAGCTCTGCTGGTGCATCTTCTCCTGTGACTGTGCCACCACTGTCACAAAAGTGCCAGGGCTCAGCTCAGCAGCAGGTGCTGTGGAAGAGATGTGGGGTGACAGGGGGGTATGGGTGATGGGGCCTGAGATGATGCTGTGTCAGTTTGGGGGGTTGTGGGGTGACACAGATCCGTGTGGGACACAGGGTGAGGGTATGTGGAGGGGTATGGGGTGCCCTGTCATGGGGTGCAGGGGGTCTGGGGTGCATGTGGACATGAGGGGAGCACAGGGGAGAACGAGGTGCCCCACAGTGGCATGTGAGGGGCCCCAGGGTGCCCATGCAGCATGGAGTGAAGTTGCGGGATATGGGGTACACTACCATAGGGTGTGAGAGGCTCATGGAGGAGGGGGGATATGTGGGGCAGGGGGGTGGTTTGGGGCACGTGGGCCAAGGTGCCCTGTTGTTCAGTGCAAGGAGCCCCAGGTTGCACATGTAAGGCCCTGGAGTACATGGAGGGGGCTTGGGGTGAGGGTGCACATAACACATGGGGTGGGTGTCAGGGGAAAAGGGACAGTGGGGGTGCATGCCGGGGCAGGTAGGTCCTCATCCTTGCACCCCTGGGCACCCTGGTGCTCCCCTGCACCCTCCCAGGGGGTCAGGTGCTCTTCAGGGGGCACCCAGAGCAGGTCACACTGGGACCATCTGAGATCCATCTGGCAACCTCTCCACCCATGGAGATGGGCACAGTGCCACCAGGAGCTGTTATTTTCCAGGGTGGATTAACTTCCCTGCAGTAAAAGTTGCATCAGGGGAAATTTGGATGGGCCCAAATAGGGAAGAAAAAAAAAAAAAAAAAAAGGAAATTCAAGTAGCTCCTTTTTTCTTCATGGGTTTTATGCCTCCACACAAGGGTGGCTACTAGAAGCTGTGTGGTGATTCTAGTCTGAGGACATGTCCTGGTTTGTGCACCCTCAGCTGCTGACAAAAGAAAGGACTTTGCTGATTTTTTTTTTTTTTTCACGGGGTGATTTTTCCTCTCTAAAATGCAGGTGTACTATTAGGCATACATTACTCTTTGGGAAGCAGTGGATAAGACCAGGCAATGTATTCCATAGGCAGTGGTGGCAGTAAGTAATTATTTCTGATTTGGGTTCCCTTGTGGTTTGTATCACACCCTAGAAGACCAAGTTTCAGTGGAAAAAATCACAAAAATAAGAAAGCAAGGGTACCCAGTAAGTGGTTTAATGTTACAGAGCCAGCATTTATCTATTTTTTGCGGCCTTTTATGCCACTTTCATCAGCATTGACTTTTCAGGTTTACCACAGAAATTACTAGATTTTAGAGAAGGTGGTAAAAATATACTCACTCAACACTGGAAAGCGCCAGGGGCCAGGGGCTGTCACGCCAGGGGAATCTCAGAGCAAATGATAAAAAAAAAAAAAAAAAGGAAAAAAGCCACCCAGCATCCCAAGCAAATTCCCTGTTTCTGGACAGAGGGAGGTGGGAGCCTGGTGTCCCCCAAAAATCAGGGGCCAGAGCTGCTGCCTGCTGCAGCTCCTAACAGAAATGCTTTCTGCAAAAGGCAACCTTCACCAAGACTTGGCATCCACAGCCCTGAGGGTGTCATTCTTTGGCCCACAGCATATATTTTTTGAGGTGGCTAAAAGCCTTTTTGGGAAAGATAGAAGGACGTCTTCTAAAAAGGCTGATGAGGAGGAAAAGAGACAGCTTCTCTCTGAACTCGAACAGGAGGCCCTGTCCAAACCCAGTGAGATCTGTCAGCTTAAAACTGGGAACCCCCATAACAGGATGGATAAGAAATGCCAAGCCCCGGTGTTGTGCTGTTATGAAAGTCACACCCAAGAAAATTCTGATTTCACATCCCGGTATTTGCTGCCTGGGAGGAATGCTGGAAGAAGCCCACCCTGCAGATCTCAGGAAGCTGCAGATCCTTAATGGTGACATGTAGGGAGCATTTTGAGACCCTGAACGAGTATTATCAGATTTTGCAGGAGGAAGGTGTAAGCACCCTTTTGATTGCTGATGAGAATGCACTGGGTGAAGAAAGGCAGCGTTAGTAAGGCCACCATAAATCCTGAAGCTGTTGAGACTCACGTTGAGGTAGTCGTGATGTGTGAAATGGTTCGCTTCCTAAAATATTCAATAGCAAAAAAAGTAGGGTCAGAAAGATTTTGGAGCTTATTGTGGTTTGATTTATCACTTCTCCCCAAGATACTTCACTGCCAAGAGCAAACGGCTTCCTTCTCGTTACTGAAAGATCATTTGAGAGACCTTGTGAAGAACAAGTGCGTTGACCATCTCCAGTAGCCAACTAGACCACAGCCACAGCTGGTTTATGGGATTGCTTGGATGTTTAAAGTCAGCTGCCAGGAAAGATGTGGGGAAAATGGCTCGTATTGTGAGAATGAGTCAGACCACTGAGCACATGAAGTTTGTCTGTGCCAGGGAAGGGCGCTCTATCCCCTCACTGCCCATCCACCAAAAGCTGAGGAACTGGAGGAAAATTCACCACTGCAAAATAAGGGGGACCGTGGCAGCTGACCTGCCCGGTGGCCAAGGAGGGATCGGTAAGTCTCAGACCCCAGCATGCAACCTCAAACTCCTCTCTTTCCTGCCGAGGAGCTAAGATGCACTTCCTCTCAGTCTGTTGGGTTGCTCCGAGGACTATCCTGGTTCAGGCTGCAACAGCCATAGGTGTGAGGTTTTGCTGGTCCTTTGCTGACAGCGGGGAGAGGACCCGCCATCTTGGACCAATACCTAAGAAACCTCTTTAGTTCCTGATAAGAAGCCAAGAGAAATATATCTATTCAAGCTTTCTAGTGGGGCTTTTCCTATTAAACATTTTAATGGTGGTAAGGAACCAGTAAAACATCACCAAAGTGTATGCATACATGGATACGTAAACATATGTTTCCACATACTGGGATAGAAAGGGGTTGTCAAGTAGTTACAGGAAAGTTGCTGCCAATCTAAAACTTAGGATAATAATAGACTTATTAGCAAGTATGTAACTAACTAGCTTAACTGTCTTGCTAACAGCTCTGATTTTGCTGCAAGCCTTGGGGAATATGGCATTTCTCCCAGCAGGAGTGATGTGAGACTTCCATGTTAACACACGGCATTCTTTCTGATTTTGTTTCCTTGTATTAAATAATGAGGAAACTTTAAAAACTTGAAAGACATAAATAAAAGCTGCTCAGCATTTGTTTTAACACTGCACCATAACCTCCTGAGACCCAATATGCACTTTATTTGGTCATTTTGGAGAAGCCATAGGATGATTTTTATGGCAAGTATTGGTCTGCCTTAGGCTCTTGGAGGCACATGGTGCGTGCTGCCCTTGGGAAGCTCTCGGGTGGAAAGATTTATTGTCCACTGCCTCACTGGAGGTTTTGCCTTACCCCATTAAGTTCTCTGCTGCAGTGCCACAAACATGGGCAATTTGGTTAAAAAATAACCTGCTGGAAACAAATGAGCAAATAAAACATCCAGGTGTATGCAAATGATTCCTGGCAGGCATCTTTTCTGGGTACTGAAATGGCAAAAGATGAACAGTCTTTAGGAGTAGCTACAAAATCGTATTTTTTTACATATATTTCTCCCTTTTACTTTGCTAAATGTACTTTTAGCTGGAAAGTTTACTTCAGGGATGTGATGTTTTGAACCCTTGAATTTTCTCCTTCATGTCAGGGTGAAGTCCACAAGTCCAGCTGCTTTACCCATCGGGGATTAAGGAAACTGTCACCAGCTTTGGCGTTCCCAGTAGAAGAACACCCACACAGCCTTGCAGGTCCTCAGCGATTCTCAGCTTTTCCATCTGACATGAAAAAACCACCATAGGGACTTCACTTATTCTGTTAAAAATCCCAGAAAAGTTTCCCACTGGTGACCTCCTAAAATCCCGGTTGTCACTGCCTGGGCCAGGCACTTGGAACTTGAGCGTACCTAGTGCACCAGACCTTAGCAACATCATAACCAGAGTTAGTACACAGTTATCACTATACATTACAATTACATACTAGTATAGAGGAGACACTAAAGCAAGTCAAAACTTGCAGATCAAATAAAGAGCTGGGTATGCTGCAGTAGATAGAAATGTTTGCAGGTCAGTTGCAATTTAGGACTGACCGTGAGATGAATTGAGACCAGACTGTAAGCAAATACATTAATTTTTATTGTTTATGTTAAATAATAACATGCTGAATTTCGTAGGTGATGGTACTTGTGCTCTATTTTTAATTGCTCTCGTATAAAATGGATAGAGTGCGTCCAGTGTCAGGGCCCTCCCTGGGTAGCCCACCTCACAGTGAGCTCTTAACCAAGTGGCAATCGCTGGGGCTGGCAATGGAGCTGGTGCCTTAAATGTCCTGGCAGAAGGGAAAAATGAAGAAAAATTCACCCAAAATGCTGCCACAACTTTAAAGTCAGGTGAGTACTCTCGTGCAAATTAGCAGATAGATTGTTGGAAGCCCCAACCTTGGATAAAAACCTTAATTTGAATTGGGCAGCAAAGGGTGGCAGCCATCTCAGGCCTGCTTCAACTCAAGGGGTGCCTGCCACAGTACCCTTAAGTTTTAAGTTTTCCTTCTCAGAGCAAGAGGTGCCTGCACAGGAGACCACAGCCATCCTGGCAGCGTGCTTTCAGGATTTCAGTGCGACTTAAAATCATGCACATAGTTTGCACCGGCTGTGGGTGGAACTGAGTGACCGCCGCCTGCCAAACAGCAGCAGCAAGACACAGTGTATCATAAATAGGCGTGCACGTCAATCCCGGTGACAACAGAGCAGTCACAGGTAGCGAGCGGAGAAAGGCTTCGCGGCGATGGGGCAGGGGCCGTCCTGATGATGAGTTCACCTTTTCCCCACACACATCTCCGGGCCAGTCTCCGGCCGGTGGCTCCGGCCTCGCCCGCAGCCTGTCCCCGGCAGAGCGCGAACGACACCGGCCCCCCACGCTGCCGGCAGCCGGGTTTTACCACAAGCAAGGCCCACCGGAGCTGGCTGCGCGCCCAACCTCCCCCCGCCTCCTCACGCCAAAGCCGAGAGGCGGCGAGAGGTGGCGGGCCGCACTCCGGCCCGCTCCCCGTTAGGCCCCTGCCGCCACCCGACGGGCACGGGGCCCAGCCACCCCTCCCTCGTTCCCCGCTTCACGGGAGCGGGGCGGGCGGCCGGCTGCAACCGTGACGGCGAGGGGCGGGGCCACGGGGGAGGCGTGGCTCTCTCGCGGAAGTTGCGCGCGGTCCACGCTGGTGGGTGTGGCCGGAAGTGCGCAGAGCGCGGTGTCGGGGGGCGTGCCGGGGTGGGGGCGGGCCGCCATTACGCGGAGCAGGAGCAGGCCGCGCGCCCCGGTTGTTGCGCCGCCACCGTTAGGCGGGCCCGGGCCTTGCGGGTCCCGAGCGTCGGCGGGGCCCTGCCCTGCCCTGCCCGGCCCCCGGCCCGGCCCGGCGGGGAGCGCCGGCGCCATGGAGGAGAAAGGCTTCGCCAAGGAGCTGGACCAGTGGATCGAGCAGCTGAACGAGTGCCGGCAGCTGAGCGAGAGCCAGGTCCGCAGCCTCTGCGAGAAGGTGAGTGCGGGACCCGGGGGCCCGCCCTGGGCTGGGCCCGGCCCAGCCACGCCTCGTCCCTGCGCGCCTGGGTCCCTGAGCGCTCCCTGACCGGCAGCGCTGTAAGCTGGGTTGGTTTGGCTCGGGCTCGGGGCTTGCGATCCCTCGGCCCCGCTGCTGGGGAGCGCCGGGCAAAGCGCCCCGAAAATGGCAGTGGGAGTGCGTGGGGTGCGGTGAGGGGGAAACAGGCTTGCTTCTCCTCGCTTCGCTCGCTGCGAGACCACCATGCTGCCTGCAGTGTATCTGGGTTGGCACTCCGCTTGTATTCAGTGACGGTATAATTCTGACGTCAAAAATGCCACGGTTATAGGATTTTTTTCCACGCCAGACTGCCCTTGATAGTATGGTTTTTACCTTTTAAGTTTGTCTAAGTTGCCGGGGAGGCTCAGGGATGGTGTGTGCAGTGAGAAATGTGTTCTGACTTTCAGGGACCTCACACTGTACTTCTCCCTTGTCTCTCATAATGTGTAGTAGCCACGTACTAAAAAGTCAACCCTACATCAAAGGGGCAACCTTCTGACATCCGGTGTGTAATCTAGAAAAGCAGAGGGGGATAATACATAAGCTGTACAGCCGACCTAAACAGAGGCTTACAACCTGCTGAGGGAGACTAAAATAGAATGAGAAATGGTTGGATAAGGGACACCATCTGCTATTTCGGCCTGTGGTTTGGACAGTCCTTTGGCAAATTCTTGTTTGGACTTGTTTAGCATAGACTGTCAAGAGCCCCCCGCCGCCCCTTTTTTTTTTCCTTCCCCATCAGGAGACCCAGTCTTTAGACCTGTGTTGGATTTTGCCTTAGACGTTAAATACCTCTGTGTGAACACACTCACAGTACTGCAATCTTTGATTAAGTTAGGAATTTCTTTGGACTTGGCAAGCTGTGATAGTTAAAGAATTCAAGTGATAACAAATGTAGCAACAAAGATTATTATTTCTGTTTGCTTCTTATCTCAGTGACCAGCAGAGACCATTGCTGTGCATCAGGTGGTACAGAGAAGCTCTCAGCTTCCTTGCCTGGATGAACTGATAATTATCGGGCACCAAGGGTAGAGTAGTTAGTTTGGTGTTCCCTTTAGCATCATGTTGCTAATGGTGAACTTGGCGCCATCATATTATTACCTTTGTCTCGCTCAGTTCTCTCAGAACTGGAATGTGGTTTTTGATGCCTGTTCATGGCAACACATTTTGGCCAGTGACTAAACATCTCAAGGCCAACTTCAGAAGACGCAACTATTTCCTTCTAGCGGATCCTTGGTAGACTACTGGAGTGATAAGATCTGAACAGTAGAGAGGGGCAGCACTGCAGCCTCATAATGTGCCAGGGTGCTCATTGGAAAGGTAGGAGCCATTTGTTTGATTGCTACAGGCAGAGACTGTGCAGGACTCCAGGTTCTGGCTTCCTGGCAGATGCTTTCACCAGGGGTCCTGGCATTTAACTAGCTCCCACCCAGCCTCTGTTTACATTCCCTCTTTATCATTCCGTACTGGTGCTGTCCATTTGTTTCATAACTCTTTTCTCCAGAGCTCCATCAGTTCCAAGGGAGCATGGTGAGGCGGTTTGGTGCTGCAGCAGGAAGCAGCAATAGTGGTTTTGAAGAGTAGATACATCTTGAAGAGTGAGTAAGGGTTTCTTGTGGCTGTGCTGTCTCTTGCATGAGGCCTAGCTAATAAGACTGAAAAAATGTATTAGGGTGATCTGTGCCCTACTCCAAGCGTTGCTGGTTGGGAACTACTGTTCTAACCAGCAAGCTGTTTCTGTAACAATTTCCCTTCTCTGGCTGCGTTGTTAATTAAGGAGCTGTGGCTGCTGTGATTTGAGAAGCTGGAGGACAACGCAAGCAGATTGTGGCTGTATGTCAGGGATCACACAGTAAATAGAGTGGCAGCTCAGCACATGGGTTGCAGCTGGAGGTGAAGAGGGTCTTTGTCATCTGATTGCAGGTAGGAGCCCTGAACCAGTGGTGCATAGTGTGAATCAAATGTCATCTATCACAGCACCTCCTTCAAGGGTGCTGGTGACTGATGGAAACAGCTTGGGTATAAAGTAAATACTCTGCAATGCTCTTACTTGGCTTATTCTTACATTTTTGGGGGGTGGTTGTATCATCCAGCTGGTAGTGGAAAGGAGCTTTACAAAAAATTTTGGGTGTGCAGGCTTGCTTTTGGTGTGAAGCAGCCCTGCCAGAAAGCTGGTTTAGTTTGTTTCCTTGGGATAGATAATACTTTGAGAAACCATTACCAACCTTGTCTTGCTTCTTATCACTCCCTTTTGTGTGACTAATTTTTAAGAGGCCAATCACAATAGTACCTCTTGCATCAGGTTTACCTTTGTAGGAGAGTTTGGTAGTAAAATAAAAAAGTTTAAAGCAAAATGGTGGGGGGGGAAGGATATGCCAGACTTGCCTATGTGGGTCACTCTTGTTTTGAACTGCTGGCATAATGGACAGTAATGAGGGAAAGACTGGACATAGCTAGGGTTGGTGAGGGTATATCAAATTATTCTGTACTCTGAAAGTTCTTAAAATTTGCACCTGCAAAAATCACATTTTGTCTTCACCTGCCCAGTTACGACATCATTTTGGCAGCTAATCAGTCTCGTATTCTTCATGCAGTTAATCAAGATGTCATCTCAAGACAACATGAGAACACCTGTTTCCTGTTCTGCTGGTCTTTAAAATGAAATCTAGCTAAAATCATGCAGACATTTAAAGGATAATAGAAGGACAAACAATATGATCACTGCTGGAGCTTGTAGACATGGAAAATGTTCCAACATGTTGGGAAAATGTGTCGGATGTCTTGCATCTCATACTACTTCTCTTAACATCGTGGTCTTAGACTCTATGGCAGAAGGTTGTTAAAATATTTTTCGGCCCTAATTAAATAGGCAGTGAAAAATCTACGGAGTTATGCCTTGGGTTATGTCTGCACTTCATCGGAGGTGCCGTGGCAACTTTCTGTGCTGGTGCTAGCTTTGAAATTGTTAACTTGGATATGGATAGCAAGGTAGTGCTGGCTGTATCGAACTGCCTTTGAACTTGCACAGGTTGTAACCTGTGTTTTGGACAGTTGAAGTCAGGTTAAAAGGCCAGGATTCATTTAATAGGAAGCACTTCCGTGTTCGGACATGGAAATCTCTGAATACTTAGGTTTTAAAGCTCAAGTCAGGTCAGCAAATGAATTCTGGCATGGATGAGGGAGTTGAGAGCCATCCTACTTATCCCAGGGAAAAGGTTTTTCTATTGAGGTAGAAAAGTGGGGTATGAAAGAAGGCAAGTAAAAGGCTGTCTCTTAAATTAACATAGCCAAGCAACCATCCATATAACAATCTCTCTTTCTTTTTGTAGCTTCTTTTTTCTATCCTTGTTCTTTGGATGTGTAAGAAGGGTTACAGTCTTGTTGCTGTGAGCAGCTTGAGATCTTTGTGTTATGAAGTGGTGGGAGGAGAAGGATTCTAATCGCTAATGAAGACTTGTATTTCTTGTACAGTTATTGGATGGTAATTGTAAACTGACTCTTCAAACTAAGCACTAGGAGCCAGTTGATGCTGTAGGAAATATTGCTGTTACTGGCATGTACCTATGGTGCTTCTGCCCTCCAAGATCATTTCACCTAAGAATAATTTTAGGAGAATGAGTTAGCAAGCTCTTCTGCACTAATTGGTGACATTAATATGAGTGATGGAGCCAAGTAGCATTCTGGCTGCTATTCAAACCATAAAGTTCCAAATGTTGTGTTCAGTTGTGTCCAGGAATATTTCATCTCTCCAGTGATGACACTCATCCTGGGATATGCTGGCCCAGGTACCTCTAGGAGCACGTGTGCACCTTGACACCCTCTGTCACTCTTGAGGCTCCAGAGTGTCCTCTGCTGCCTTGTTGCTGAAGGGCAAGACAGCTGCATCCTTCTGGCTTCCATCTCATTTGGGGATAATAAAACTGGTTCTTGTTTAGGTCAAGCTCCTTGAGGTTTTAATATGCTCAGCACACTTGTTGACATAGTAGTTTGGTGTGTCGCAGTTGATGGAATGACAATTCATTTGAGTCTAGATCAAACTTCATGGCTGGCTTCTCTGATTCCCAAAGTAAGAGCCTCTATGGGTCACACTGAGCTTGTGAAGTAAATGTATCTTCCAGAAGGAGTTGAGTTTCCGTGCTCTCAAAAGATCTTGTATGCAAAGCAGGTGCTTGGGGTCTTTGGCTTTGTCTAGAGAAAGCACAATGCTGAAAATCGGCCTCCTGGTTGGATTGTAATCCTCTCACCCATGGAATCAGCCTACACAATTGTCATAGACAAATCTGAACAGCATAATAGTTGATGTGGATTTGTTTAAGTCTCACACAGAGGGATTAGTCTCCTGGTGATCCTGACAGTAGTCTCAAAGCCAGTCTAGCATCTTAGGTTTCGGAGCAGGACATTAATGGGTTGTGTTCAAGCCCCGAGACCGTTTGGTTTCCTCTTGCAGGAATAACGCAGTAAATTAGTGTGATGTGCATTCTCCAGCCTCTCCATGAAGCTTGAGGACTGGACAGCAGACAAGCTTGTGTAGCAGTCTACAGAATCTAAAACTGGGAAAGAGAGGGGAGTTGAGATGATGGATGAGCTCACAGTCAACAAATAGTCTACTCTTAAAAATAATTTTGAGCACAGTCATGGTAACTATTGTGCTTAATGGAGGTTTATTTAATAAAAATACCTAAAAGCTGCTTCTGTTTATTCTGACCTGGATATGGTTTCATCCAAAACAATTGGGACACGTGCTTAAGAAGCTGATAACGTCAGTCACTGTTTTCTGAAAACAGAGGTAGCTAAAATATGACTTCAAGTCATAGTTATTTAACAGCCTTCTTAAGTAAGTAAATGATGATAATGCAGGGCAGCCTACTTGCATCAGGGTTTTTTATCCTTGCTATGTAATGGTGCTTTTTAAAATTTTAAGTCATTTGGCTTTAGCATTAGCTCTGCACAGTGAAATACACAAGCAGAGTGCACTGGTTAGTTGTTGCTTTTCTGGGTGGATTTAATTATTTTAAAGGTCTTGTTCTGCATTTAGAAAGTCATGTGTGAGGGCAAACGTCTGTGACCAGTTGAGCTCAGCTCCCAAGCCTGATTTGGATCAGCTCCGCAGTGTTAAAAGGACATACTTAATCTGTTAATGTGCATATATGTTTGGCTACATAGTAAGCTAAAATAGGCTACATAGTAACAGCTGGTAGGCAGCTTAAGAAGCTGCTGTTATTCAGCAGCTAGCTCCTCGTTTCTCATGAGGGGAAACTTCTAGATTCTCCTAGTACCACAATTTCAGGGCTCAGGCTCACCCACCTTCCTAGGACACATTTAATGTGAGTGTGTTTGCCCTGTTACTGTGCAAAAGGAGCTCTTCTCTGTTGCCTGTGCTGATTTACCCGTACGTATTCTCAGGATGGGTGCATGCATTTTCTGGGCAGATCAGAGAGGTGGAGAGTGCTGATGTGATTGAGACACTGGTAGGTGTGTGTATCGTATCTGTAGTGTCCTGCATCTTTTCCCCATAGGCTTGAAATAAATGTATTTCTTGTTATGCATCTGGGAAGGGAGCAGTATGTGTGATACAAAAAGGCAGAAAATACCTCACACCTTTCGTGGTTAAGGTTGTCTCCAGTTTACATCAAAACACTGTCTGTTGCTTTGAGCAATAGTCAGAACACACTGAGCAGTGGTTTTGTGGATGTGTTTTATATTTGTGTCTCACAGAGGACAGAAGCTCTCAAAAGGTGCTATAGATGCTTTTAAAGGTTCTTGAACAAGATTAAGAGTACTACTATTTGCACTCAGACACAACACATCCAACAGTTTCCAGTCAGTTTAGAACTGCAAGGTAGACCTTATGTCATTGAGTCCATGTGCAGGATGTGTCTTTGAGGATCAGGGTCGCATCCCTTGGGTTATGTACTGTGCAAGGGCCATGCTGCATGCTGTCCAAGCTCTTGACTGCTTGGATTTTAGTTATCCTTTCAGAATATGTGCTTTCCCTAAAAGAGGCAAAGCAACTAACATTTAAATCTGAAGACAGGTGTCCTCTGGGAGCCCACCAAGGGTGTCCTTGGTAAGCATCTTCTTTCTGATAGCAGCAGGTGGGAGCTACATCATCCTGAGCTGAGGGACATGGTGATGAATAACCAGATTGTTGCCTGCTGGTGACTCTTCAGTACTGATGATCTTTAATCCCTTTCGTTCAGTATGGACCAAGCCTGTCTGTGGGTGTTCTCTGTGCCTCAGATGTGCCTGGAGCACTGACCTGCATCAGCTGATGAGCTGGAGGTAGCAAAACAAATGTGATATTTGATAACGATAAGAGGGTAATGCAGATAGGCTATGTTACATGGCTGTAATTAGCAGAGGAACTGCTGGGTGTAGAGGAAGAGATAACTAAATACAGGGATGCCATCTCTCCATCTGTGGTCATTTTGTTGCCAGCTGGGTACAGCCAGGGAAGCTGGTTGTGGTTCCATATGTTTAAATTGCTTCTGATTTTGCTTTTCCAGTTGTATGTGACCTGCCTTTAGAAGTTGTTAAACTGTTGTGCTTGGAAGAGGATTGGAAATCTGGCAAGCAAAAAGTGCCCTGGGTGAGAGAAGTGCCTCTTGCATATGCAGTGATGTTGTGTGCCAGGTTAGTAAAGTGAAGCTTAGGAGTACTTTTTTTCCTCAGTAGTTTAAACAAGAAGAAATCTGCCCTACTGCAAGGGAAATGGATTTATTAGTTCCATGTGTTCTGGGAGTGTGCAGAGAAGGTTCCCTTTCCTGACATACAGCTCCAGTCATCTTGTACTTGCCACACTGTATTCTGAAGGCCCAGTACCTCAGGAGAGCTGGGGCAGCCCCATCAACCCCCGGCACTGGCACTCGCGTTGGTTATTGTTTGGCAGAGTAACACGTCTTGGCTCATCTGGTGCCGTACTGGTTGCCCAGCATTTCTGCCCGATGAGCTGCTTCATCATGTGCAGCCTTTCTTAACATCATCACTGCTCAGCAATCACACGATGAGCTGGCTTTGTCAATACAGAACAAACACGCTGTTTTTAGTGCCGTTTCCATGGCACGGACCCACTGCTGCGAAATCCTGGTCTTGGGAGAGCACTTGAGGTTTATGGGTGTGCAGTGAGGCGGGAAGCCTGAGGGATCCCAGAGGAGGAAGGCAGTGAGGAGTAGCTGTCAGTGCTGACAGAAGAGTTGTTCCAGGCTGGTGCTGTGCTGCCAGTGAAGGTGGCAACGTGAGTGGGTCCACATGGCTGCGTGGGATTGAGAGCAATCTGCTGAGCAACTGAAACAGTAGTTGGACTACAACGTGGCAGGAGGGAGTCTGTGTGCAAGTCCATCTTTGTAAGTCAGCTGGCTTCTCTCAGAAGTCTAGGAGGTCATAGTTTTCCTGTCGTGTGACTATCAAATAATATCTAGCTTTATGTGTGCTTTTGCAAATAAAGTTGTTCAAAAAACCATAATAGTTGCCAGAGTGGTGTGTGCTATCTCCTCGGGAACTTCTACCCTTCCAGCAGATGACAAGAGTGTTGACTAATCTCTGTACGAGTTTCACATGGAGCTCTTGCTGACAGGACATAGAATGGCCTGCAGTACTGAGGGGACAGCTGTTGGTTCTTGAGGTAAAAGCTTTGAGGTATTATGAAACTGAACAGCACTTGACTTTGCCGAGTGCTGCTGTAGCTCACATAGCAGAGATGAACAGACCTGAGCTTTACTGGACACATACGTGGAGAAATCCTTCAAAATCTGTGTGTCAGTTGTGCTTTAGAAGATAATGTCTGCCCATGATGCTGAAGAAACTTACTGGAGTAGTGCTTCATCTTGTCTGCACTTGAGAAATGTTTGGAAGAAACGCAGGATTCATGGGTGAACCCTGGTGGTGTTGGAAGTCATATCCAGTGCAAGTCTTGAAGTTCGCACCGCTTCATTTCAGGGGAGGCTGGGAATTAACTTGTTTAGTTACATCTTTGAATTTGTTTGTCAGTGCTTGTGGTACAATAAGATCTTAATGACCTGGCCTCACAGTAGCAAATCTGCTTGTCTTTATGCACAAGGATTTGTAAAATGCACTTTATCTTTGCTTACCCAACAAATGGTTTGTCCAGCGGTCAGCTTGAGCTACTGGGGTGAAATCGACTTTCCAGTGGCATAATATCTGCACCTGCTTATGGAGGAGCTTCCTGTCTTTTTGTCCTAAATGTATTTTTCTTGCTAGGCTAAAGAAATTCTTACGAAAGAATCAAATGTACAAGAGGTACGTTGCCCTGTCACCGTCTGTGGGGATGTGCACGGTCAATTCCACGACCTTATGGAACTCTTTAGAATTGGTGGGAAATCGCCAGACACAAATTACCTGTTCATGGGAGACTACGTGGACAGAGGCTATTACTCGGTGGAAACGGTGACTCTTCTAGTAGCGTTGAAGGTATGGTTTGACAGCTTTTCTACAGCAGCCTTGGGCAAAACAGTGCTTTTGAGGTGTTTTGAAAGAACTGCTTCTCCCGTTGATGCTGCTGTTGGCTTGAGCTAGACAGATGTGAATTGAAATGTGTTAATGGACACGTGCTATTCTATAACAGAGCTGAATGCTTGTCTGCTCTTTGAAATACTGTGTTACTATTTCTTTCCATATTGATGGTACAGTTTTTGTGTTAAAGAAGAGTTTTCTTTGTCAATAGGTGCGTTACCCAGAACGCATTACAATACTGAGGGGCAATCATGAAAGCAGACAAATTACACAAGTGTATGGTTTTTATGACGAATGTCTGCGAAAGTATGGCAACGCCAACGTCTGGAAGTATTTTACAGATCTGTTTGATTATCTTCCACTTACAGCTCTAGTAGATGGCCAGGTAAGCCTTGAATAAGGAAACCACTCCATTTCAGAATTACATAGACTGTATTGTCTGACCTCTAAATGAACAATCTGAGATGCTCTCATGGCTTGTGATGTGGATTTGTTTAAAGCCCATGTACTTATTGTGGGTTTGGGGAAAAATTTAGTGAGGTGGTAATACAAGTTGATGGTATGGGAAGGCTTTCAATACTGCTGCTGAAAGAATGGCAGGGTATTACATGTATGGTTCAGTGCAAAATGACTGCTCAACGAGTGGAGATCCCCTTGTGATACATCAGATGTGAGCTGAGTTGTGGCTGTGAGGCAGGACATTCTTAAAATGGAAGGCGTGGTATCTTTGTTCTGATCTCTGTATGCAAGGTGTAGCCTTTCAGTTTTGTTTCCTTCTGCAGGAATTAAAGTTGTTTTCTCTGCTGTGAGGGTAAGATGGCTGTAATAGTAAAAGAATGGTAACAGAGTTAAAAACCAGCTATTTTTGAGATCACTCTTCCCATAACAATATGCACTGAATGGATTGCTTTTTTTTTTTTTTTCTGGAACAGATATTCTGTCTCCACGGTGGCCTCTCTCCATCCATAGATACACTGGATCATATCAGGGCTCTGGACCGCCTGCAGGAAGTTCCACATGAGGTAACAGGAAAGGAAATGCATCATAAACTTAGATATCTCTTGGTGGAAAATACAATTTCACATTGTAATCCATTTAAAGAGACACATGGTTACACAGCAGATTATTGTCTTTCTAAGCTAGAGCAGATGAAAATACATTTGGGCAAAACACACAGAAGTCAATATGCTTTGATTACAGCAATCTACAGAAGGAGAGCTATGGGGTGTTCACAGCTGTTTTCCCCAGAATCGTGAAATTTTTTTGACTGTCACACTGACTCAAAAAATAGTATTTGGCAAGGGAGGGTGTTTACTACCTTCAGTCTCATCAAGAGACTTGCTTGTGAACAGACAGCCACCACATGAAGCCATGTTGTGTCACCATCCTTCCTCCTCAGCCAGTCCTTTCTTCTGTGGTGTCACCTTGTTCATCACTTCCTGAGGGCCTGAGATCAGACTGAAGAAACCATCTTCTGAGCTCCCAGGGCAGCAAATGGCTTTTCTATGTTGGAGTGATTGGGGCTTACAAATGGACTTGAATGTTCCCTGATTAAGATGAACCACTTGTCCTGCAACCTCTTTGGTGTGACAGGAAGAAGAATGCAGCAAGGTCTGCTCAAGCCTTCCAAAAATCTGAAATAAGTGTAATTGTGTAAATTACTCTGAGAATTGGGGGACTACCTGGTGGGACATCTACCTGTAGTTAGGTGTAATGATTATATTGTTGCTCTGGGGTTTTCCCAGTCCTGTGCTGCATACCTGTGTGCTGAAATCCGGCTGTCCTGAGGACCTCCACATGTAGGCAGTGTGATCCCTACTGCAGAACTCCGTCCGGTCGGTGGGTAGGAAACAGCAGCAGGGTTAGATAAATACAAGAGTGTCTTTACTGCCCCTTTGTAGCTCAACAAGAAAAGTCATCGAGCTTCATTTGTGATTGTTAGAAGATGTACACTGGGATATTTTGGAATATGTGAAGTCCAACAATGGACTATTTAGCAGAGGAAATTAAATGATTAATACCCTGCCAGAAGGGCAGCTGAAGACTTAACATCAATCTCTGAACAGTCACTTCATAGCCTCCTATGGGTCGTTTCCCTTTCTTTAATTTATTGCGGCTTGGCTTGCACCAGTGAACCCACTGTGTATCCTTGGATGTGCATACCTTCTCACATGGCCTTTTTAATTATATTGAGTCAGGAGTAAAAATGTGGATCTGCTCTCCATGCCTTTGTGTATCTGACTAGTTGAAATGAAATGGTAGGCGGTGTGTGTGGAAGAGGAGGTGGGAATGGTTTTCTGGTTACATAGACTCCTTTCTCAGTCAACTGTTTACATATTAATTTATTTGGGAAGGATGCTGATTGATACAGTGAGTAACTGGCCGGTATTGTGTTAGATAAACTCATGTGCTTTGTGCAGGGAAGGGCATGCTGGCAGTCCTTTTTCTGTAAATAAAATATATTTTTAAAGTGTCCTTTTATAATGATCTTGCTAGTGATCTAATGAAGAACACTTAATCTTTTTCAAGGGTCCTATGTGTGATCTGTTATGGTCGGATCCGGATGACCGTGGCGGCTGGGGTATATCTCCACGTGGTGCTGGCTACACGTTTGGGCAGGATATTTCCGAAACATTTAACCATGCCAATGGTCTCACACTGGTCTCCCGTGCTCACCAGCTTGTCATGGAGGTAGGGCAAACACTCTGCTAGATGGGGCTAACAAAACATAGATGCCAATTCTTGTCTCCTCTGTGAGACTTTTGCTCATGGGTTTGCATGAGCTGACACCAGATGTTATGCAGGACAATACCGAAGAGGGACTTTGGTTGTTTCACATAATTAGCAACATAATATGATGTGCTTTGACCTGCGATGTAAATAAGGGGGTGTTATGCCCTTTCCTCCCCCCTCCTCCAAGTAAGTTGCCAAAGGGACCCTGTCACACCCCATTTGTGGATGTAATAATCTCCTTACACACTGACTGCTCTACTTAGGCTGCTGCTGCATTAAGCAGGCTGTCCTGTAATACTCAGCAGTCAGATGTGACAGGGATTAAGCCATAATTTTGGCTGTCGATAAGCTGTTCTTGTATGTCTTGCTGGAAAAATGCCAGGTGGGTCAATGGAGCAGATGTATTTTTAAAATCTAGTTCAAGTTGATCCCTGTAGTACTGTGTGTCAGAAGTCACTTGCATCCAGTACACAGATCCTTGTTTGTGGTGGATGAAAGCTGAAGGCATACCTGAAAATCTCGAGGTTCCTTTGTGGTACAATACACCATTTGTACACAAAAATGGATAAATGCATGGCTGACAAATGGCTGATCTCCCTGTAGAGTGGTTGAAGCTGGTTTTGCAACGTAACTACCGCTTGTTCTTGTGGTAAGAGTATTTCTTTTAAAAGAAAACACAGTCAGTTGGAAATACAAGAAGTCTACAAGAAGTTTCACAAATGCCTTGAATCATTTCAGGCCTTAAGAGGAACTTCAGATGGTCTGAGGTTTGAGGTTTAACAGAGACTTTTTTTTGTTGTTTTTTTTTCTGGCAGGGTTATAATTGGTGCCATGACCGAAATGTGGTTACCATTTTCAGTGCGCCCAATTACTGTTATCGTTGTGGGAACCAGGCTGCTATCATGGAACTAGATGACACTTTAAAATATTCCTTGTGAGTAACCTGGCTCTGGTTGTTCTCTCTTCCTAGCTGTACTGTATTGTGAGGAATGTCTGATCCTTTCCAAAGGCCTGCTTTCGTGAAAAGCCAGCTCAAACTACTTTGGAATTAACGTTGTGTGCTCTACCTGCAAGAGCATCTAAAAATAAGTAGTGAGTTAAGCTCTTAAAAGCTTCTCTTGGGTACTGCATTATCTCCTCTTCCTGGCTCTCGGGAGAGTTGGAACTTCTGCATTTTCTTAATCCCTCTATTGCCCAAGCTTGATGGAGAGAGTAAAGACAGATTGATTTACATACTTATTTTCATTTTTGATAGCCTTAGGCTTTGTGAAGATGGGTGAGAGAGTCTGAGTTTTGCACTCAGCTGAGCTCGTGTGAAAGGAGTGATGGGCTGATGAAGTGGTGGTGGTCACTGTGTACCATTTGAGCAGCTGATGAGTTTGAACACCCACGGGGATGCTTGTTTTGGGACCTGGGACATTTGATTTAGAAGCAGATGGGATGAGTAAAGCAATAGCAACAGGAGAGCAAGTCTACTATTTATTGTGGCACTGGGAAATACCTTGTGGAGGGGGGGAAAACGATCTCTTTTTCTTTCCTGCAGCCTCCAGTTTGACCCAGCACCTCGTCGTGGAGAGCCTCATGTTACCCGTCGTACCCCAGACTACTTCCTATAAACCTCTCCTAACCTTTGTAGAAGGAAGTACACCTGGCATTTTAAAGAGCAACAATATTTACACGTTTCTGTAAGAAATCAGGGTTCGTCTCAACTTTAAAATCCCCATCATGGACCAAAATGTGCCATACGGAGGACGAAGAGCGTTTAGCACAACTTGAGACTGAATTCCTTACAACACTATATATATCCTATACCCATCAGTCCAACAGTCAGTTTGCCTGCTATATTTGTAGTCATTGTTTTTCTTCTGGACTGTTCAGAGAGGAAAAGGTAACTCTAATAACACTTTCATCTCCTTTGATGCTCCTTTGTAAAATTTTAGTTCTCGTGTTTAACTGGCATGAATTAGAGTTTATTTTTGAGGGAAATGCACACTACTTCCCCCACCACACTTTTATTTTATTGAAAGACCGATTGACTTAACTGGAGAAAGGAAGCAATTCCTGCTTGGGAGTACGTTGTCATAACACGGATAAAAAGTGTTCCCTTTCTAGCTCGATTCCCGATCTGTGTTGATCCTGCCTTTTTTTCCCCCTTTTGTTTTGGTTTTGTTTTCTTTTTGTTATTTTCCCTCACCCCTCTGTATATTTGTCCTGGAAGTGCTTGCAAATCCTCCTCGCTGTACCTGAACCAATAAACTTGCCATTGTCAGCCCCAGGCCGTGGTGCTGTGCTGGGGGCGGGGGGGAGGGCGGAGGGGGCGGCTCCGGGGCGGGGCGGGCGGCGCGGCCCTACCGAGCCCGCAGCCATGGCGGCGGCCGCCGCTTACGAGCTGCTGGTGCTGGGCGGTGGGTCGGGGGGGCTGGCGGGGGCCCGGCGGGCGGCCGAGCTGGGGGCCCGCGTCGCGCTGGTGGAGCCGAGCCGCTTCGGCGGCACTTGCGTGAGTCCCGGGGGCACCCACGGCGCGGGGGGGGGGGCGCTGCCGGGGCGAGGCGGGGGGGGACGACGGCGACACATACACGAACTAGGGGGGGCCTGGTTCCCCCCACCTCCCCACCGGGGAAAGCCTGAGGGCGGGAGTCGCCATCCCAGCGTTGCACAAGGACCTGCCTTGTCACGCTGAGCTTGGTGGAAGCAGGAAGGGTCCGGTTGCTCTGCCCTGGGAGGGGGCTGGTTTTGTCTCTTTTCAGGCCGGTAAAGGGGCGCTGCCTACTCCCGAGTCGGTGCAGCACAAGGGTTAACTCTCTTACCGCAGAAAAGCAGAGCTAGCGGGCATGGCGAGCTCGTAACAAGCAGCAAAACCCAAACTTGTTCCTTGAAGAAGCCAGGACCAGGCTCTAGTTTTATTCTTTAAGTGTGTTCCCCGGGAAGAGTTGCCGTACTTGGAGCAGAAGTGCAGGAAAGAGATGGCAAACACCTTCCTCCTAGTAAATCTCTTAAATTATCAATGGAAGAAAAACTCTTGTATCTGAAGACTGCTCACCTTCCGTATTCTCCTTCAAGGAAGTGAAGGAAACCAGGCAAACCACAAGACTGTGAGGCCCCAAAGGCAGTTACAGCCCTCTTTTGCCAGAAACCTGTAATCCTGCCTTTATTTTCCGGGATGGAGAGCGGCGATTCAGTACTGGCCTGAGGGGGAATGCTCTCCCCTCAGTGTCACCTTTGAAAAACAAAGCATTAACACTGAGACTTGCTCTTATTTCCTTCCAGGTCAATGTTGGGTGTGTGCCAAAGAAGGTAAGGGTGCTTTCACCCCTCGGCCGTGGGTTGGGTCTGCTGTGGGCTGTGAATTGTGAGGAGGTGCTGGCGCAGGGTGTGGGGAGGAAGCAGGGGCTGGGAGTATATTGAGCCATCGAGATGCTGTCAAGGGCTCGGATCTGTGTCTCATGTGCTGCTCTGGACGGAGGTGAGGCATTGGGAAATGTGGCAGGGTTTTTCCCAAAGACAAACCGATCTTCCTGAGCCAATTTGCGGTTTGTGTGGGCAGGTGATGTGGAACGCGGCAGTCCATGCGGAGTTCATCCATGATCACGCCGACTACGGCTTCGAAACACCTGGCGTCAAGTTCAACTGGAGGTAAGTATGGAAAAAGGTGGTTGGAAACAAGTATCTCCAGGTGCTTGTCCCATGGGGAGCAGCTGTGGGTCACTGCTGTGGCCCCGTGGCTCATTGTCCACCCCAAAGTGGTCCCTGCCTGCTTTGAGGCTTCCTGTGGGGGGATGCTGAGCTGGTTATGTGGCCGGGATTCCCCCTGTATTTTGGAAAGGAGGGTTGACAAACCAGCCATGGGAAGAGACTTGGGAAAAGGTACATGCAGGGAAGGGCAGGCACAAAAACCTCATGTCAGTGGGGAAGGTTGCTGCCAGCTGCGTAACTTGTGTCCGGTTTATTTTGTAGTGTGGGTGCTGCGTACTGAAGGGGTTGAACTGGTTTTTGCTGAGCTCTGTAGCCTTATTCTCTCATGATGACAGTAAGACCCTGCTCTATTCCAGAACGATTAAAGACAAGCGTGATGCTTATGTGAGGCGCCTGAATGAGATCTATGAGAATAACTTGAAGAAGGTGAGGATGTGTTTATCCTGCGAGCAGACTGGGGAAGCAGGCTCTGCTGGATTTTTGGCCACTCTTCCAGCCTTAAAGGGCGTCCTCTTCTCTAACTGTGGAAGCTGTGGCTCTGTTAGCTGGCTCTCACACCTCCTCCTGATGTTAATCACATAACTGTTACTCCCTAAAGGCTCATATCGACATAATTCGGGGCTATGGCAAGTTCACCGCTGATCCCGAGCCTACCATCGAAGTGAACGGGAAAAAGTACACAGCTCCTCACATCCTTATAGCCACGGGTGGGCGCCCGGCTGTCCCTCCTGACAGCGAAATTCCTGGTGAGCCTGACAGAATTCCCCGGGCTGCCTGGGGAGAGGTCTGCAAAGCAAAGGGGATTTTGAGAGGTGGAGGCAGGAATTGGGTGCTGGTGGGGTGTGTGAAAGGTGCTCTTATTTGCAGGTGCCAGCCTGGGGATGACCAGCGATGGTTTTTTTGACCTGGAGGAGCTGCCCAGGTAAAGCGGAGCTCGCCCCCCCAGTCACTGCCACTGGCTCAGTGTGCAGGCACACATCATCGTCACTTCTTTCCAGGCGCAGCGTTATTGTTGGTGCTGGCTACATCGCGGTGGAAATCGCGGGGATCCTTTCCACGCTGGGATCCAAGTCATGCCTGCTGATCCGCCAGGACAAGGTAGTGCCACCGACTGTCACCAGCTGTGCTTCCCACCTGCAGCTGCATCCCAGTCTGACAGGGTTTTCTGGTCATCAACTCCCGTGGGCTGGTAAAGGAGGGTCCAAAGTTGGCACAGGCTCAGGAGAGTGGAAATGTTGATGAGGTAAGGAGGGGCTGGGGGAGCGCAGACAGGGTGAAAAGAAGAGCGTAGGTGTGCTGCCAGGAGGGTTTTGGCAGCACCAACCCACACGCCTGGCATTTCTGCAATGGCGCGTGTCACCGCACCCCTTTCCTTGAGCTTTATTTCAAGTCGTGACTGGAAAAAAACACAAAAAATTTAAAGGAAAAACAAACAGAGGAGAATTCTATCATTAACCAGAAGCATCCCAGTCCTGTCTGGGCCTGGATGAGGAGCAGGCACAGGGAGGTGCTGGTGGAGAGGGCTGCCAGGCAGTGCCTTTGCCTGTGGACCCTCATCTGATGGGTTTGGTGCATCCCTGCTCAGGTCCTGAGGACCTTTGACTCCATGATCAGCTCAAACTGCACCCAGGAGCTGGAGAACACCGGGGTGGACGTCTGGAAGCACACACAGGTATGGGTGTGCAGAGCAGCCCTGCGGCTTGTCCCATCTCTCCTGGAGAGGAGGGCTGGGGGAAAGCCAGCGTTTTGGGCTGGTGTCCAGTTCTGTGGTGCAGCTGCTGTCACCTGTTGCAAGGCAGAAATCATCGGCACCTTCTCTCCTCACGGCTTCTGTTGTTTTCCACAGGTCAAGACAGTCAGCAAGTCCCCTCGTGGGCTGCTGGATGTGACAGTGACCTCCTCGGTGCCTGGCCACAAGCCAACGGAGGGAGTGATCCGGGACGTTGACTGCCTGCTGTGGGCTGTGGGGCGGGAGCCCAACACCGAGAAGCTGTGCCTGGACCAAGTGGTGAGATGGCAGCACATCTCTTCCGTGCTGGAGTGAGGATGCCTGCAGGTCTCTGGGGGTCCCACAGGTCTGCAGGGATCCCATGGGTCTTTGGGGTCCCACAGGTCTCTGGGGAGTCCCATGGATCTCCAGAGCCTCCTGCAAGATGGTGTTCCCGCCGTGCCCCACCCCTGGCTGGGAACACGGCAGCCACTGGCACAGGTCCCCCATGGGCATCACTTGTCCCATTCCTCCCGGGACACGTGCTGAGGAGGCTGCTGCTGTTTTTCACGGCAGGGCGTGCAGGTGGATGCCAAGGGCCACGTGGTGGTGGACGAGTACCAGAACACCACCAGGAGAGGAGTCTATGCTGTTGGGGATGTCTGCGGGAGAGCCCTCCTCACCCCAGGTGCCATTGCTGTGCCCCCCTCTCCAGCTGCTTGGTGCTGCGCTGTGCCACGGCTCATGCTCCCTGTCCCTCCCTGCAGTGGCCATCGCAGCTGGCAGAAAGCTGGCCCACAGGCTCTTCGAGGGCAAGCAGGACTCACGGCTGGACTACTGCAACATCCCCACTGTTGTCTTCAGCCACCCGCCCATCGGCACTGTGGGCCTCACTGAAGGTGGGGACGGACAGGGCACAGGGGGGTGAAGAGGCTGGGGACGTTATGGCTCAGAGCTGCTGGTTTGATGCTCAGGGAAACGATCTGATTTCCAGCAAGCAGTCTGACACTTGCAAAATGTGCTTTGACTCCCCCTTTATAAATGCCTCATCTATACGGTGCATCCCCTTGACCTACGTGCTGTGTCTTCTGCTGCAGATGAAGCCGTGGCCATGCACGGGAGGGAGAACGTGAAGATCTACGGCACGTCCTTCACCCCCTTGTACCATGCCGTCACCCAGAGGAAGGTTAAGTGTGTCATGAAGCTGGTGTGCGCTGGCAAGGAGGAGAAGGTGCGTGAAGGGGATTGGGGGGACATCTGGGCCCTGCAGGGGGGTGGCAGGGACCATGACTGGCTGTCATCTTGTCCCTACATGGTTGGCTCTGACCTGCTTAGACCAGGTCTTGGGCTGGGATCCAGCTGCCCCAGCACCAGGCCCAGTGTTCATCCTGGGTTTTGCCAGTGCTGGGTCCCATCTGGCCTCTGGCTTTTTCCCCAAAGGTGGTGGGATTGCACATGCAAGGGCTGGGCTGTGATGAAATGCTGCAGGGCTTTGCCGTGGCCATCAAAATGGGGGCCACCAAGGCTGACCTGGACAACACCGTTGCCATTCACCCCACTTCTGCCGAAGAGCTGGTGACACTGCGCTGAGGTGGTGGGCACAGACAGCCCCAGGGATGGCATCTGCAGCTGGGGAAAATGTTTTATATGTCTTAAAAAATGCCTTACTGGCAGGCAGTTGCCTGGAGAGCGTGTCTGTAAAATCAGCGTGGCTTGCTTTGGAGTGGAAAATAAATACAGAGACAATGGCAAGTCTTTGCCTTTTGCTTTGTGGTGCCCATCTCTTATAGTGCTTGTCCCGATCCAATGTCGAGGGAGGTTTCGATACAATCCCAAGAGTGAGATTAAGACACAAACAAGGTCAAAGGCTGTATACCCAAAATAGGTTTTGATTATTAGAAAAGTGAAGAGAGGTAGCGATAGAACAGAATTGAAGGAAAAGGCAGAAATAAAGCAAGGATGCAGGATAGGGCTGCAAGAATAGTCACCACCATGGATCCAGCGGCGTCCCGTTGGTCCTCAGCCTTCAGTTCTTCGGTGTTGGCTGCACACAGATCTGGCTTCTATGGTGGATGGACCAAGAGCAAGATTTTCTGCTGCCTTTTCAAGTTCGTCGTACCAGCTGATCAGCATATCTGCTGGACTTTAGTTTTTTTTTTTTCCCTCTGGTCCAACAGGTTTTGTTGCATCAAGGGCAGGAAAGTTTGCCTCTTAGGAGTTTGTGGCAATGGGGTCTGGCTACACAATAGAGCCACAAATGGCTCCAGGATGGGGCCAGCTCAGGCCATGTCTGCCCCTTTGAGGCTTATGTAGAGTCCGGACAATGCAACTGCCAAGAAGTGGAGTGCATCCTTCAATACACTCCTGCTTCTCTGGCCAGCATCCCCCAGACCAGTTCACAGGCCGCAGCAGCTTCTCTTGGAGGTTTGCACAGACACAAGCAAGCTTTGAGACAGTCATAGGACATTTCAGTCTCTCACAGTGCTCAACCACGGAGGGTGGTGGCATGGCCCCTCGGTGCCGTTTGGGGGAAGACTGCTGGTGACTGGGCTCCTCCTCTGCCATCCCTGGCACCAGGGCTGTGCGGGGAGCAGCTGAGGGGGGCAGGATGGCTGGGTGCTCAGGGTACTTGTGGGTCCTGGCATATCCCTAGTGGGCTTTGTCCTCCGCAGTGGGCTCATGGAGGGGTGCATGGGCATCGCTGTGGGATCATAGGGGAGCTGCTGGCCTGACCCTGCTGCATCCCAGGAGCTTCCAGATCCCCTTCATTGCCCTGTTGCTATCTGCTCTTCTTGGCTGCAGCTTTCAAGCTCTCAAAGCTTGGGGCAGCTTGAAGTGCCTGAGGGCAGTGCTGGCCAGAAGACTCGAGGCACAGCACTGGTGCTGGCTGAGGAACTGCTGGCTTCTGCTTTGTTTTTGCTAGAAATAAATACTTTGCATGAAATCAAAGTATCTCCAAGGTAGAAAACTCCCTGAAACCTAAGGAGGAGGTGCGTGGTCAAAGGAGGGGTATGCTGGTGCTCAGCCTGGGTGTGCAGCTCCATCAACATGTTTTTAAAGAGTATATTGGACTCCTAGGGGCTCAGGTACAAGCAAAAGCCCAGATATTACTGATATCCTCAGCTATTTATGTTAAGTCTTTGAAAGAATAATGATTTGCAAGGCTTATTGCTATCTGAAGCACACAAGATTTCCTCTGGGCTTGCTACGGATGGTGTACTCAGGAACATGAGAGGAGACACTTGGAGTTAATTCATACTTAATTGCTCCATTTGAGTCACAGGGACTTCACCTTCTCAGTCAATATGCTGTAGTGGCGTTTGTCATACTTATTTTCCTTTTAAATGACAAATTTGGTCACTTGATTTTAAGGTGTAGTTCAGAGTGTGTGGGAGGTTTGTCCTGTACTTCAAAGCCAGAGACATTATCAGCGTCTAAAAAAAGAAAGACAGAGGCACAGGCAGGGGCTGTGTGTCTGCAGAAGCCTCCTTTTTGGAGAGAAAATAGGGAAAAAAAAAAAAGCAGAGGGAAGCTGAACCCCGGGCGTCCGCGCGAGATCACGTCCCCTGGGGCCGGGTCCTAGGGCGGGACGGGGAGGAGGGACACTGGGGGGGCAGGGGGCTCTGGCCTGTTCCCACTCTGACCTCGTGCTGTCCGAGCTCCGGGGATGCCGGCCTGAGAGCTGGAAGGGGCCGAAACCGGCCCCCGCCGACACGAGCAGGCCCGCCACTCCCGTCAGGAATGCTCTAGAGCGGGGAGCCCCGGGAGGGGAGGCGCCTAGTCCGCCCTGCTCTCGGGGACCCCGCTCCCTCATTGGGGTGACCCAGAAATCCCGGGCGGGCCGGGGGCCGAGCACCGGGTCTCCCCCGCAGCGTCCGCGCTACCGGCGGGCGGGCGCTGGGACCCCGCGGCAGATGGGCCGCCCCGCCCCCTGGACACGCCCCCGTGACCCCCCCTACCCGGAGGGCCCGCCCCCGCGGAGCCACCTCCCCCCGGGCGGGGCCCGGGGAGTTTTGGCCCCCGTCGGCTGCCGTCTCCCCGCCGCGCCATCTCCCTCAGGCCCGGCGGGCGGGGCCGGGGCCGGGGCCGCGGGCGCTCGGAGCTGCGGGGCGGTGAAGGGGCGGTGTCCGCCCGCCCCAGGTGAGGAGGGGCGATCGGCCTGAAAGGGCGGGGCGGGAGCGAGGCCGAGGGGCGTTTGGCCGGGGTTGGGGGCTGGCGGGCCTGCACCAGCCTGGGGGGCGGCCCCGGTGGAGCGATTTCCGCGGGGAGGGACGAAGAGAGGACGGCCGCGCTGCCGGCGGCTCCGCGGAGGCGCCGGCGGGTCTCGGGGCGCCGGGGAATAAAGCGCCGGAGCCCGGCGCCACCCGGCCTCGGCGCAGCCGCCCGCGGCCGGGCCCGCCCCGCGGGTCCCCCCGGCCCGTTCCCGAGCACCGCCCGCCCCCGCCGGGGCTCCCGGGCCCGTCCCGCCGCCACACGCGGGCCCGGGGCGGTCGGGGCTCAGCCGCGGGGTGTTGGGGACTCGAATCCTCGGGCCCGTTTGGGGTCACGGCAGCGGAGGCTGAGCGGTGGGTGCTGGGAGAGGAGACCCCCGGCCCGGGCCGGTCCTGGGGCTCGGAGCAGGCCCAGGGGGGTGGTTTGGGGCTCAGGGCCGGGCCCAGTCCTGGGTTTTCCCCGAGCAGGAGCTGGGCTGGGGAGACGGGAATGAGCTCAGGGGGCTCCAGAGGGAGGGGAACTCCTGGGGGGGTGGAGGGCAGGAGGGGGGTGGGAGCAGAGGGGGAGGTGGGGGGCAGGTCGCGTTGGTCCCCGAAGCCAGGGAGGCTGGCATGCACCAGGCCGAATTAAACGTCTGAGATAGTCTCTGGGGCAAAAGACACTTTTCACACCATCTTTGCATGTCCAACTCTTTATTCAAGGAGTGTACAAACACCAGAATAGTCACTGAACAATAAACACAAAGTAATTAGTCAATGTGTCGACAGTTATGACAGTTCATATTCATATACAAGTTATGACAGTGATTGATTTGCAACCTTGCCAAAAGCCAAGGTGGTTTTAACAAGGACAAGCTGTTATGGCTGGAGCCAAAATGAGGTGAAGAGGAGCTGGAGCTTCAGGCAATCTGGAGCCGAAGTGAACTGGAGTCAAAACAGCTGGATCAGGAACAAACGGAAGCTGCAGAGGAGCTGGAGCCGTCCATGAGCTGGGCCTGAAACCAGAGCAGAAAAATTGGTACAGAAACAAACAGGAGCCAAAACTGAACTGGGGCTGAAACAAAGGAGGACAGAACCAAGCAGGAGTCTGAACAACCAACCAACAAAAGGGGACCCACAAATTGAGCTGGGCCCAAACAACTGACCTGGAGCTGCATGGTCCCCGCAGTGTCTCCGGGCAGGTGCAGACAGGGCTGTTCTCTGCCAGGAGTGGGCCTGTGAGTGGCGCAGGCAGCCCAGCTTCTTCCTGGGGCTCCACATGGCTCCTGGCCTGGCTGATGTTCTCTGTCCGTCCGTCCCTGCACATGGAGAGACGTGGGACAGTCGGAGCTCCGGACTGCCCTGCAAACCCCGCTGCCTCCCGGGCACGGGCAGTTCTGATCGGCTTCTTGCTGGCTGGCACAGGCCCCAGCCCCACGGCAACCCACCGGCACCGAAGCTCCCCTTCCCCCCGCAGGGAGCCCTTCCCAGGGATGGCAGCTCCCCTCCCGTCCCTCAGCGGGTCCCACTGCACAGCTCTGTTTGGCCGGGACACTCACCCCACAGGGCACATCCTCCCTGTTAGCGTCCCCTGGCGCTTGCTGCCCTGGGATGAGCCCTCCCCACGCGCCAGCACGGCCACGGCCACGCAGCATCGCCGGGGCCACCAACACCTCCCGAGGGACCGGCAGCGCCGGGACGGCCGCCGCTCCCTGTGCCCGGCCAGGCCGGCTTCGCCTTCTCACCGACGGGGCTGCGGGAGATGCTGCGGGTCCCTGGAGAGGCCTCTGCTCGCACTGCAGCGTCACTTGAGCTGAAAAAGAAGTTTTAAAGTGAAACAATGGTTCCAAACAGAGCCCAGAGCCATCCCCAAACGCCCTGCTGTGGGAGTCCCAGGGACTCCCCGGTGCAAACGCTTCTCCCCGTGTGACCAAGGAGGCGGCAGACCCCGTCCCCGCGGCAAACCCCACTTTCACGGGGAGCCCCCGTACTCACCTGGGTGGTGCCCGGTGTGCGAAGGCCCCTCCGCAGCGTCCCCATGGCTGCGGCCGGCAGCGAGGGGCAGGAGCCGCCGGGCTCTGCCCGCGGCCCCTCGGCGGCGGGTCCGGAGGCGGGACGGGAGCCCCGCTTGGGAACGGGACCGGGCAGGAGGCGCGGGGAGCGGAGCCCCCACGGCCGCTCCTGGCGGGAGCAGAGGCCGATCCTGCGGCTGAGTTCGGGAGCTGCCGGGACCCACCGGCCCCACCGGCCGAGCTGCAGCCGCTGCCCCCGAGAGGCGACCCCCGGGGGCCGGTGCCGAAACCCGCCGGGAACGTCAGCGGGCCCCAGCCGGGCACGCACGGGGCGTCCCGCACTGTGAGGGGAGGGAAACGCAACACTCACCCGCAGCAGGCAGCGACGGCAACTCCCGCCGCCGGGAATCCCGGGGGCGCGCAGCCCGCCGGCGCCTGCTAGGGGTCCCCCGCGGGTCCCGGCAAGAGCGCCCCGCCGAGAGCCGGGGCTCCGGCCCCGGGAGGGGACGGCGGCAGCACCCGCTGCCTGCGGGCAGAGGCAGGGCCCGCCCCGGCCCCGGCAGCTGCTTACGGCAGCGCGCCGGCGGGGGGAGAGGGGGCGAAACGGCCCCGGTTCGGCTCCACTCTTCCCCGGTTTCCCCCGTTTTCCTCGCCCGGACCCATCCCGGGACCCCGCGCCAGGACCGTGAGCGCCGCGACCGGAGCCGCCCCGGGGAGACGGGACACCCGGGCCCGGCGCGCCCGCAGCCGGCGGCCGTCACCGCGGCACCCTCGCCCCGGCCCCGGCCCGGAGCTCGCCCGGAGGCGCCGGTGTCTGCTCGGCCCCGGCGCGGAGACGGACCCGCTGCCGCTGCCGCTGCCGCCGCCCTTCCCGCCCCGCGGCGGCGCCCCCTGGCGGCCGCGAGGGGGTTTTGAAGCCTCGGGGGCCGCCGCGCACCTGCCCCGCACGTGACTGCAGGGGGCGGCCTGGGGGGCGGAGCCTGGCTGGGGCGAGGGCGGGCGGGAACGCGTGGGTGGGCGGCGGGGCCGCAGTGCGCCTGCGCGGGGCGGTGCCCTCCGGCGCTCGGCCCCTCCCGCCGCCGTCTGCCGCCGTTCCGTTTCCGTCGCGCTCGTCGCTCGCGGCCCCGAGGCGGTAGCGGTCGCGCTCAGCCCGGCTCCCGCGGTTGGGGCCAGGTGAGGCGCGGGGGGCTCGGTCGGGGTACTCGTGGGAAGCGGAGCTGCGGCTGGGGGCTGTGAGGGCTGAGGTTGGGGCTGGGGCCGAGCAGGGGTGGCAGCGGCGGAGGAGCCGGAGCTCCGCGAGGGTGTGGGGGCCGTGTCGTTCGGGCAAGTACCGGTGTCCGAGCCCGGGCTCCGCGGAGGCGCCGGCGGGTCTCGGGGCGCCGAGGAATAAAGCGCGGAGGGCCGGAGCTCGGCGTCCCTCGGCCTCGGCGCAGCCGCCCGCGGCCGGGCCCGCCCCGCGGGTCCCCCCGGCCCGTTCCCGAGCACCGCCCGCCCCCGCCGGGGCTCCCGGGCCCGTCCCGCCGCCACACGCGGGCCCGGGGCGGTCGCGGCTCAGTCCCGGACGTGCCGGGTGTCGAGAGCCGGTTCCCAGGTCTGGGGCTCGGCAGCACCGACCGAGCCAGGCCTTTCCCAGGCTGTAGCCCCTGACCAGAAACGGAGTCCTGCAGGTTTAGGCTCGGCAACAGATCCCCGGTCGGCTGCTCGTGGGGCCAGACGTGGGGCTGGGCCGGGCCGGGCAGCCCGGGCAGGTTGCGAGGGCCCCAGCCCCGTCGGTCCGCGAGGCCGGCGCGCACCAGGCGGAATTGAGCTGGGAGGGGGTGAAAGGAACTTCTCAGACCCACAACATCATCTTCAACTCCTGTCTTATTCGGAGTTTGTATAATGCCCAGAATAGTTACTGTCTTGTTACCCAACATTTGTTAACTAATTGATTAATAATTTTTCAGTATGAAAGTATGATCTCAGTATTCAGATTATGACAGTGATTGATTTATGGCCTGTTGCATGCCCAGAATGCCCTAAGGAGCAGAGGATGTAATTGGCTCATGCCAGAGTTGCACTGAGCTTCAATGTCTTTGATTGCTAACCTTTTTTTTCAATGTTTATACAACACTTTCAGTATTTGTAAGCTAAACATTCCCAGTGTGTTCAGCATTAAATTTTGATACTCCTAATCAAGGAGTGGGAATGATTTACAGCCTTGCAACAGGCTCTTTTCAGTGCTGAAAGACAAGCATTTCTGATTTCTGGTACTTGTTCAGTGGTTATAAAGTGCCTTCAATATTTAACCCATTAATCAATGTCTATAAATATATTACTTTTTAGATAAAGTTTATAAAACTTTTTAGATAATGTATTATTTATTATTCAGGTGATGACAGTGACAGGACCTGTCAAAAGCCAAGTGCTTTAAACAACAGAGGCTTTAGAGCACTGGAGGAAAAGGTACTTTCCTGACCTGAACCATGAGCCAACCCCTGCCTTCAAGATCCACTGCCTGTTCAGTGTTTTATCTACATTTTATCTATGGTATTTTCTACATTTCATCATCAGTCAGTACCAATTACTAGGTATTCAGTCGCTGTGATCACCATTAAAGTGCAACACGCTCAGAGGCTCCCCCAGCTCTGCGCAGGGGGTAGATGGTGGCCAGGGGGCTTCAACCCAGTCCCAGGTCTTCTACATGACACCGGCCACAGTGGGAGGGACGCCCCCCAAAACCCCTGCTGGTACCTGCCCCGGCAGCACAGCAGGTGTTGTCCACACAGGAGGAGATGCAGAGCCCTGAGCCTTGGTGACCCCCGAGGCCATGGACAAGTCCCTGAGGGGCTCCCACCCACCCACAGCCCACTGGGGAACAAGAGGGGCTGAAGGAGGGGAGGCGCAGGGACAGATAACCCCAGTCACACTCTGTGTCAGGTTTGTATTCAAGTTTTATTCTGCTGTGTGGTGAGACAGGACAGTTAACATGCCGTGTGACAATGCATGTCCTTGCCACTCCCCACAGCCAGCACCACCCCAAAATGAATTTCCCAACCCCCAGATACTGAGCACCAGGTCTGCAGTTTGGTTCGCTGTAGGGTTTTGCCTCATTTTAAGAAGCAAACCAAGGCTGCTTGCCTCAGGTATTAACCAAGAAGATGCTGCTTTTCTTAATTTACTCCCGAAGAGGTGGGGAACCAACCCTGAGCTCTGCAGGCCAGGAGCAGTGGGTCCTTGCTGCTCTCCCTCGGCTGACACACAGCCACCCCTCCATGCTGGGGGGGACAGTGTCCCCACGCTGCCCTGCCACAGGCTGCAGAGGGAGGTGCTGGGGTCCCCAGGCCACCCTCAGGGAGGAGCACGGTGGAGGCATGGATGGAGAACTCTGCCTGGCTCCAGTGGTGCTGGGCAGCTCAGCCGCTCAGCTGAGGGCAGAGGTGAGCTAGAGCCACTCCTCCTTCTCACAAGAATATAAAAATACCATTATGACTTTTCTTAGCTTTTCTTTTTTGGATTAACTTTTTTTTTTTTTTCAATTTATAAAAAGCTTTGACCAAACCAAAGTGTGCGCTCTGTTAAACTTCTGTTCCATCGTGCAAATTGCTGTGGACTTTGACTTCCAAGTTCACCTGCTTCACCTTCCTGCCTTTCCCCCCGCTGACACCCCCTGTTTCCCTCAATATATTAACGTTCCTCACGGTGCAGTACCGGCTGTCCAGGGCCTTCCCAGCGCCCCTGGGCAGCTCCACCTTGGTGTTCAGGGGATGCTCCTCCGGGGCTGCTCGGGCAGCTTCCCGCTTCTTCCGCAGCTTCCGACACTTCCTGGTGAGGAGGCAAACTCCTGAAAGCACCAGCAGCAGCAGGGTGATGGCAGCGAAGGCGCTCCCCAGGGAAGCGCCGGTTTGAGATAAGGAGGCTGCAGTGGCGGCTTCCTCCCTCTCCAAGATCAACGACTTCATGTTGGTGCCGTTCTTGATCTGGTCGCCTTCGTTGTCGTAGATTAAGGAGTCGTCCAGCATCAGCCTCCCATTGCCATCGACCAAGTCCCTGCGTGCACGTTTCCAGTGGCGAGTGAGGGATCGCTGAATGCGCGGCCCCGCCATGCTCTCTGGGCCGATGACATAGATGACTTGAAGGTACCACTGGTGTCCGGCTTCCACCTTTAAGAAAGGGAAGGCACACATGGGAAATTTTCACTACAGCTTTTAGATCAAGTGGTTTTGTTAAGTAAAGGTAGAGCTGGTTGCATTTTTGGTCCTATTTCTCAAATTTGTGTGAGTATCAACAAAAAAGCTCAGTGTGTTTTTATTTAATGTTTCTCACTGAGTGAGGTGTTCAGTCTTGTCAATATTTGCAACTGCAGTAAATAATTCCGGAATATTAATAATATGTTTTAAGGAGCTTCTTTCCTGAGTGCTTTGGGAAAAAAACCCACCAGAATAAATTCCTCATCTTCATTTTTTGTGCTGGAGTTTGCTTCTTAACTGGCTCTACTGTTAATTTAGGGTACAATTCTAGCAAGGCCAAGAAGCCCCTTCAGCAAACAAAGCTCACCAGGTTACAAAGCAGGCCTCTCTGGGGAAGGACAAAAAAGCCCAGAAATCAGGATCTAAAATTCTGCCCTCAGTCAAGAGCTTCCTCTGTGTCCCTCCTGTCACAATCTGCTCTGCTCCCCCAAGCCTTGTACTCACCCTCCTCTGCTCACAGATTGGAGCCGCAAGGAGAGGCCACGGGCCCCTGCAACCGGGAGCTGTGGCTGCCTTCAAGGGAAGGGACAGCACCGCTTATGTGCTCCGATGCTGAACAGACTCGGATCTCTCACCTCCCAAATGAAGGAGAGGCCGGCTACAGCACAATCTGCAAACACAGGTGATCACGTGTACGTACGTGAGGGCACCTCGCTTCACGGAGACCGTGTGGTGGGTGGGCTCGGAGGCGGCGCCCATCACGCCATCAGAAAAGTTGGTTGAGGGTTGCCGTTGAACTGCAGAAGGCTGCAAGACCTACCCTAGCATGGATTTGGTTTCTCTAGGCAGGGTCAGGCACAGAGCCTACAATTCACAAAGCATTTAGGACATCCTGGGTAGAGAAGTGAGTTTTGGGTTACCGATATCACTTGTATGTACCTTGTAAAGAGCATCCACCTTGAGAGTAAATCCATCGACTCCAGGCATGCTGCTTACCAAATGAAACTCGGACAGTTCGGAAGCAAAGTGGGCATCAAAAGGCACATCGTGGAAATACTTATCTGTCACTTCTGGTTGGTTTCGGTCCTGGAAATGAGAGAGGTGTTATTGTTAGGAAGAGGAGCACACACTGTCACCTTCCCAAAGGGAAGCCAGGAGCCAGATCACTAAATGACACCTGTGTCCTGCTGCAGAAACCGAACCCAGATGCCCAGTCTCCATGCCTACACATGGGCATGGACATTTCTTTAACATATAGCTGACTGCACAGAAAATAGTTTTGAGCTATATCATTTGTAGAGACTTCATACTGGTTTAGCACTGACTGTGTCAATATTAGGTTTGTAGGGCTGATGATCAGAAGAGTTTAGGCAGCCAGCTCAAATATGCACGCCAAAACCATTAACATGACCCCTGTCCTGTGACAAGGGCTGCCAGCGAGGACGCTGGCACATGTTAACTACAAAGCATGTAAGAACAGCTGAATGCATCTTGGGAGCTAATCGTAGATTTATATGAGAGGAACTTCTGTGTAACTGGTAAATAAATCTCCCATTATACGATGGCAGTTTTGTCAATTCAAAGGCATAGTATAAGCAGAGATCAAGAGAAATTTGGTACATCAATTATTTTTCTTCATAAATTGTGGTTTGGTTTTTTTTCTTCAGATTAAGAAATACTCATGGATAAAGACTGAGGAAAAACTGATCCTGTCTTCATGGTTTGCTCCTGTCTGCCCAGTACTGCAAATAATACACATTTCACTTATCATCGCCTTGTAGTCAGAATCTGTTTGTAGTCGGCAAAAAAACCCCAAACAGAAAGCAGAAGCAGAGGAGTTTTGCAAGCGTTTCAGACCCCCCCAGATGAGGGAGGCATTTAGCACAGGCACCCCGCTTTATTCTGGCTCCAGTTTTCTGTGGCTGCACAAAGGTGCAGGGGGCAGGGAGGGTGGCAGGGTCTGCCTGGAGACTCTGCAGGATGTTGCAGGGTTTGGGGGTGCCTGGAGAAAAACAGAAAAACAACAGTGCTACGTCACCGGCGACAGTTAGGCCAGTGAGAACATGTGGTCTGAAATAGCTAATATGAGCTAAATATTGGTACATGCAACCCCTCCCCACAAGTAGGAGGGTCATTTAGTTCCCAGGTCTGTTAGGTCAGCAAGAGGCCGAGAGGCCAGATGTCTCCGGACATGATCTCACGCAATACTCAACATCGCAGTTTTGTCCACAACAGAAAACTTACCAAGAGGAGAAATCGGTGTTTGAGGTGCTTGTTGGGTTGAATACAGCCATACTGGGGCCCCTCGTTATAGACAGTGCCCGTTGGGTCAAAGAAAGGCACGTAGCCATCCTTGCCCGTACACAGATAGACTTTTTCCAACTGCAGTTTGTAAGCGGCATTTAGGTTTTGTTCGGGGTTCCAGAGCACGCGGCCATATAGGATTTGCCCTGAGGAGGTTGGGAGAAAACCAGGTTAAATTCTCCAATTCAACAAGAAAGCCATTGTTAGAGGCAAATAAACCAAACTACACATGGCTCTGGGTTTTGAAGGGTTTTGATTTGTGTGTTCAGGTGACTAAACACTGTGTCAGAGCACATTCTTGTCCTTTCATGCCATTATAGGGCTGTAACAGGCTCAAAATGCCATTTGTTGCTGTAAAAGAGGCAAAGCCAAAGGTTTTACCCTTTCAGAGGAATGGAAGTTGTGAAGACAGAAACATTAGGTACAAGCACAACAGGAAAGGAAAAGAAAAGAAATCTGACCCTTTGAAAAAGCCCCTTTGTAATCCATTTCTGCCAGAGACATTTCGGATTTGGTGGGGTCCATCAGAAACACCTTCTCGTTGTTACAGAGCTGAAATTCCGTGTTCAGGGAGTAGACAACAGGAACTGGGCGGTTTGTCTGCTGGAAGGCAATTGGGATCAAAAATCTAAAATTGGGACAGGAAAAAGAAGAGGAGGTTTAGTTTGGGAACATCCTGAAGTTATAAGGTGGTGACCTACACAGTCTGCTTCACCTTTCTCCCCTCCCACTTTACAGTCTAGCAGCCTGTGCTATGGTGACATTCAACCCAGGATTCAACCCATTCAACTTGTTGCCCCCCCCAGTTTCTCAGTAATGGTGCGGGGCTCAGCACAACCCGCTGAAGCCTCCCAGCAGGTTTGATTTTCTTTCTGTCTGGGGCCAACCAAAGGCTATGTGGGCTTCTGTAGCCTCGAGGCTGAAAACTGCTGGCTGAGACATGGACAGCCCAGGACAGCTCCTGGTCTGGGAGTCCAGTCTCACTAGATGTGACAGAGGAAAGGCAGGCACACAGATGAAGGCAACTTTTTTTTAAGAAAGTTTTCTTTTAAAGAAAGCAAAGATGCTGGGCTTGTGCTCAGGAATAACAGACCCTGCTGTGTTACAGACTGTCTGGAGCCCCCTGACCACCAGCCCAGCCAGCAATTGTTCACCACCCTGAGGGTGGACAGTCAAAAGGGAGGTTCCTCCCCTCCCCTCTTCCCTTCCTGCTGCTGTTGCAGCAGTGAGCCACATGCCTGCTGGGACCACACAAACAACCCAAACGGGATGAAACTGTCCTGCTGCTGTGATGACGGGGACTCCTCACCGCTCAGGAGCATGAGCTGTACAGGGCAGGGGCTTGTCTCCAGGTTCTATCCACGGCTGCGTGGGCTGCACAGTACAGGGGACTAAGAAGATCGTGTACTCTCCAGAGTAGTCCTTCCTGGGAACAGACAGGAGACACCATGGCCACCCAAACGAGACTCCAAGCTCTTCACCCGGCTGATGTGTTTTCCTAACACCCACCAGTTTCTAATTAGGGTAAGCGGGCAAGAGAAAGTTCATAGCAGGTCCTCTTCCTGGCCCCAGAAATGTCCATCTACTCCAGCAGTCGCCGGAGGGACAATTTGGCCTGCAGTGTTTAATTTGAAACTCTGTGCAAGGAGCACAGACTGTAAGAATAAACAGGCATGGACAGAACTAAAAACGAAAAGGATTTTTTTTAGAAAAGTGAACCAAATATTTCTAGATCTTAATATACCTACCTCCACCAAGCATGGGATGCCTGTTGAAAGGGCAACAGGGATTGCTCTCTCAGGCCTGGATCTGAAACTGCTCTGCCACTGCTGTTAGCTACATGCACATTCATTGCTTAAGAAGCACATTGTGCCGTGGGAAGCTGCTGGCGGCGGCTTAACCCACAGCCCTCACCTGTTATAGGTGCTGGTTGCCCTCCAGAGCTGGTAGGGAGAGTCGAAAGTCTGAGCACTCCACAGCAGCTGCAGGTCAAATTCGATCCCTCCCAAGTGGTCTGGAGTCATTAAAAAAGACTTGACATCTGGCAAGCTGTGGTGCTCCATTACAAAAAGCCCTGGGGTGGGGACAAGGAGGTGATGGATAAGGCAGAGTATGGGGAGACCCTGATGCTGGACAACTCAGCACAGAGGGATGTTTCTGCTACCTGTGTTTTCAGAACAGATCTGTATTATCTGTATTTGTACATTGATTTCTTCCTCTAGCAGGACAAATGCTCTTACCTCTGAACTTGGCCTGTGTCTTGAACTCAATAACCAGCCGGCCATCCTCACGGATGTAGATCCTGATTATCTGCAGCCGGGCTGAGAGAACGCTGTCTGTCTGAATCCCTGCACAGTGCAGCAAGAACAAAGTCACTGGGGAGGCCACACAGCACAGTGGGTCCTCAGGTGGGCTCTGTCAGCCCCACGCAGCTCCAGAAGCATTTGAGAGCACTCCAAAAAGGCATGGTTTAACTGGGATCATCCTCCAGTGAGCCAGCTATACACTTTTCTCCATTATCCACATGTGCTGCCTAAGTCTCACTGAAGCATAAAGGAAGTAAATACACTAAGTTCCCCACTACAATTAGCCTATAACATAATAAGTTGTAGATAATTGTTTCTGCATAATCTTGGCCTTAATTCCCGAGTGTCTTTCCATGAACAAAGCTCTGCAAGTCTCTCCTCTCCAATATTTAGTGTCACTGCTGACAGAATAAAACCTGAGGTGAGGTGCTGTCAGTTCCTTGTAGCCCTTTAAGCAGCAGTACTGCTCAAGGCTGCAGGCACGGGCTCCCAGCACACACAGGCTCCAAATATTGTGGGAAAGGAAAATTAGCAAGCTAGAAATAGAAGACTCACAGGCACAGGATAAACCACACATAGACACACAGATGTTAGATCTTGGATGTACCCACCAGCAGAGGACAGGAACGATTCAGGGCTCGCCACTAGGAGCACTGCTGTTTTAACAAACAAGGGCATACTATGGGAAAAAATCCATCCGTGAGAGCCAGGAGGCTGAGGAACTGATTGCAGCTCCCCACACGAGAATCACGGAAAAGCTTAAAGAGAAATCACTCCAAATATCCCACAGGGAGCAACCTTAGCCTGGCTGTGGAGACACTGATGAAGGGAAAGCTCTTTCCCTGCAGCACTTCCTAGGGCTCAGTGACAACTGTTCCCATTAACAGAGAGAGGCTGAGGGGGAAACACCAGCCCCCTCGCTAAGCTTACACAAATGCAGGCATACCTGGCCTCAGCCTGCGTGCCCTTTACTTCAGGGAGCGCTACCCATGCACAGGACTGTGGTGGCAGTGCAGAAACTTAAGAAAAAGGCAAAAACAAGGACAAACCAATTCTCCTGTACCCCTTCAAATGCCTTGGACCTACCTGTCCTCCAGAGAACAGTATCGTAGAAAAAGGAGAACTCCATCTCTGTGTGATGCTCAAGAGAAGCCCAACCTCTTGGTGCTGTCACGTAAATATAGGACACGTAGAGTGGGACATGGACTGTTAAGAAGGACTGAGCAGAGTCCCGTACCTGTCAGTAAAACCCAGAAAAGGTCGTTATGCACCTTCCACAGGAGACACCACATTTGTGTTCTGCTCTGCAGATGGGGACAAAAGCCAGAGTACCTGCAACAGAAGACTCCTTTTCAGTTCTGGATCATGGATGTCCTAAACACAGGGAGCGTAACGTGGGGACAAAGTATTTCTGAAGGAATATAATGTCCATGCTCCACAAAGTCTGGCAAACAATTAGCTGATTTGCAAAAAATTATTGCTGGACTGCCATTTGACAACTAATAATGGACTGCTGGGAAAAAGTATGCAAGCACAGAGTGCTCCTCGCATACTACAAAACTCCTACAATTAAGTCAGAGAAGACTGTCTGAACTTTATTTACCTTTACATATAGGTACTTTAGACAAACCTGCATTTTAAATAAGGATAAGTGCTAAAGTACACTGTGGTGTCATGGTACAAAAGGAGCTGTGGTCACAACTTCAACTCAGAAAACCCCCCAGTTTCCAATTCCATGAATAAAAACCAAGCAATTCTGCTTGCTCAGGGCTGGCCCTTAGAGTATCTGAAATAGCACAGTTCTCTGGCTATATATACGCCATTTATTATCTGCAGAGTGCAGCTGTACTCTGCAAGCCTGAGAGACCTCAGAGAGACATTCCAGACTGGTCGGTGCCAGTCTCCACATACTAAATTATGCAGTTGTTCAGTTGAAGTAGCTTCTCCGGATTTGTGCAAATAATTTGAGCTATAAAAGGAAAGTTAACAAAGTATTCCAGACTGGCAGGAATTAAAAGAGATGATGCTGGCCATAACGTTCTGACTGGGAATTTAATAGAAGAACCTAACAAAGATGAGATATTCACTTGAGTGGGATGTACATGTATAACCCATCCATGAGAGGGCAGTGAGACATGTCTAGTAGCAAAAGTAATTATTTTCTAGAAGAACATTTTTGGCTTTTGGTCTGCCAGACAGTTAATTCAGAAATGACTTAAAAATTCCCATGATCTCACTCCACTGTGGAGTATGAACGGATGTGCCTCTGCTCTGTTCTTTGCTCTTTTATACTGACTAAGAGAAAAGTCAAAATTGTAAAAGAATAGAGCACAGCTGAGAATGTTTTGTGTTTCCAGTACATCCTTGTATTTAAAAAAATATTTTACCGTTGCTCTTAAGATTAAGAGAATAAAAACTATGTTACTCCAACAAAAATAAATTAAGTGCATTTCACAAAGCACCATTCCTTTCTAGTTAAAAAAGGGGGAAGTGCTCCAGTTGTGCAGAGCAGAGCAGCAAATATACATGTACACAAAGTGGAGCTCCGCCTAAGAACCAGGAAAGATTTGGATTACGTGGAAAAGTTTTGGATATGGCATCTCACCTGGAAGTCAGCAGTGACGGAGCCTCCGCAGACATCAATTAATTCTGTCATGTCATAATAAGCATCAAAAGTCCAAATGCAGCTCTTTAGGTTTAGGTGCTTATAGAGCTGGATGGTCTTCGGCTCTCTCACTGTGGGGTCAAACTGGTAAGGGCGGTCATAGCCAGGACCGAGAATGATGCTGTCGTAGGTCACTTCATCCAGAAAGCCTGCCTCTGGGATGAAAAGACATCAGGAAACCGATCACTCCAGATTTTAAAGAGCTCGTGGCCAAGTACTGAGGTCCCATTTTCACTCTCAAATCACGTCAGTGACTTTTATTATATGAGGGACTTAATGGGTCCCTCTCCCTTCATTATCCTAGAGGCCAAACTGAATATACACAGGTCTTCACAGGGGAAAATGTTCTAGGAATGAAGTAAGAATCCTAAAAACCCCCCGTATTAGTTACAGGTTGAAGTTAAACTTTAAGAAATGCAGAACAGCTTGAGTATGAAATGAACAGAATGAAGTACAACCCCCTGCCCACCATGGAACAAGCGTGGACCATGCTACCCTGAGTGTCAGACACACAAACTGCCTTCTTCCTTCGGCTCTGGCGTCTACTTCAGCAGTGAATTTGCTTTTGCTGCTTCTTGTTGCCATGCAGGAGACCTCAGTGACACAGACGCAGCGATCCGCTTCCTGTGGGTCCCTCTCTAACCACATGGATATCACAAGACAGATTTGAAAAGCAGAAAACCACCAGCACGGTGTGAACCTACAATCTGCTCAAACAGAGCAGTGCTGCTTAACCTCATTATCTTTTAAACATGTGCATCACAACTCATCTTCAACGGGGCAACTCTGTTCACTGCTGTTAGTACAAGAAGATTAATTGTTATTTACACAATGTCAGGAGAGCCTGGAGGAAGACAAAGCTGCCTTCTCTGCATTTCTTTACTGGCTTCTCCCTATCACCAAGCTCAGAAAGCAAAGGCTGGCTTTAAAGATTACCTGAGATGCCTCTGAGGTCTCTGATGGTGACCAGGTTTGAGCAGACATGCTGGTGCCTGTAGATAGACTCAGAGAGAAGGAAATGCAGATTGTGCAGCGGCAGGGTGGAGATGAGGGGCAGCATACCATCCTGATGGGGGATCTGCACTGAGATGTGGATTCTGGAACAAACAACGGATGAGACAGCAGTAAAGATCAGCCCTGACAGGTGTGGGAGCCTCACGTGTTACCCCACACCCCACAGCAGAGATAGAGTGACCCCACTAGTGGCAGCCTGATATTTTGTCTCAGCTAGATTTCCCCATCTACACACCTGCTCCTTAAGCTGTCCCACCAACTCCAGTTTCCTGAGGGGAAGGGCACCCCCTCAGCAGAGCAGGGTGCGAGGAAAAGAATGGGAGCACCACCCTGAGCACTCTAGGCTGTTCAAGAGGGCACACTGCACACAGGGATTTGGTTTCAGACACAGGTTCTCCTCTTGACCCAGGCCAGCTCTGTAACCCCAGGGGCCCTGGGGAAGGACTGCACTCTCCCCTTCTCCAGGCTCTTACCTGTTGGGATGCTCCTTGTGCTTGACATCCAGGTACTTCAGAGTGGCAATGAATGACTGTGCCTGGAAACCTCTGGCAGTCCCTGCAACGACGGGAGTGTGACAAATGGCACTGTCTGTGCCTATGGTAACAACATTGCTTCTCAGGGGGGTGCCCACATGGCCAGCCTTGTCTACAGCCTTGGCCACGCAGCGCACGTGGAACCGCCGGCTGAAGTAAATGCTGTCCAGCACCTGCAGGGAATGAAGGAGAAACATCCAACGTGGGTCAAAGACACAAGCATCACGACATCTGGCTGTGTAGTAAAATCACTTTGTCCTGGCGTTTTGAGGCAGCACGGAGGCGAGGCACAGGCAAACGCAAGCTAGGAGCACCTATGTGTCAGTGGCTGCTGGCCACTGGGGCATGCAGGTGTGATTGGCCTCGTTACCTACGCTGCAGTAGATGCTCAAGCATGTTGGGTGCTTTACAGCTTCCAAACTCTGCCCACATACTGAAAGGAAGAGGGAGCCTAAGCTGTTATGATCTGCCAGGTTCTATCTGTCTCCCGCCACCAGGGATTTACTGAGCATTCACAGTTACTTCCCATGTCAGCAGAAATGGTGCTTTTAGCAGGCTCAGTGAAGAACCCCCAAATTTTCCAGAGCCAAAAGAAAAAACGTAATCCCCAAAGAAGCATCCAAATGTCTCATGCCAGTTCCCAAATCCAGGGAGATTTTAGGTTTTAATCTCTGTGTAGCTGAAGTGTGTGCTACCCACTACAAGTGTCTCAGACTCATGCATGATTAGGCGTGGTCTAGAAACACAGCTGGATGCCTGAGAAGAGCTGAGACATCACAGTTGGGAGGCCTGGGAAAAACTCCCAAAGGAAAAGAGTAATTCTGTTTGCTGGGCAGAATGTGAACAGTCCAGGGACAGAGAGGTCTCAGGCCGCACATGGAGCAATGCAGCAAAAGGAGTGCCTGAAGTTCATAGCTTGAGCTACGCTCTTCCTGAAACTTGAGCAGGACGGAGAGAAATCAGACAATCCCACAGCCAAACCCTGGTAACACAGCTCACATCAGCGTGTTGAACTCTTATTCAGGCACAGCCACTTTTTGAGGTGCATGACTTTACAGCTGCAGTAACGCAACCCACTTCCACATGTACACAGACCGGCAGAGCTGCCCCAAGCCCTCAGTGACTTAGGCCACGTGCTCTTGTAGCTTTGCCATGCCGGTACCTACCCACATACCTTATGGTTGATGCTAGTGAATGGTGTGTTGTCAGTGATGGTTTCAAAAGGTGACCTGGCTCCATTCCCATCCGTGGGGGTTGCTACTTCCCAGCTGAACTGTATGGAAGACTGGTTGATCCCAGCCTCACTGCAGCGTTCCTTCATGACCGTGTACTTGGGGAAGTGAGGGTCACAAGGAGTGACGCAGATGAGCGGGTAGCCTGGGGAAGGGGATTTCTTCGCACCGTCCTTCGTCACTTCTTCAACCCGGTCATAATCAGCCAGGGCGACGACCTGTGTGGATGCAAGATGGCATTCAACTGGGGCCGAGGGAAGGAGCAGAAAAGGCAAACCTTCCCACACACTCCGAGCCTGCTACATCATTGCAGCTCTTAATTTTATTTCAGAAGCTCCACTGGGGTTTTCAGTCTGTACTTGAAGGGTACTAAATCACATCCATTGCAACAGGCAACTTACCACGGGAGGTGCTGGTAGAATCAGACTCCCCGATGCCTCCTGATCCAAAATAGTCACTGTTGCGGTGCTGGTATCCCCAAGAACAGCTTCCACCGGATCATCTGGACCCAGCACAAGAGAAAATGATTCATGCCACTCCCGGTCTTCATTGGACATGATCTCCACCTTAAATATGATGTGATTCACACCTGTGAGAGGAAATGCAAGAGAAACAGAGAGAACTTAATTCATCATCAGATATTGCTCTGAAATCATAAAAAACCCACACAGCTGGTCTGAGCTATGACCGCTGCAACATTATGATAAAAAACGCATTATAAATTTTATTTCCACTCATTGCTACTAATAATTTAGCCCCATCCACACAGGATTCTACTCTGTACATAAAACTCCAGCTATGACAACTGATCCAATTGGTGATAGATTTACTGGCAGATGCCATCTGAGGATTAATAATGCCTGTCTTGCATTAGCTGTCTGTAGTAAAAATCTATGATCCCCACCCTTGCTGTGAGCATCTCTGCTCTCTCTCACACCAGTACGCAGAACTGTTTGGAGAGAGCTTCTTGGTCCAGCAACGTCATCTGAGCTGTTGCATTGGATCCTGAAAGATCTCTGCTGAAGACCTCTGCTGACATCCTCTGAAGACCACTTTACTCTTGCCTGCCCGATGCTAGCACTTCTTCCTCTGTCCTGACCACCCTTCATTTTACAGTTCAGCCTTTCTGCATAGCGAAATTATAGCCACAGCAGAGTGCGAGGCTGCAGCCCAGAAGAGACACACTTTAAAAAAGACCACATAGTAAGTGGTCTGTGTAGTATATTTAAGATGCATTACCGAAAAAACAGAAAAAAACCCCCCAAATCAACCAAACCCCAGATCCTTCTTACCCAGCAGAGCATTGTGAAGGGGTGAAATTATATACACCAGAGAAAACATGGCAAGATTTGGGATGGCCTTCCCATTTTTTATGTGACATTAGAAGTAAAGACTCAACCATCTCTCTGTCTCCTTTTACAGTTTCTTTCTCCATTCTGCTCAGTAAAGAGCTCACCACCTCCAGGCTTTCATTCCCTCTTGTTTTTCATTGCCCCCTTGCTTGGGCAGCAGCTTGGCACTTTGCTTATTGAGCGGAGAGGGCTGGTGCTCAGAACACCCCTGTGTGTGAATGAGAATGACTGGGCAACCAGAAGGGGAGAGGGGAAAGGACATGTCTAATGCAAGGAAAAGGGAAAACTCTTGCACCCCACTGTGGGAGAGAGGCAAGTCGACATCGGCCTGTCAGCTCTTTGCAGCCCCTGAGAAGCAGCTAGGCTTTGATGAGAAACAGGCCTTCGGAGAAAGACAAGAAACTGCCGAGTTGTGCCAAGGTGGCAGGGAAAAACAACAGACAACTGCAACTCTGAACTGTGGAAAAGTCCTGAACTGTGAGAAGTTACAGCCACGTGAACAAGAAGGTGATTGGTCTGTACAGCTTGTGTTAGAGTGGTCTTATGCTGACAGGAGAAAAGGTTGATAGCTGTCTAATTGCTGATTTGCTAATTATGAAATAAGAGCTTTAACGAGAGCATAAGTATGTACTATTGGAAAAATAAATGGACCTGCCCTGCAGAAAAATAAAAGAACACTCTGACTCACTATTTTGGCCACTACACTCCACCTGTACCACACTGAAGAGCTGGATAGGTGTTTCTTCCCATGAAGACTGTGATGAGCCCAAGATCAAACCCGAAATCAAATCTAAACCCCAAAATCTAAGGGTATGTTATGCCTTCTTACAGCTAATGGAGTTCACTTCACCAGGAGCAGTTAGACCTGTGTTGTGTTGTAAACCTCATGCAAAAAGTGGCTTCTTCCACATCTCCTGAATATTTACTCAATGCTCCTTTCTGATATACACAAAATGTCATGCCACCACCTCTAACGTTCCCTCTGAGGACCCTTTACCTGGGCTGAATTTGAGCATTCGACTCTTGGGATAGTAATCGACTCCAGCCTGAGCCGAGCCATCACGGGTGCTACAGCGGACTTTTGAGGTCCTGTTCTGATCCCCTCTCCGGACCACCTTGATATTTAAAACAGCAACACCTTCTGGGCCAGGTGGTTCCCGTACTTGGTATGCAGCTTCTTCAAACTCAATGGTGGGTGCTAGAGAAACAGCAGTGAAGAAAAAAGCCTCAGGTTTATACACCAGCTGACTTTACAGGTGAAGGGCATTCAGCAACTGGGGTGAGCTAAGATCAGCTCCTTTTAGACTCTATCTACACATCTTCAGAGCAAGGAGTTCCTTAAAGCAGGGGCCAAAACTGCAGCTGGAAGGGTTGGCTGTGAATTAGGGCAAGGGTGGGGCAAAACCCAACACATGTATTGGGCTACAGAGGATGGCAAATGATTCCCCCATCCCCTGCCTCCCACTGAACCATGCACCCTCAGATCCACGCCACATGATGGCGCCACGGCCCCCCACTGGCAGTCGCAGCAGAGGGACATGGTGTCCCCCTTCTTCCCCACAGATCTCTCCAGGCTGTGACACTGTGGGGGAAAGGCAACATCTCCTGGGGGAAGCACAGCAACTCTGTGTGCAGCTTCAGAGGAGCAGGAAATGGGACAAATATTGGGTTCAAGCCACTGCTATTCAGTCCCTCCCTTAAGAGCAGTCCAGTGCACAAAGCCATCACACACCAGTGAGCTGCATGCAGAGTGGTGACCATGTGACTGAAGGCATTCATGTCTACTGAATTAAACCACAAACTGTTGACAAGACAGTGCTGACTACCTTGGGACTGCATCCTACACTACAACTACATCCTTGTTGAGTGTCCTCGCTTACCATCTTCATCATTGGTGATGGTTATGGTTGCCATGTCCATCTTCCCAATCCTAGCTCCACTCCAATGGTTTCCAAGTGGGCTACCAAGATAGACCTGGAACTGCTCTTCTGGTTCAAAGGCAGAGTCATCACTGATATAAACACTGCAGTTCTTCACCTAAAGCCAAGTAAGCGGGAGAAAACAGCAAATGTTCATAAATCTGATGAAGCCACTTAAAAGGCATACTGTACTTCACTATCTAGGGTTTAGCGTCTGAGTACTGTCAATTCTGGAAGAAACACTTCTTTTTTTAAGGCTGCTACTTCAGTGTGGACAAACCACACAGCTCCATGATGACACACAGCAGTGAAGACATCTACTTCCACAAACCACCAGCTCTCTGCTACAACAATCCTGAGTCCTACTGACACAGAGGATTTCCATTTCATGTTTTAACCAGTTTTACCATGAAACAAACAATCCTTTCAGAGTCATGTCTTTTTTCCAGGACCAGAAGAATTTGTGACTTTAAGCATCTATGAAACCAGTTTGGATAGCCTCTGTCAGCTCCCTCTGACATGCAGAATCCAGGAGGAGATCTGAACCTCTCCCATCAATGGTTCTTCATTCTTCCTATAAGCCAGGCTCAGCTTACCTTCTCCCCTTTCAAGAAAGTGATGCGAGACTCCTCTGCATTTCTTCTCTCTGCAAAGTCCTCCATAACCTCTGCTGTCTGGCTCTGGGTGTAGCACCTGACCGAGGAGTCATAGCTCAGGTCCCCGGTGCGGAAGATGGGGATGTGCAGGGTACCCTCCTTCTCCCTCACCGTGTACGTGTCCTTGATGAACTGCATGCTTGGTACTGCAGGAGGTAATAAAAAGAGTCAAGCAGCATTGAAGCTACACAGAGACAGGAGTTAAATGAGGCACATACACCCTGGGAGAACTGCTGCATGGAGTCCAATAGTCAGAGAATAAAATGGCAGCTTCACTGTGCCTCAATACAGGATTCAGTTTCAAACAAATGAGTGACCATTACGGCCACCAACCCTCTATAGAGCACAGGATCAGCAGACACCGCAGTGCTTCAGAAAGACAACCTCTCAGTCACCTAACTCCAACAGTTGATGAAACTTGTTCCTTTCCCATCATTTTGGTGCTGTTGCAACGCCCTGGGGAACAAGACAGGGTTGGTGGTATGGGGATGGTGTTTGTGAGGCGTGTCAGGAAGGGATTGTATCACGACTCAGTACTGGCATGGATACTGTGTTTCAAAGTATTATCCTACTGTCTGTGGACAGACACAGCACAAATAGCTTGCAGCAAAGGGCATCCTCAACAAAAGATACAAAGGCAAAAATGATTACAGACGACTACAGTAAATCAGACTACAAAGCATACAGTGTGTGCTTTCCTTAGGCAAGCAAACACGAGAGACATTAAAACACAAGAGGAAGTAATCATGCAGTGTGACTGTCTCATATAGTAAAGGGGACTTTAGCTCACAGAAAGCATAGAACAAGGACTGAGCTCTTAGTAGAGGAGGCAAAGTGAGGCTGAAAGTGAGGGAACACTGCAGGAAAATTCATTCTGCACTCCCAAAGACTCCAAACTCTTGTGGACAGTGAAGCATAGAAAGAAATAGGGCAGCCAAATGGAATGGAAGGGTCCCAGGAAAACAGGCTAAATCTAGCCTAGAAATAACCTGACTTGGACTAGCCTCCTGCTACATGGAAGTGTGAAGGAAGAGGCTAGGATGGACTGGATATACCTGCCATGGATAACTTACCATCTTGGAAGATGTCATTAATGGCCACGATTGCTTGGAATGGCTTTGTCAACTCAGCTCCATGGGGTGAGCTGAGATAAACAACAAATGTCTCCAGCCCTTCTATCACCGGGTACTGCGCATCATCCAGGATTGTCACAGTGCAGAACTAGAAGGGGAGCACAAGTTCTGCTTTTAGAGATGCAAAGCTTTCATCCTTCCCAGCACTCACATTTGGATGTCTAATGTGAAGCCATTATATCAGGCCTTTTCTGAGATCATTAATCAGTGGAAACAATGTTCTAGAAAGATCTGGCATATAATTTCTGAGAATAGGCAGCCATCTTTATCCTGGGAGGGGTGGCTGCTGAACAGATGTGAGTCTGTGCCTAGCAGATTCATTAACAATTCTCAAGTGGCCTTGAGAGAATTTTCAAAACAGGCAGATGACAAATACAGAGTATGCACATAAAAAAGAGAGAAGTGTCACCAGACAAAGCAGACTCCTCAGGAATCACAGTGGCTCCTCACCTCTTCCGTCTTGCCTGGCCTGAACTCTATTTTTCTGGAGCTGGGGACATAATCAATTCCTGGGCTGGCAGATGGAGGGTCTGACATCCGAGTAGCACACCACACTGAGATGGGGGTTGAGAGATCAGGTCCCTGCCGGAGGACTGGGATCTCAATGTTTCCTGCATCACCAGTTGCACATGAGAGAGAACCAAGATGAGAAAGGAGCCGCACACCACAAAGCCACTCCTTTCCTTCATCATGCCCTTCTCCTTTCACTGCTGCTCCTGCACCCAGCACAGGCTACTGCACAAAGAACATCACCCAGCCTTCCCCACAGGGCAGAGGGAAAAAGAGAAACACTCTGCAGATCTTTTACAACTCTGCTGCTGTGCCCTAAATCACCCCCTTCTGATAGCTCTTCCTGGTGAGAGCATACTTTCATGGCAAGCACCCCAACATGGCGTGGAGCAGTGCCGGCTGAGCCCCACTACTCTTCACCTGCAGCCTCACTGACGGTAAAAGTAGAATTCCCCAGGAACACTGTGGAAGCATCGTTGGGACCACTGATGAAGACGTTGGCTGAAGCCCGGCTGCCAATGCGTGCATTATCTGAGGCATCGGCCAATACGATCTCAAACTCCTCCTCTTCTTCGTATTCACTGTCATCGATCAGCGTGATGTCACATGTCGTCATGGTGACACCCGGACCAAAAACAATGCGGCTGTCATCCGCCATCCCCCGGGACTTGAAGTCAGAGCCAGATTCCAGCATATAAAGGCTGCTTCCCTTGGCTGATTTGGGGACAGTGTAGCAGAGGGCAGATACAGTGCTGCTGGTATCCCCTAAGACGCAACAGAAAAAAACCAGTAACTCTATGGCAATACTTCTACTCTCTTGGAGACACCACTTACTTAATAAAGCAGCATTTAGAAAAGAGGGAGAGGAGTGAAAAAGAACACTACCCCTGCTCCTAAACTTGAATAAAAGCTGGCTTAGGTCTGACTTCGAGGCATGCTCTGAATTTGCACCCTTGGCTACTATGATCAGGAAACAGGTGGCACTTGACTATTAAAAGAATATACAGTACAGTGATAAGGTCCACATAAAACACAGTATCTAGATCACAGAGAAGCAGCAAATAAATACAGGGGTTTAGTCCTGCTCATGCTGGGAGGAGAAATGAATCCAAAAGTAAGGAGCCTTAACTGTGTTAGTGAATCCTACAGCATAGATGGAAAAGATAAGAAAAATACCGCCTCTGCCCTGTGTTGTTGCTTGTCATTTCAGCTGCGCCATAAAGCTACTTCCAAAAAATCAATGAATCACCCCAGAGTGACAAACAAGCAAACCCCAAGGAACACCACTTGTTTTGGGGGGCACTGTTATTTGCCTGCCAACAGGGAAGAGTCATTTACCTGAGCCTGGCAAAGGTATATACAGCAAAAACTCCTCAGCAGCTTTGTGGTAATCCTAGTCATGTGATAAAAGACTGCAGGATACAGGCACTAAACTGCTTCTATCAGCTATAAAGTACAGAATTAAAATCCAAGCTTTAGGCTTCACAAGTCTGTTCACAGGTGCTTCACTTCTTTCTGTCACCAGTTTGCTGCTGGCCACAGTCTCGAGGGCTCCCTGTCCACACTCTCTGCTGCGTGGACTCACGACTCTGAAAGTCTTGCCCACAGCAGTGCCTGCAGAGCCGCTCTCCCTCCTGTGCCACAGAGCCCCAGCAGGAGCACAGCAAGTTGTTCTGCCCTGCTTGACCCACCTTTCCTTTCAACAGGAGCAGAGAGAAAACCGGCGCTTTCGCTGACATGGTACGTCTTCCTGTCGAACTGCAGGGTGGGCTCGTCCTCTGTGTCAGTGATGGTGACCGTGGCCCGGGTGATGTTCCCCAGCAGAGCATAGGCTGGCATGCTGAGCTCCACAGCGAAGCTCTCTATGCTCTCAAAGACGTTGTCATCGTTAATGACGATGGTGCAGGCCTTGGTGTCCTCCCGCTCCTCAAACTGCACCTGGAAGGCAGCAAGTGGCCTGCTCTTTGGTCTGGGTCAAACTTTCTGTCTTACTCTTGCCTGAGTCACATACCCTGTGCACAAGTGGCATCAGACCCTGACTTTAACCAAGGATAAATGACTAGCAAAAGACTATCAAAGACAGCAGCAAATGCAGTGTCTAGGCCCCTACCCCTTCTAATCTCAGTCATGGTTTTAAGCCCTTTGCATTATGAGAAGTGACATTCCTACTCAAGCAAGCCTGTAACATTTGCGGTCTGTCAGAATACTGTCAGAACACTGCTGCAAAGTGTGTCTGTCAACATAAAAAACTGATGAAAAAAGAGACCATCTTCTGAAAGCAAATTTTTCTGAAAGCACAAATTTTTAGAAAGAAATAAGGTTGCCTTTGTTTTTATCAGTTCTTTCATCTAGGCGTGATGGCACGAATGGTCAGACCTTCCCTTTCCTGGTGTCCCCAACCTACCTGCCCCGCGTACTCCACATAGTCCTGCTCTCCCGGCTGTGAACCAGAGGTGGAGGTGGCTGTTCCCTGCTCTGTGCGGCACAAGACAATCGCGTACTGGTTGAGGTTACCAATCCGCCTCACGGTGACGCTCACTGAGCCTGCGCTCTCTCTGACGCTGTAGCTGGAAATATATCAAGCAGACACAAATAACAGGCTGGGGAGCAAACCCTATGTGTTTATGCTGATACTGAGCACCAGACGCAGGCTGACTATAGTCTCCATGGAAAATCTGAGGGACACTAATAATCAGGGACTTGGGCAGATGGCAGCTGTTCAGCAACTCTGCTCTGTGGTTAAACCCAGCATGTGCTTCTCCTCACTGACACACACAAGAGTTCCCACCTCCATACCAGCTGCTGTTGGCCACCCCCACCCTCTAGAAATCAACAGTGTTAATTCAACAGGAACCTCACATCTGCACAGCTGTGAGACCCCAGTCCTGATGGGGTGCTGGTGAAAGACAGGCAGAAATAATGGTAACTGCCCCAGAATTTCATCTTCATGTTATAGGTCCAATCACATATTACAGAGCTCAACCTGCCTCACTCCAGATAAGATCCTATCTGTCAGAAGAGCGCTGTAATCCCCGTACTATTTACCTGGTGTATGTAAAGCTGAGGAGAGACCACTGCACATGGAAGATGTTGTCACCAACCACATTGGGTTTGCTGTCCTTCACTAGGAACTGAAAGCTATCCATGGTCTCCTGAACCTTTTCCTCACGCATCACGTACCGAATGAGGCCCTGGTTCACATCCTCTGCCGGGAGGAGACATCCAGTGAGACAACTCAGAAACTGAATGGCAGTTTTACCAACGAGCAGTGCCAAGACATGCATCTGCATGGCCGCAGGGACTGGGTTCTCCACAGGCCCTTTATGCTACAGCAGCTTTTTCTAACTTCCTTGGTCTTACCTGTGGTAGAAGCCAGCCTACAAGCTGTAACAGGATATTCCTTTGCCTAGTCTTTATCCATAATGGCTCATACTTCAAAATAAAGTAAATTTGTAATAGCCTTGATGAAATGCAAGAAATATGAATTCACTTGGGCAGCACATATTTCAGCTCTGTTCTATAAGCTGGCATGTTGTAACTGGGTTCCTTCTCACTGTTGAGATGGTTCGGGCTCCCTGACTTTCTGCAGTATAATACATGTTTGCCAAGCTTGAGACCTAAAATAGCATAGCCTCTTCCTTTTTTTTTTCCCCTCTTTTTCCTTTTTTTTTTTCTTTTTTTTTTCTGAGCACACGGGAGTCCAGGCAAGGCTAGCAGGGCCTGATGAGAAGGGACAGGCAGAACTGCTGACTCCATTTGTACAGGATCTAATGCAGTGTGATGTGAGCTCTGCCAACTGCAGTAGCAGAAATGGCAGTAGCTAAAAAAGGCTGTGCTGTGAGTTCACTCCCAGTGTGCCTGGGGAAGACTTGAGGGGAGCAGCAATCAGAAACAGCACAGTGGCACAGGAAGCAGTTACTCCCTCACCTCCCCTTCCTAATGTGGGGGGGCCCTCAGTCCTGCAAGAGTGAACTTTTCACACGTTGTTGACTCTGCACTGCTGGCTAAACATGATTAGATACACATACAGTATCTACAACTCCTCTTTACTGTCCCAAGTCAAATCTCCAGCTCTAGCAAGTCTGGAGAACCTGTGTGTGCTACAGCACACATGTTGACGTCTGTAAGAAATTACCGGATTTCTGCAATTGAGAGCAAAGTTCAATGCTTACTTTTGACACACCTTTGAGATTTGCCCTTTGTCTTCTCCCCTCCCACCTTTATTTTTTTTTCTCCACACACAAGCTATCTTGACAAACTGAAACAGCTGAAGTAAAAAAGCAACAGTATACAGCCCAACTCCGTACCCTGCGTAAAGGTGGTCACAGTTGTCCCTGGTTTCAGCTTGTTCTCCACATAACCATTTCTGGGACCAGTTGTTATCTCATAGGTCAGCTGTTTGTCATCTGTGTCGGGATCTGTCGTCAATAACTCCTTCTTAGTGATTAGATTGGTTGCCTGGATTAAAGCCAAACCAAGGAAGTAAAACTCTAGAGATCTAGCAGTGCAAGTCTGATTGACTGTTCATCCCAAAAACCCAACCATCCCCTCTGTCAAACAGTGCTCCATGAGGGAGAAGCTAGGGAATATAACACCACAGAGCACAAGAGGGACCCTGAACAGCCAGATGCCCCACAAGGTGTTTGACAGCACCGGAAGGATTCAAATTCTGCCTCACATCTGGTTTGTTTAATAAAAAAACATTGTGGATCAAAGAAAAGCAAATTCAGAACAAGCTGCCCAGCCCTATCTAGCTGGGGCTAAAAGCTATGAAAAATCTTTTGATTTCACCTGGAAACCACCGCTCCATGAACTGTGCTGATGCTCAGGTGAGGCCTGGCTTTGCAAAAAGCATTTTCAAACAGCCTCAACTTGAAGGAGTCACTCAGGACAGTTCATGCTGCTTTAGTGAGCCTGGGCTAGGTCCTCTTTGAAATGACATCACATGGATGTGCCTCAGTTCCACCACATTTTGCTTTCCCTTTAAAAGAAAACACCATTAACAGCCAAGAAAAAAAGAGAGAGAATTGAACTGCCTAAGGCTGCAGGAGTCCTTTTTCTGAAGTCAGGAATTTGAGCTGAGATAGCCACTTCTTAATACAATTTCTTAATACAGTGTCTTGGTTGGCCCTTTTCCTGGGAAGAACCAGGAATTGCAGTTAATGCTGGGTTCTCAAAAACATTCATGAGACAGTTTCCTGGGGTTTTGTTTGGACTTCAGAATAAAAAAAAGCATGTCACAGCAAGAAATCCCTATACCACATTTCTTTGAAAGCCATGTATCTTTACCATGGCTGCTGCAGCACATAATCAAGACTTGTCTACCATCAGCAAAGCTGAAAATAAACCCTGGGGAGGAGGGACAAGAGGCAGGACATGTCTGCCTAGGAAGGTAGGCAGGAGCTGTGCTGCACTGCACACAGTTTGTGCAAGAGTCAGTAAGAGCCAGGCTTAATGTGCTGGCTGATGTAAGGGAAGAAGATGGTCCAGGGACCAATTTTGTGCCTTGGAGCCACATTGCCTGGTTTAGCTAAAGGAGCTGCAGTGCAGGCACCCCTACACACCTCTACCTTTTCCAAGACACTTTGTGGGCCCAGAGGGACATCTGTTCTCTACCACAAAAATAAAAATGCCAAAGGATCAGGATGTTCTCCTGGAACAGCCTGAAAAACAATCTAAGCTGAACCCAGGCAGGCAGTTACCTTGCCATCTATGTACTCCAGCCACTGCAAACCCAGGTTGGTGACAACCCTGGGTGTCCCATCATCCACAGAGAGAATATCCACTTTGAAGCGCTGCGGTGCTGCTGTCACAACCTGACAAAATTTCAGAGAGATGGCTGTTACTTTGTGAGTCAGAGCCTCATCCACCATATCACCAGCTTTGCTCTCTTCAGCTCTGTTGGGATCAAGGTCCCGGGGTGAGTTTGCACACACAAAGGCTGGTACACCAGGGAAGAAGCAAATGGCATCACAGAACTGAGAATACTCAGCCCTTATCTTCAATGGAGCGACAGCAGCTAAGTCTCCCCTTCTCTGAGAGGAGGCAGCTTTCTATTAGCTACAGAATGTCTCCCTCACATCTCTTCTTCTCCCCTTACCTTCTTTCCCCCATCCTCCATAATGAAGAATGGATTGATCCCATCAGACACTGTGAAAGTGAAGCGATCCTTCAGCGAGTTGCTACCATCATGACTGTAGCTGATGCGGTTCTGGTAGATGTCATCCATTGTGAAGGTGGTGGCTTGGTGGTGACGCTGCCCATTGCTGGTGCGTTCGATCAGGCCATGCCGGGGGGGCTGCACGACTGTGAACGTAATTGACTCAGCCTGCACCAAGGAGACAGAGTGGCAAAGCTGATGACATGACCCCAGGACCAGGACAGGCATGTCCTTCCCACTCAAGATGCCTGGAGAGGGATTCTATGCCCAAACAGCTTTCCTAGCACAGTGTTTCCAACCAGGGCCTGAAATGCAACACCACATGCTGCATTGATTCACTGTGAGCCCTGCCCGGTCTTTATCCCTCTCCCAAGGTGGCTATTATCTACAGAACAACCCCAGTCAGGGAGAGCTAGGCTAGACACATCACACTGAACTATTGTTTCGGGTGGTCTGAGATGGCTCCTGCCCTTGTGACAGCTCCTTGAACACAAGAGCAGTTCCCCATTCTGCAGCTATTCTAAGCAACGTGCCCCTTGTCACTTCTGTTGGGGTAGAAGCAGAGATAACCTTTGGGGCAGGATCTTTGGCTCAGGGCAATAACAGGCAGCCAGGAGCTCTCTTGCTGCAGGGAAACTGCAGTGCAGTGAGGCAGAGCCAACATGAGACTGCTTAGCCCCCAGCCAGGCTCAGGAGGAGGGAGAGGAAATGTCATTTTCATCTGCGCTAGGCATAAACTCAGTGTCAAGGCTAGGCATAAGCTCAGTTCAAACCCACAGTGTTCAGAGAGAAGGTGGTACAGGGCAAGGATTAGCTCTGATCACAACTTCTAAACGTTTTCCATGCAGGTTTATTGCTTATGTGTCTGAGAGACATCCTCGATGAAGCCATTTCTCAAGCCAGGGCTTTGTTTTGCTCACTCTCAAAAACATTTATCCATTTATATACAAACAAGCCTCTGACGTTTGTTTGATGTTGTGATCAGACAGGGTATGATCACAGGGAGAGATGAAAGTCGCTATAACCCTTCTCTTTGAACACAAGCCCATTTTTCTGATAGCCCAGACGTGCAGCAGAAGAGTGGAAGGAGGAAGCGAAGGGGAGTCCGGCCTTACCTCTGTGTCAGCATCTGTTGCTTTAAGCTCAAACTCTGTGATGGTTTTTCTCACTCCTTCCTGAACTATCATCCCCAGGCTTTGCACTATGGGTAAGGAGTCATCCACAGGGTTTATGGTGATGTCAAAAGTCTGGCTCACCTGGAACAGGAGGAAAAACCTCTCTTGATGAACTCAGTCTACCAAAAATGCAACTTCATCGAAACAGTATCACTTTAAGGAGACCACGGTGATCCGGAGTTTGGGTCACTTAATTCTGGCTTTGTCTAGTGAGTAAATACGAGCTGATCACGTGATCGTGACCTCTTCTATCCCTCCTCACTAATTTATTCTTCCTCTTTCTGTGATATTTATGGACATCCACTTTTCCCTCCCTCGTTCTACTTTATCCCTCCACCTCTATTTGCAGCTATGATTTTTCTCTTTCAGAAAGCAGGAAGGAGTCATTTCTCAAGAGTCTAACTGTGCTTCTGGGTATGTTGTCAGTGCATTGGATCAAAGCTGAGCTCCAGGAGCAATTGATAAGCAGATGAAAAACAGACACTGAAATCTTGGTAAAGCTGTTTCATGAGACTACATGATAGGTGGCCCCCCCTTACCTTCACAGAGCTTGTGTGAGATCTCTCACAGCAGGGGAAGTAAAAGCACCCACCACCATTGTGAAACGACAAGCCCATGTGTGGCTTGTTTCATTTCCTTTGCTATGTCACAAGCAGCAAGAGGAAAACTGACTCCTATCACATCCTACAGAATCAATAGCCTGCTCTGACTCAGGCAAAAAGACGTGCTGGGACTTACCTCATTTGTTCCATCAGACACAGAAAAGGTGAACGCATCTGTATGCTTTTCAGCGTCACTGGTGTGGACATACTGGATGCTGCGAGAGGCCAAGTCTGCCTGGCTGAAGGAACCAATTCTTGTCCCTAGAAAAAGAACAATAGGGGAAAATGTGCAATAGAAAGAGCAAGTCAGGGCAAAATATAGGGAGCTGGACATATCTAGCCATAAGCACTCAGTCTTGGCTTGTTCTGCTCCAATTCAGGCTGTACCATGAGCCTCAGCTGAGCCAGGGATTTAGCTGGTGTGGAGCCTCCTAAAAGCTCTGCTCAACAATGTTTAAATTATGTAGTGGCACCCCTTCTGCAAAAAGAATGATAGACTTCTTACCAGGCTTACAATTTTACAATGGCACCTCACACTGCCAGGACACCCTGTTGGTGATGGGCCTCTCAGGGCAGAGGCCAAGAGAGAAGCTGTGAGAAAAATGGTAGATGTAACACTTTGATTTTCACTACTGTGCAGGACTGATCTAACCATGGCATTGCTGAGTATAAGCAAAAGGATTCCTGGCCTCACAGCAGTTTTTGAAAATGCCTTTGAAATCTCTGCTCTCTTTTCCCCTCTTTGTACCCCTGCATTTAGAACAGACTAAGCCTCATTTTTAACACTGACTTATAGTGACATCTTTACAGGTCATGAGGTGTGACACAGACACAGAAAGGTACCTGACAAGCATTTTAAAATGCATTTGAGCTTTTAAGTCTTACTGCTGCGTTCGACAGTTTTACTGCTCTTAACAACAACAAAAACCCTGACAAAAAGTTTTTCAGCAGTTTATCATGCTAAATGGCTGCTGACAAGTATTGGCCACACTACAGAAGATAGCAGGATCTGATATAAATAAATGAGCCAAAATTGGACGATTAGCCAAGGTTTCCCTCAGAGCTCATTAGCTTTAAAGGTCTGTGTTCTCTTTTGAACACTCCAGCACTCTCTGCTTCGGTTTGGGTCATTTAGATCATGAGAACAACTCTTTCACAGTGTATGACTCCATCTTTCTTAGTCCGTCACAAACATGAAAAAGCACAGAAATCATAATCATCACATTTTATATAATAGGAGGAATAAAATCCTTAATCCAGCTCTTTCAGGTCTCCAAAGTACAAGATTCACTGTTTAGTTTGCCATTTAGACAAAAATATTGCAATTTTAAAATTTTCTCTCAGCAGGGGATTTGCTTATTATAACTTCCATTCATTTTTCCTACCCTTTCAATGTGCTTGCCAGAGGACATCTTACACTGAGATGAGGCAAACCACACACTAAAACTGAGCTGGTACAGGGACTGTCTGCACCTTGAAAACACATAGCAGGTATTTCCACTTTAATCTCATGTCAATGAGAAATCTAATTCTAAGAAGACATAATCTTAGGTGCATAATCTAAATCAGAAGAGCATATTATATGATAGCATAGATTTAGACTAATTCAATCAGAGAGGGGTAGGATACTCCTGCTGTCAGTGGGCATGGAAGACAACTCTAAAAATCAGATCACATTTGCAAGTAATTACTTTCTGAGTTTCACAGGGTTGACCAATACCCCCTCTCTGAATTACCAGAATTCATTATCCAGTGTATCCACCACACCACAACATAGCTTCCTTTTAAACTAACTCTGCAGTTAGTTCCCTTCCTCTCTTCAAAGTACAACTGGGAGAAGAGGCTGGTATTTAGGGATCAAGGGACATACTGGCTGAGAGGGGGGGTGGAAGTGAGTTGTCTGTTCACCAAGGTGGGCTCTATTACCATGGACATTAGGGGATGGATTCTTTTGGGCTTTGTACTATATGTGGTCACAGAAAAGGTTTGCCTGTCATGCAGATGCAGCAATAAATCCTGAAAGAGGAGATTCACACAGCAGCAAGCTGAACTGATCTGCAAAGTCCATCAAGCAAGGTTACCACGGGGCATAAACTCACCCAGAGGCTGAATAAATCCTCATCTGTGATTATTGGGCTGCCTTGCCTCTACTCACCCCATTCTCCAACTCTCTGGGCTAATGACCATTTGATTTCTAACAGGAAACATAACTCTGTGCTGCTGACTCCAAGCACATTTTTCTCGCAGTAAATCTTTAGAGCACAAAAGCCCTCCAGTGCTATGCTGCTAGGAGCACCCAATCGAGTAAAATAGTGACCTGCTAACCTGGGGAGGCCGCATGCTCCAGGTGCCCCAGCTGTGGCTGCCTGGTGAGCTTGTACAGGAGCTGAGTTGGCTCACTGTCCTGGTCAGTGGCAGAGAGCTGGAGGGTTGTGATTGTCTTCGCTGAGTTCTCATCCAAGACCAGCCCTTTGTTGGTGATTATGGAAGGAGGAAATCTATCCTCTGAAAGGGTTAAATACAGAGCTGAGTTAGGAGACAGTCACCCTCCTTTCCTTGGTGTTAATTCAAATCAGGAACTTGTGTTCAAGCAAAAGACAACATAGATACAAACAGCCCCAAGAGTAGTATTTCCAAAACAGGTACTCTGGACCTTGGCATTAATCAAGGGGATAGTAACATTATGTCTTAAAGACAATCTAGACAGTATGACGATAATAAGGGGAATTTTTCTACACTTTTCAGTAAGTTTGTCAGAAGCCAAAGAACTAATGCTTACATCCACAAACTCTCCCCATGCCCCAAACTTCAACAGCCTTTGAATTAACAGCAAATAAAAAGTGCATCTCAAGAATTATATCTTTATTTGGATGTTGGGATTCAAGAGGACTTTCTGCGAGAGAATGGCCATGTGAGCAATCCTATGTGAGAACAAGACTGATAAGAGCCTCAGCCTGAGCAAGAATGCGATAAGGATGTGACCCTGAATAAGGGGGGAGAAACTCGACGAGACAAACAACCCCCAGAAGGGGTTGGGATGGAAAAGGAAGTTACAGGAGGCAGGAAGCCTGGCAAGGCTGATGTGGCACTTTTTATCCAATCATAAGAAGGTTTAAAGCGCGGGCTAAGTTAACTGTCCAGTGTGTGGGAGAACGTTATAAAAGGGCTTTCTTAGTTGTAATAAACGGGCATTGCTTGATCACATTGGTCGTGTGCGTGCTCAGCTCTCCCGCACTTGGAGTACACATGGAATAGGAATCTATGAAGGCCTCAGCTTTGCAGCAAAGAAAATGTAACTTCAGCACTATCGTTTACCTAATACACTAATATAAAAAACCTGGTCCGTCAGTTTGTTGCCATCTGCATCGATCACATCAAAGGTGAAGGCAAAACTTCCGCCAGGATCCCCCTTCTTGTGACTGTACACCACTTGCCCTGGAGAGAGGGATGGGACAAAAGAGGTGGTTTATTACAGGCTGCGTCATTTAATTCTTAATTTGGAACCAGACTGGCACTATAAGCTGAGGAACTTGGGGCTTGACAGAGCTCCTCGATTTGCATTTCATTACTTTCTCTCTTTACTCTTTTTCTCTTGCTGAGACTTTATAATGCTTCCTTAACGATATGTGTTTCTGCTCTAAAATAACAACCTTATCTTACTTCTTTCCCTCTCCCTTCCCTGCTTCAAGTCACCCTCCCTCTCTCAAAAAGATCATAGAATCACAAAATATCTCAAGTTGGAAGGAACTCATAAGGGTCATTGAGTCCAACTCCCTGCTCCTCGCAGGACTGCCTAAGAGAGCTACATATTACTTCCCATGATTATCTAAAATCAAGCACTCTCACCTTTATTTATATCAGCCTGGGTGAAACTTCTGACAGGTCCTTCAACAGAGATCTGGACAGGATTATCAATTTTGGTCAGCTGCAGATGGCCCATGCTGGGATCCCTCTTCATGACAAATCTGATCATTGTGTCATCTGAATAAATAGCTGCTGCTTTCAAGTGCTGATCTGTGAGATGCACTGCAGAGCCTGGACCAGAGAAAGAAAGTCCACAATCAGCTTCAGCCAATCCAGTTAAGCAACTGGTTTAGACTGGACCATATAGCAATACCAGGCAATACCATTCTCCTCCCTCTCCCCGTACCAGCTGGGAGCTGCAGGCCCCTGTTGACAGCTAATGTGGGTGGCTGCTTCTTCGGCAGCTCCATGGAGAATTCCAGCCTCCCCGTCTGCATGTAGAGACCATCCGTGATGGAGAAGCCAAACTCATCTGTTTGTGCTGCTGCACCACTCTGAGTATAAACGATCAGCTCATCCAAAATGTCCTGGTAGGTGAAGGATGAGCCCATGGACAGCACCTGTCCATGCTCCAGGGGCTCTGCAGCAGTCTGCCTCCTGCGAAGATGACCTGACAAACAATACATGGATGAAAATTTTGGTGAGAAGAAAGCCTTCTGGGGACTCCTTCCATGTCAGCAATCAGTGGGATGCAGAGGTGGACATAGCCTTACTGTCAAAATTGAAGGAAGTTATCTGCTTTTGCCAAAACTGGAAGGAATTTGGCTACATACATGACATCTGAAAAAGAGGGCACAGCCCTCATTAATTTAACATGACACTAGCCTTCACTTGACACCCTGCCTTGCTTTATCACTGCAGATAGATGCTAATTGCTCAGCTCTTTGGAACTGAACACGACAATAGGAAATGGGGTAAGACAAAAGGCATTTCCCAGGGAAATGCATGCAGTGCCCCCTTCTCTTCCACAAATAGCTAGGGACAACTCTCAAAGAATAGGTCTGTTCTGAAGCAGAATCCCTCTGCGGCTGCTTGTCCAAATACAGACTAAATGTGCTTTATACAAATACACCAGGGTCTTCTTTCACATCAGAGGCTATATACAGAGACAGATATAAAGACTCTCAGACACTGACACATGGAGACACGTTCTGGCTCTCCCCACCCTCCCCCATCTTGTCAGGACTTACCATGTTCAGGACTTTTGGTAACCATGATGACAAGGTCCTTGTTCTGGGTGTCCAAGTCCTGCAGGTTGAGGGAGGCATTGGTAACGACCACGCCTGAGCCCTCATGCACTCTGACAGCCTCCAGCACCATCTTTGGGGGCTCGTCATTCTGTCGCTGCACAGGTCCCAAAGGCACACAGTCAAAAAAGGGGAAATGGCCAAGGGGAAAAGACCACTGCCCACCTGAATGAAATACAAGCTACCAAATGACAGTACTGGTGTCAATATCCATTAATGGGCTACACCAGTCTCTCCAAATCTATCCAGCATCATGGCTGCTTCTAAGAGGGAGAAGACATCTGAGAAATAAGCCCTGTGGAAGATGCTGCAATGTACAAATGTTCTTCTGTTATCACAAGGGAATTACATGACTGTACTAGGGGAAGGAAAAGGATAGGAGGAAGGAAACTCCCTTTAATCCCATTCCCACATATTACAAAGGAGTGAGCAAAGCTTGAACTTTAGAAGTCATGTGTCTATGAGAAAGGAGGTGGCACTGGCAGCCAGGGAGCACAGGCGTACCTGAATTGTGATGTTAATGCTCTGCACCTCAGACTGGCTGAAGCCATCGCTCACGTAAAAGCTGAAAACATCGCTTGTTGGCTCAATGCTTTCATGGACGCTCTGGTAGTAGTAAATGCTGTTCTCTAGGACATCTTGAAGGGAAAAGGATGCATCGGCAGTCACAGCAGACTCATGCTGCGGGCCAAAACTCTCACCTGCAAATCAGAATACCACTAGTGAAAGGGTGTTCAGTTCATAGATAAACTAAAACTAGAAGCAGCAGGATAGGAAAAGAATGGCGCAGAAGGATGTTCATTCCTAGAACATGGCTTTCACACATCTTGTGACCTCTGTAGAAAGCAACATCTGCTGCATAACAGTAGGCATCAGGGAAGCTGCAGTTTTATGCATAGTAATGCAATCCCACATCCCAGGATCACTTAAGGCTTTCTTCAGGGATGAGACAATGGCTAATGTGCCATCTGGCCTCAACACAATCTCTGTATCAAGCTTCACTTTGCAAAACTAAGTCTCAAACCCAAGAAAATCACCTGGCCATTGCCTGTTCAAGGAGAGAGGCTTACCATTACCAAGATGGCACAAACTGGAATTCATTCCTAGGACACAATTTGGAGAGATGACATGTAATGGTTAGCAACCTCTGCTCTCCAGAAGGCAAGCACTGTTGTTACAAACCACTGCACTGACCAACCCATGGTGATATTTTACAAAGGCACATTATGATTTAAGTAAAATGATATATGCCACTCCTGTTAGGACCACACACAGGGTGAAGCAGATGAGACTCCTGGATGAACATCTTTGGACAATATGGTATAAATCCTACCTTTTCTTGATAATACAATGAGGTAAGAGAATGTTACCAGCTATGCTCTACCAGAGCTCTCACAGCCTTAAAGCTTGCTGGGACATTTGGAGAAATTTAGCAAAATTTGTTCTGTGTAACAAGGACAGCCAAAATAAAACATGCTGAAAATACAATATATGGGCTTGAAAAGGCTCTTAATGCCCCAGTCTCACAACATAGATCAGTCTCCAACAAACAAGAATTAGGAGGAAACGCTCCCCAGACACAGTTTATCTTATAACGCTGACCTTACGAGCTCTTTATGACCAACCGATGCCAACCAGCACTGCACTGAGGAACTGCAGTGAGACAGATCAGAATGTGCTCCAGCATGGCATTCCCTTTCATCAGCCAGGAGGAAGAAGAGATAGCCAAGCAGTTTACCTGTCTTAGTGTTTTCAATGGAGCCATACATAGGTAGAGTGATAACTGTGACCCTCAGGTCTTCCTTGGCAGCAGTATCATAATCAGCAGCTAAGTGGTGATGAGCCAGCAGTGGGACCCTGGCCCCCTCATCCACCTGGAAAGCAAAAGCATATGACAAAACTACTGCCAATGCACACAACACAAAGCAGCACAAGAATTATTACTGAACCAGTCTGCCTCCATGGAAGAGGCTTGCCGGGTCTCTGAAGTCCCATCCTCCCTTAGATCTGTTAAGCATGAAATCAGCGGGGAGGTGAGGTGGGGTGGGAAGAAGAGAGCCTGCCTAGTCCCCAGGAGGAGCCTGTGAGTGCTTTATCAGGGCAAGAAGAGAACAGGCAGAGTCATGCTGACCTCTTGGCAGGCAAAATCTGCACTTCTTGTGCAGAAGAGCCTTTTGAAGGCAAGGGAGGGGGAATGTAAAGCTGGAAAGGAGGGAGATGACTTCAAAAGGCTTTGATAAGGAGTCTGAAATGTTGTGTATCAGTCTAAAGCACCAGATGTTTTCAGACTTGTCTTCTGCTCATCCTTTACACACAAGCTGGTGAAATAAGGGATGAAATATTGTACAGGGATAAGTCAGAGCTGTTCCACTGATACCAGCAGGACACCCTAGGGAAAACCTGCTGACTAGAACAGATGTAAGCAGGTGAGGTTCAGGGGTGCAACCATACTGTCAGCCTCCTCTGGCCCCCAAGTAATTTGTTAACCCTTTGCACTCATAGGATTGCATGTGCAACACCCTGTTTCTTCAGTAATTTTCCCTCAGTCCCAGAAAACCATTTAATTCCTCACATCTAAGACATTCTTGTCACTGTTCTCAGTATCCTGGGTAGCCACTTACAGTGATATGGTCAGCAAAAGCAATGACTGACGGCATTGTCTGTGCAGATGTGATAGTGATGGTGAACATCTGTCTGTCAAGCCGGTTGTTATCAGCATCAAAAACAACAAAGTGGAAGATATCCATAACTGGCTGATTGCCGGTCTCAAACATGGTGGAGTAGCTGTGAAAATCAGAACACAGTCTGGGTCAGGGAGTCTCACTAACAGTCAGGCAAATACATCTCATCCCTGCATTTAGAGGTGAATGTATACCTCTTGAAAGCGAGGTGTTATTTCAGTTCCCAACTTTCCTTCATATTCATTCCCTGAGTTCTTTTAAATCACTGTTTTAGGTTTGCCTACCTAAACTATCACCATGACATTATGGACACAGAAAAAGCTCCCATAATTTGAAGCTACACCAACTCCTGGCATTTCAGACATGCATCAACACCTGATTCTGTGCACAGGAAATATTCTCATTCATCATCTCATAGGATACAAGAGCCAAGGAAGGAAAAAATATCTTTGATACAGTGTACTAACACAATATAGCCCAGAGACCCCTGCGGAAAGCCCACCAAGCTTTTAACTGGCATGTCTTAAAGGAGACTAGCTCTTTGATACCTGATTCTCTGGCTGTTGATATCTTCCATGGTGAAATTATAAACCTTGGAAACCTCTTCATCATGAGAGCCTGATGTCTGTAAGAGGGTGCCATATGCAGGCAGAGATACTAACTGGATTCTTATTTCTGAATCATGAGAATTGTTGTCCTAAACATGAAGAAACAAACCAAATCAAAACAAGACAAGATTTATTTTTGTTTCCCTCCATGAAAAATGGAAGGAGGAATAAAATGTTTTATAGGGAAATATATAAAGCTAGCTGGGTCAGACCCACAGGTGATAAATATTAAATGAAGCTCTCTTGATGAGAAGAGTCAACTGGGTCGACATGTTCAGAATCTACCACAAAAAGTATTTTCATTTTCTCTCAGCTCAGAGAGGTTTTCTTTGTTTCCTTGTATCACATTAACACAATCTTCCAGACGTAAACCTGATATATTTTTTTTCAAATTAGTTTACGCTCCTAGTGGACTGGAGTATTTATGTAATACTCTTTTCCTGACTCCAGATAAAGCGAGCAAAAATTTAGCTGAAGGCTGGCAAAGGGAGTAACTATCGCCCACCAGTGCTTCAGAGAGAGACACAGAGCTAAGTTCAGTTCTTAGTAAAACAAAGGTTAATGCGGAGCAATGCTGCAAAAGGCAGATTCACGTTAAACTAAAAGCTGATTTTGGCTCTTTTTAGCTACATTAAGTACAACTATCTCTATGATATCACAACTCAGATGTCATCTTTATTCTAAAAGTTTTTGTTGGTTGCTTGAAAAATAAGACCCAAAGGAAAAATTATCATATCTTCAGCATATAGGTTAGGAATGAAATTTCCTTTTCCCTTATTGTCCTCTTACTCAGATTAAACCTGAACAGCTCCCTTGTCAGTCTTCCTCCTTAAGAAGAGAACAGAACTGACCCTAGACTTCTATTCAGACTGATCCCGTGGAAAAAACATTCATCTCCCTTCTTATCCTACCTCATCCCCTTCAGTTCCCTAATCATCTGACAGCCACCTCCTTAGGTCTCTCCAGCCTCACACATGCACTGCAATCTCTCCTCCCTGAGGGAAGCATAACTGCATACCTGAAACCCACTGCTAGTGCACTTGTTGCTACATCATCTGCAACGAGTGAAACACCTTTCTTCTGAATTTCATGAGCAGGATAACTCTTGTACAACACACAACCCCTGGGACCAACTTCAAGCTACGAAGGAGTGCAGCACCTTGGGTTGCTTAAACCTCTCCCCTTCAAATATGTCCAGAAAAAGAACCAGGTAATTTTGGAAGGGGGGTGAAGGGTCTGAAATTTTCAAGGGATTATCACTTAGCAAATCCATGTGCTTTATTAGCAAGTCTGTTTGACACAAAAATCTGGGATTAACTCAGTTCTCATGTTTAGCATGGCAGTTCACCTCAGTTACAGTCAAACAGGCATAGCCTTAAAACGCTGTTGCATGAAAGAGTCTATTATCCCCTTTTTGGCAGCAGTAGTCAGGACACAGTCAAAACTTGAGCTCTCTACCAAGAATCCACACTGAGGGCAGAGAGGCATGTGTGTCGAAGGGACTGTGGGGGGATAAGGAGGCTGGCAGCATTCACTTGGTTTAGAAATAGATGAAAGCTTACAACATAAGCGAGGTGCAATCGAGAGAGAGTCACAGAGCTTTTACTAGCCACGGTGATTGCCAACAAGCAGCCTGGGGCCAGCTGCGGACCGTTTTTATCCAGCAGGGCCACTTCCACCCTCAGCACTGTGGTCACTGTGGTGACACCATCGGAGACAGAGATTTCCATGCTGTCCTCTGCTGCTCCTGAGCCATCATGCACGTACTGCAGAGCATTTCGAGTGACGTCCTCATAGGTGAAGGTGTCACCTTCCCAAAAAGAAAATGCACAAGTCAGAAAGACTGTTCAGAGCATCAAGCCAATTCAAGTGACCTAAGGCCCCAATTTAGCAGAACGCTTAATCATGCACTAAACTGGCATTTAATACTATCCTTACAGGGATGTGAGATAGGAAGACATTTATTAAGGAGCTATATATGCAGGGCAGAGGAAAAGCTGTAACTTTCACAGTTTCACAGACACAGTGACTCTTCACAATTCTCGGAATGCCCAGATCCTCCTTTCTTCCCAGCTGCTTTGTAAGCTCATGCCTGTCACAGCTAGATAAGGCTACCCTCTCCACATATTCTGCTTGCCCTACTCTCCCATGTTTATCTGATCACACACTGGAAACTGCTGCCACCAAAATCAACAGTAAAATGCCACAGGAGCTTTTGACTGCTGGATCACAACAGTTTTACATGAACTTCACTATGTTACTTCACTAAATTACTTCAGATTTAACTTACCATGTAAAACAAAATATATTTTTGATTACAGTTAACTGGTTGACTTAGTTGATAACTGTAACCAGTTATCTGTAATCACAAAAGCGTGACTGTCAACTAGCCCACACATGCTTGGTACAGGAAACGCGCAGACTCAGCCAGGAACTAACCAATAAATGGGAAAATGTCTTTCACGCACACTCTCCCACAGTCACACACCTCCAGGCAGAAAATTCACATGCTTGTGGATGTGGCCATATCTGCTCAGAGGCATCTGCCTCCTCCTGGTCAACAAAACCAACTAGGTGGGCAGGCACATGCTGACCCCTCCCCTGCGCTGAAGAAGACTTCTGCTCAACTCACCTGCTCTCATGCGCTCCTGCATGCCTGTGCTGTACTTGAGTACAATGCCATGAAGGGGCGGTTTCACCAGCTCAAAGAAAAGACCTTCTGGAGCTGTATCAGTGTCGCTCACAGCTAACTGAATTCCTGTGCCGGGGAAAGAGAGCATGGCTTCAGCATCCTCAGACACTACACTGGGAATATCCCTCAGGTTTTCCAATGTGCTCTTGTGAATGGAGTCAGAAAACTGTAATTCAGTCAGTAGGTGAAAAGTATAATAATTCTGGAGCTGCCCTAGCCCAAGAGCTTGCTGGTTTCATGGAAATAATTACTCCTCTGATGATGCTCACATCAGTTTGTATCAGAGAACTTATTGCTAGTATGGCTTACAAATGACAGCTAAGCAAACCCTCAGCTTATGAGAGAGATGTGCATATGTTCATATAGTGGATGGATGTCTACAAAAACCCCAGAGCACCTCCTGACACAAGCAGAAAGTGGCTTATCCTAAACAACCCAGCGTACCAGATCACACCACTAACCAATAGTTCAGCAACTGCAGAGCAGCCTAAGAGGGAAAAAGTAGAGGAGCAGCAGGTCCCTGATCCTGCTCTCCCCTGCCTCAGCCAATGAACAGACCTGCCATACGCTGGAGGAGCACTGCCAGATCCTCAGGCACTTTTCTGGGGCACCATTGCACAGTTTTCTCAGTGGTTGCTGCTACACCTGCACAACCACAGCTCCTTAGCTAAATGGACAGAGGTGAGTGAGACTAAAACTCTCCCCTGCTCCATCCATGTGGCCTCCTTGCAATAAACACCATGCCTTAAGCTGAGCTCTACATCCCATCCCTTCTACCCAACTTACCAATGGTGGCTTTGCCCCCCTGGCTGACCTCCAGGAACGGAGCTGTGATCTGGAAGACTGGAGGCTGCTGCTCTGCAGAGAGCAAATGAATGACAAACACCATCTCCGGCGTTGTGTGTTCTCCATCAGACACTAGACACAGACAAAAACCACATCTGAGTGTAGGGTTGTGTTTTCAGGGACTCACCTGGGAAATTCACCTTTCTGTAGGAAATTCCAACCCACATTGCAGACTCCCCTCCCACCCTGTCAATCTGCACCTTTGTCTATGGACATACACACACAATTCACACCTGCCAACAGTATTTATCTTTGCCCCTAACTCAACTCCTAGCAAGACAAATGTAACTTGTAAAAGTCTATGTGTGTGCATGTGTACATACTATTCATACATCTATCAGGTGTGCTCGTAAGTCAGAACATGGACTTCTCCTTGGTGATGGATCACTTTGCATACCTGTGCTAGAAAGCACATGGAAAGGGAAAGATATGTTAAACAAGCAAGCAGCTTATCAATAGCAATTTAACTGTGAAAATGTTTCCATGCTATATTTAAAAAAAGCAGAGTAAAACTCTGGCGTCCTGACTTTTAGGACAGATTCCAGGTGACTATTGGAAAAAGATGTCTCTAGTGAGCTGCAGCTTAGCTTCTATAAAACACAGCCAGGACAAGATGAATTCCCCATGCATGTGCATTTCCAGAAATTCCTACTGAGTCCCCATAAGTGTGCTTGCAGCAGAGAAAGGCCAAGGAATAACCGGCAAGATGGAGGGCACAAGGATTAAAAACTGCTTTGACCATGAAAGAGCAAAAGGTTCACATACCTGTGAATCGGAAGTTCACTGAATCTGGGAGACCTGATGGGACAAACACAAGCACAGAGTAATTGTGGTCAGGACAGGAAAGCACATACTGATGTGGACTTACACAACTTTTGGAGAAAACAAGAGTCTGGAGTCTTTCTTCACCCAGGAAAGCACTCTTTCCTTGCCTTTGCTGCAGGTAATGAGAGATAACATGCTACCTCCTCCTTCAAACTGTTAAACTACTCTTGATGTCAGCGGAGTGCATGATGATGCATAAAACTGCAGCTACCATGTACTGTCACTTCGTCACATGATTCTGCACATCAACTGGTCAAACACACTTGAAGCCTGTCCCAATTTTGCCCCTCTGCCTCCTGCTCCAGACTGTTACTCCTCTGATGGTAGAAATCTTCTAATACCTTGGCTAAATTGATTCAGATCATATTCATCAATTCTAGTCTCAATCTCAAGAACTAAACCTCCAGTGCATCAAAGATCTCAAGCATGGGAGGGACAACAGTACCTAACCACACAGCAGATGAGCAGTTTGCCCAGCACAGCACCCAGTACTAGTGCTGGCAATGCTCAGTGCTGCAGTGAACACTGCCATATCCCCATAATTCACTGAAAGTTGCTATACCAAACCACATGGGGAAAATCTTGTTGAAGTCACAAGAGACAGGTGAACTCTTGGTACACTCCTCCAGGGCAGATTCCTACTTCCTTTGCATCATTCAAGCCTCATATAACCATGAAGTCATTCCAGGACCGAAGGAAGACCAACAGTCCAGCTACCTCTATCAGTCTGACAAGGCACTACAAAGAACATTCAGTTCCTTACCTGCAAAGGAGAATGCAATGATTTCTCTCAAGTGAGGAGCTGCAGTCGGTGGACGGTAAGCAATCTTGCCATGGTTTATATCTGCTTGGGTGAAATACCTGACTGGGGAGAGAGGCCTGTCTCTATGCTCCACTATACCTATAGAGGCAGAGAGCTCAGTATTAACAGGAGGAATCCATTTTCTTTTTAAAAAAGATACCAAAGGCCACAGCTTCTTTTTCTCTCCCCAGGTACTTCTTTTTACATCTTCAGTGGTTCCTGAATGAGCCAGATGGCTGTAACTGCATAGAGGACAGGTTCTCGGGACAGGAGAAATTAAACGGAGATTCTTCACTCAGTCATTTCTTCAAATACCTCTCACTAGAGAGATGGAAAGCAGAAAGCCACCGGGTACAACATTCAATATATTCCAGACAACAGTAAGAAAACTGTCTGAGCTCTGTGGCTGATTCCTAAACAAGCCAAAGAAACCAGGTTAAGAAACAAGGTGTTTGAAAGTTATCAAAGGAGGCTGAACAGATTAGCAGATGCCTCCACAGAATGATACCCTGAGGGAAAAATTAGATGTGCTCAGAAAGCATGGCAATTAATTCAGCAGCAAGCTGCCATGTTCTGAATAGTTACACTTGCCTTGGCCAGGAAGGAGAGGGAGAGTCACGTTGAACAGGATTTTCTCACTAGGAATCTCCGGGTCTACAAAGGAGAGGTGATGGGGCTCAATCACTGTCACACGGTCCTCCAGCACCTCAATAAACACATTAGACCATGAGCATCAAGGCCAGAGACATGGGAAGATTCACTCAAAAATGCATTGAAAGAGAATTTGCTTTGCTATATTAAATATAAGAGAGCCTTTGAATTTAAAGGCCTAGTTCTTAGACCTAAAACCAACAAGGGATGGATGGGCTGAACCTTTACCAAGTCTCTCAAAAAGGACAGTAAAGCTTGATAATGAGTAAAATTTGCTAGACTCTTATGGGCCACCTAAACTCACTTTCACCTCATCTGTAACCCAAAGCAAATGTGTAACACAGAAGCTGGGTACTATCATACTCAACAGAAGAGAGCTCTGTAGAGGTCCACCTCTGTTAAATCCTTTCGGGAGCATCAGAAGGCACTTATAAACCTATGAAAAAGAGACAAACACCTCCTCCTTCATAAAGCTATGAGTTTATCCCCACTTTCAGGCTGTCCAGGAAAGTGGCAGTGTTTTTAGTGCACTCTGTCCCCTGCAGATGCACAACCTCCATGCTCACAAGTGAAGGAGTTTCTTTTTTGACTTACAGCAACTAAGAAGAGATAAAGGAAAATCTAATTTGATCAAAAACTCCCTGGATAAAGATATGTCATTGCCTGCGTAGTTTTCTGGTATAGTGTGATGTGGCTGGACTAGATTTGCTTTTGAAAGATATCCTGAAAATGACTCAGCCATTTTCATTGGAGCATAGAGAACTAAAACTTTCTCTTTTAAATCTGTTTAAAAGTGTTCTGATCTTGCCATTACAGGATTATCACTAGCCAAAGGCGGGCAGTGTGTTACAGGAATTACAGTGCTGCATGAACGGACTTAAGTGCACAAAGGCAGTTAACAAGCATGTGTTCATGAACCTTAATCCTGCAGAATTAACAGCTATGATAAGTCACTGAATTAAATAGTTCAGCTGGGTATGAAAAGGATCCAGCTCATTTCATACTCACGAACAAAATATGGAGAGAACAAGCTAAATTAAGGATACGGGCAATTAATTCATCTGCTTTAGAACATGAAACGATCAGGTTCAGGAACAAATGACAGGTTTCTACTAGTCACATCAAGTGCAGCCCACTGAACTGTGCTGTTTACACATCTGTAAGGCCACCCTGTCAAACCTGTGTCCCATTCTGCTGGCCTGGGGTCCCAGACTGGATGTTGGACTGGACACTGGAAAGGTGAGGTTTCCCGACAACAGCTCAGTACACCACGAATGTCACCGAACTGCCAGTTCTTCTCTCTCCAGTGTTTTTCACCCAAACACATCAGAGGAGAAACCACAGCCTATGAATGACTGTTGTGAAGCAGTAAATAAAATCTTCTCAGTCCTTCTGAGATGTGAAAGTGTCACATCTAACTGGAATCAAAAGCCACAAAGTTTATTTGTGTTATCAGCACTGCCATATATAGCTCTGTATAAAAAGGGTAGGCTTAATATGAACAGCGGTGTCCATTTTATACAGCTGCTCTGAGGGAAGCGGGAGGAGGGAGGGAAGGGAGGAGCACCTCTTCATACGCTTACAAAACTTTCTTCTTCACAAACCCAATTTCAGTTTGCATTCAGCTAGAGTGAAGCTCAAGGCTCTTTTTACCAATACAGAGGAAACGGGTAACTTGATTGAAGAAAAAACAGTGTATGTATATGCCCAGTTTAAACACCAAAGAGTCACCAAACTTTCTCTGACCTTTCTCAGTAGGACACTCAAAGACAAGGCTAGAGGTATAAGGGAAGACTTAACATTTTGTGCTTGCTCTTCAGCCGAGAAGCCAATCTAAATCTGAAGGAGTTTGAAGACAGATGAACAGAACTCAATCATGTTGATGTAAGGAAGTGCAATTTTATGATGAAAAGATTTACGGTTATGGTTGCTTCATAGTTGCCTCCAAGGCCTATTTGTCTCTCCCAAAGGCAGAGCTTGCAGGTGGCAAGGCGCCCCTCAGTAAAACGTATTTTACAGCACTATTGAATTTTGCGGTGTGTAATTAGCTATAAAACCCAGCACTGCATGGCTCAGCCAGACATCTCTCCCATCAATTTTGTCAATAATGACACAACAAAAAGTCAACAGCAGAAAGATACATTGCTGGCTATTGCTCCAAGTAGCAGTCTGAGCATGTTTTATTATTGCCCATGAAAGGTCACCACTATTTTAAACCTTGACAAGGCCATCATGTCATGGACTTTTCACTAATCCCTCTCCCACCCCTTCTTTTAGTCTTTCCTGGTCCCATACCGGGCAGGCTGTGCTGGCTTAGAAGTATTTTGCCTCCCGTTAGGAGGCTCCTCCCAGGAGAGATCCCTGGGAGATCTGCCACATCTGCTCTCCTGCACTGCACGGGCCTCTCAGTGTGCTTTTGTCCTGTCAGGGAGCACCCAAGGGCACAGGATTTCTGTTTGATAATACTGAGCATAGTGTTGGCACCTCACATGTTCTAAATAAATCATCAGGAATGAATAATGCCAAAGATGACTGCACCATACGTTCAGGCAGACCCAGCTCTCCCTCTGCCCACAGGCAGCTGCTGCCTGAAGGTTTGGCCTCAGCTCCATCCATGTTTCTTGCAGGTCCTTATCTCTGCTTTCCCATCACAGCCTGCCCTGTCTCACTCTGCTCAGGACTGCTGCTCAGTGGATTATGATACTGGTCCCCCTCTGAAAGTCCCACAGACCACAGCAAAGCTATGAGGCCAAGGTGATATCTAAATCAAACTCCCTGACCCTAGGGTCCTGGTGCTCTGTGCATCCTAAGGGGTGACCTGGGTGCAGAGCCCTGAAGCCCCCCTCTAGCTCATGTGCTTGGGATCCCTCCTTACAGAATCAAAAGAGACAGCAGGAGAAGCAGAGGGGAAAGCTGGACTTTACCCACACATGTGATGGGGAGACATGGAGAAGGCATGTACCAAAGTCAGAGAGCTCACAAAACCAACTTTAAACTTAGAGGTCATCTTTTCAATTAACACAGTCAAGAAAATAACTACATTAGAGAGACCACTCTTATCAAAATGGCCATTCCCAGAGTTGATGCTGCAAGAAAAGGTAATTCAGTTCCAAGGATGCATAACGGGCTTGTCTGAATGTTTTCCACATACATTATAATTATAGCCTGTGTTCCTGATGTCAGAATGATGGATGAAAACTTTCTAATGTGGGTGGGCTGCAGTTCTGATAAATAAAGTTTACAGTGGAATTACTGGCAAGATCCGTTCATTATAGTCTCTCTTAGCCACAGTTTTTCATTCTTGCCATTTCTAATGGCTTCTCAGGAAAGGTGTTTTCAAAATGCTAAGTATTCCACTAAAAAGATGTTAAACATATTTTTTTCTTTTCTCTCTCCCTTCCAGTCTATGCAGTCATCACTTTTAATACTGAGTTTTTCAACTTTCATGTTTCCCTGTCACCACCCCTTTCTAACCTGTCCATCTATTTTTTCAAATTCTACTCCAGTTATCTGTCTGGTGCATACAGTCTGTTCCACAGATTTAGTTCAATCTTTGAATCAAGCACAACACAGACAATAGCAAGTGCAGGAACAAAAACTCAGTGGTTACTGCTCTAAGCAAGGCTCTGGTTGCTGTGCACTGCTGCAAGGAGAGTGGGAATACAGAAACCATCAGTCAGCGGTGTCAGTTCACACTTACAGCCATGTGCAAAGAGGAGCCGAGGGAAAGCTGAGGTGCTCTGGGTGTCTGTGGGAGAACAGCAACATTGAACACATGGCTTTCCAAGCTGGTTTGTGGACTGGCAGAGCTGGACACCTGGAAAGGAAAGACCACATGAATGGATACCTGACAGAGCACACCACTGCATTTCTAGACCAGTTTCATACTTTTTCTCTCTCCTCCTGGTCTGGGAAGGCAAAGACACACCTTTCCAGTGGCTACCAACCCAAAGCATACACAAATGGTAGCTGATGGGAACTAGGGCCTTTAAATAGTAATCAGTTTCTCCATTACTGCCTGTACAGTCTAGGAATTGTTCACCTCTTTATTAACATTTAGAAAGATACCTTGTTTGTCACTTCCCTACCTGCTATTCATTCCTGTTTCCCCCAGATACTGCCATAGTTTTGCTGAATTTTACTTTAATTGTCTGTACATCTTAGTAGAAATTTTCATCACAGGAACAGAAAAAATAATGGGCTTTTAAACCTTCCTCCCACCCTCAAAATGACCCATCAGTTGTGCTGACAAGGTGAAAATAACTGGTCTTTGAATAATGGCACTGCCTTGGCAGTGACTCCCTGTGATCCCAGCATCTTCCAAGAAAGGCTGCACTCATGTTTCAGAGACCCATAAAAATTTTCCATACCTCACAATAACACCAAAGTTAAGTCAACAGTATCTAACCGTATAATAGTATACCTGCTGTAATGACATATAAAGTAAGTATTAAATTTGTAAAAATTCAAAGGACCAAAACCATCCCCTAGAGATAAGTCTGCAAGTGTTCACAGCAATCCTGAGATAAGGCAAGCACCCAAAGAAATACAGTCTCCTTTGTTAGGCTGTTATGGCTTTATCTTTTAGTAGGGATGGAAATGCGCACTTGAATTCAATAGAGCATTGAATTCAACAGAGCACTTTGTGAGCAAGAGCAGACTTCAGCACAAGCTTAATTTTCAGAAAATGCATGCTCTACTGAAATCTATAAAATTATTTTAGCCATTTGCTGGACCTGTTCTGAGTTGCTGTCATCTGAATGGTAACTGCCAGAATACTGACAAAAACAACATGTTGGCCCTTTCTGAGATGCCCCAATCCATGGTTCAGGACTCAGACAGATGTGTTATGGTCTCCTGATGTGACCCAGGCAGTTGTGGCTTCCTTTCTCAGCAGAGCTCTCCATACAATTATTGCTACTGCTCCAAGATACTAAAACCAAACATTTAACTCATGCAAAATGCATACTCTATAAGAGGAATGTAGCAATTAAGCTAAAGATTAGCTTGTTCAACATTGACGCTCACAAATTCCTCATTATCACTTATGTTAATTACTTTAGAAATTACCTTAATTGCCTCTTCGGTGCTACAGTAATAGCTTCTAACTTGTAAACCAGATGTCACAAATACTGCCTGCAAGTGTTCATGTAGGTTTAGCATTATGGGAGGCTGTTAAACCTCCCAAGCAAACAGCAAGGACCTATCTGAGGAATTTTATGGCTGTTAAACCTGTGGGGAGGTGGGATTTATTTTAGCATTACATCTGCTGGGGAGTATTTGTGCCTTTTTGTCTGTTTGCAAGAAGTACTCTATAGCAAAAATTAAATTATCTTAGGGACTGCAGAAAGTAGGAGGGCTACTTGGTTTTGCGGCTTACAAAACAATTTTTAAAAGCACTCAAAACATTTTGCACTTGGAGTAAATATTACAGGTTTTATGAGAGCGTGATGTATTTGCCATGCAGTATCAGGGAGTCAAACCTCCTCTCTGAACTACAAATGGGACATCAAGATGGCCAGGATATGAGCTGCAGTAACACACCTTGCAGAGAGAAGTCCTTTCACAGTGGTCTGGATTGCAGGGATGCCTTGGGAGAGTGTGGGCCACAGCACCTCTGTAAAGATCTCCTCATGCAGATTTGGCACCCAGCTGGAGGATCTCTATGACAGCCAAACATGAAGCTATCTGGATCTACCTCCACACTTCTTCCTTGTCCCCTGGGACCAGCCTCATCTCAAAGAACAGTGGTGGAAAGGAGGCAGCAAGGTTACAAGATGGGTGGGAGTTACCCTCTCTGTTACCTCTTCTAAGGACTGCCAGACAAAAAACCATCTCCCATTTCTATTTCTTCCCCAAAACCAAGTCCAAACACCTCAGTAGGGTATCCCCAAGGGACAATCCTACTCCACAGGCAAAAGGCCAGTGGAGAAGGGATCACTATCACAGGAAGAATCATAGAATTCTAGAATGGTTTGAGTTGAAAGTGATCTTAAAGATCATCTAGTTCCAACCCCCCTGCCATGGGCAGGGACACCTTCCACCAGACCAGGTTGCTCAAAGCCCCGTCCAACCTGGCCTGGAACACTGCCAGGGAGGGGGCAGCCACAGCTGCTCTGAGCAACCTGTGCCAGTGTCTCACCACCCTCATGGGAAAGAATTTCTTCCTAATATCTAATCTAAATCTACCCTCTTTCAGTTTAATGCCATTATCTCTTGTTCTATCACTAAACGCCCTTGTAAAAAGTCCCTTTCCAGTTTTCTTTAAGTACTGGAAGGCCACTATAAGATCTCCCTGGAGCCTTCTCTTCTCCAGGCTGAACAACCCCAACTCTCTCAGTCTGTCCTCATAAGGGAGCTGCTCCAGCCCTCTGATCATCTTTGTGGCCTCCTCTGGACCTGCTCCAGCAGGTCCATGTCCTTCTTCTCTTGGGGGCCACAGAGCTGGACACAGCACTGCAGGTGGGGTCTCAAGAGAGTGAAGTAGATGGGGAGAATCCCCTCCCTCGACCTGCTGGTCACACTTCTCTTGATGTAGCCCAGGATACAGTTGGCTTTCTGGGCTGCAGGCACACATGGCCAGGTCACGTTAAGCTTCTCATCAACCAACACCCCCAAGTCTTTCTTGTCAGGGCTGCTCTCAATCCATTCATGGCCCAGACTATATTTGTGCAAGAGATATTACCCCGGCCCATGTGCAGGACCTTGCACCGAGGTTTGCACAGGTCCACCTCTCCAGCTTGTCAAGGTCCCTCTGGATGGCATCCCTTCCCTCCAGCACCTCTGGATGCACTGTCACGCTGATGGGATGTTACAAGCCTGCTAGTTTCATCCTGTGGAAATTGTAAGTGCAGATCTGTTTGCCCATTCACTCTGGAGACTCTTGACCTCAGAATGCTTTCCTGCTTAGACTAGCTAGCAGGCACTAGGTCAACATCATTGCTTTTCTGCAAAACCCTTTCCTCCCTGTGATGGAATTGTTCTATAGAAAATCAGGCCAGCTATTAGTTTAACAGCTTAAATGTTAGATGCTACTTCAAAAATAATTTTCTCCAGATCTGCAGTATGGCCTGTGATTTGACATCCAGAAGGTTAATGCCATTGCATGTGTCTCAACATTGTGGGTAGCTGGCTGGCTGGTTCCACTGCTGCAGATTAAAACCTGGGGATCAACATGTAGCAAAAACTCTCTTGTGCATGAGTAAGAGTGTCCCACAAATACAATGATGGGTTGCATCCACCCTGACACATAAGCACAGGCAAGCAACATGTACCTATATACACAAAAGTCCATACATAAATAGAAATATGTATTTGCACACATACTCGTGTGTGCATGCATGTATTCGTGTATGTGTATCTATTAAAAATTTGGGTCACAAGATACAAGGAATGGCAGACTGAATAAACTCAGAGAAAAATGTCAGCGGAACTGCTGTGTGACCCGCCCCATGAATATGATGAGGAGAACCTGGAATTGGAAGGAGTCACTCTCTACTTCAGATCCAGAGTGCCTGTACCACACAATGCCTTCGTTGATGTCCCGCTGGGTAAAAGAGGTTGTAGGTGAGGCTGCTCTTCCATCAGGCAAAAGCTGCCATGAGTCTGCTGGGCCATCTGCTGGCATTGGGACCAGAAGCACCACTTCACCTGGGAAAAGCAAAGATGAACAGCCAGGGCACAACTTGTGAGAAAACAAGGAGGAATAGATGCCTTTTCACCAACTAATGAGCAGCCAAGACAAATGTTCCCCCAGTCTTAGTTTTTTTCCATCTAGTATGACTAAGAAATAGCAGGAGAGCTTCTAAAAACCACTAGTGGACCTTGCAACATCCCACTGACACAGGGAAATTTTATCTCCTGTTTTGGCAAAGGGCCGATCAAGTAACTCATGTAAGAACACAGAAGAAATACACGGTCAAGCAAAGAACACAATCTGCAACTTTAAACTCCTAAAATGTCATTCCGCTCACTGATCAGCTCATTTCACCCTTGAAATGTGCCCGTTTGATAAACTGAGCAGGAAAACAGATGCAAAGGACATGGCTCACTTTCTGGAACTCCTGTGAAGGGACAAGAGAGAAGAGAGACACAATCAGGGTTAAAAAGCATTACAGCAGACTATCCATCTTCCCTTCAAGGGTGCAACTTAAGTATCTGTGATGGATGCACTTGACTTGCCCTTAACCAAACTTGTAGTAGTTTAGTACAGGCTCCAAATGGGGTAAAGGTGTGAGCTGCACCTGGGCCAAGACCTCCTCTTGAAAACCAACAAAGATGCAGAGTGACCCAGTGAGCATCGACAGGTATGAGCTTAGATCAACAATCATGCAATTAACAGAGGAACAGTGGGTGATTTTTCCAAGACTTGTTTATCAAGGAACAAAGAAAGTTGTGAGTACAAGGAGTCTTGTGCATACCTTTCCCACTGTATGCAATCTGACTACGAGACAATCACTTTAGCCTAGAAATAAGAGAGCCTAAGGGAACTTTCTCTGAGCTCTCCCTGCTAGGCAGTGTGGCTTGCAGGCAGGTTGCTCCTCGAGGCAAACAGAGCTTTTATCAACGATGGATCGTTGGATGAGCCCACTTTGAACTCTCCTGAATTGCAGCTGGACTGCACGCCAGCCTACTCTCCCCTTGAGCAGGGACACTTCTCAAGGCTTGTGAGTCCTTACCTGAGACTAAGAGATCCTTTCTTACCCAGGGCGGAGAGACCCCTTATTCGCAACAGATCCTCAGTAAGTGACTGATAGCATGCTGGATTAATACTAATGAAATCTATGTAACTATTCTGTTAGACAGAAACCATTGTCCAAGTCTGAGACTATGTCTGGATCCAGCCGCACCTAGACTCCTCTCTGAGACGGAGTATAGAAAGCAAGGGGATCCATTCTGAACCTTGTGACTCAGTGGGAGATTTTCCTTACCCTTTGTATCTCTTCCATTAGGCATAAACCATTGATCAAATCTGAGACTAAGATTGGACCTAGTTGTACCTAAGCTCCATCGGGAGTTTAGAAAGCAAGGGGGTCCACTCTGAACCTTGTGACTCTGTTACCCTTTTGTGTCTTTTGTCTCTGTGTGAATCATTCTAAATAGATCCAAACTCGATTTTCCTTTGTATGTTTCTTCCATATAGTAAGTAACAGGGTGAACCTTGCCATTGAACCTTGTTAAGTCCCACTTTTACAACATCATATTAAAATAACTTTTGTCAATACCTTTGATGGTGATTCTTTAAGCGATCTAAAACACTCATCTGCAACAGTATCAGAATACAGCATACTAGTTTTTTCAAGGTCAACTTTTTACTAGCTCTTTTGGGGAATTATTATGCCAAAAAGTACACTAAACTGACTTACCTGAACAGAAATCTTCAGCTGAAAAAGAGCTCTTGAACAGGTATAGTAAAGGACCTCTGTATCATGGGCTGTATAGAAAGTTTGTATGCCCTGGTTTGTAGCTCTTACTCCAGAGAGTATGAAGCTTTTATCTCTAATGTCCAGCTTATTTCTGATTTTTGTATTAGAAACAGATTCTCAGCTGGACAGAAACATCACTGGCTTCACTGCAGATATGACGGAGAAGAGCAGGATAGGGGCATGTCCTACTGGTTATCAGCTTTCCTCACAGATGTCTGCAAGGATTGGATTTTGATACCACTAACTGATGTTCAACAGACTTTAATAAAATTACTCAGAGAGCCAAGTGCTACCCACCAAGAGAAGGGTATCAAAACCTTAGACATCCATTTCATTTTTCCTAACAACACACATAAATGAAATTAAAACCTGACAAACAGCTATAGTATCAAAATAAATGGCATATTTTTCTATTTTACAATGTAATTTACTTGTTTTGGAGTTACTGTATAATCTGTGAAAAAATTACACATTTCCCCTACTTTTACTATTCTTGACTATATATAATTCAGCTGCTCTTTAAATAACTTGTTAGTTGTATATTGTGTTTCTCTTCTAGTCTTTGAAAGTATCCCTCATGGCTGCTAATTCAGAAGCCACATATATTATAAATCACTTCAACTCTCCTTAGAGTATTAATCATTCTGTTATGCAAAATATCCATCATAAGCTCTCCCACTTCATTTCCCAAAACCACCCTCAAAGAGTTGGAGTAAAAAATAAAATTCAACTAGCTGAAATATCACACTTTCATTTTATCATCAAACTCTATGCTAATATTCCCCTATCAGTGTCCTATTTATATTCACAGTCTTAAGATTTTGCTCATGGGAGTTCACCACTTTAACCTTTTGCGTAATTTCTAAAGATGCCAATCACATACCCAAAGGAGTTAAGGTCTGCAAGTTGTTCATCCCTCCCAAAGTAAGAGAAGAAACAATTAGAACACATAACTGCTTTAAGCAAGATGCATGTTATATGTCTTCTTATAAATTAATACTTAATGTGATCAGAAGGAACAACTCTGATGTTTTCTTGTATTGTTTATGATTACCATTTCATTTGAAACACATTTTTTTAAAGTTGAAAAGCACCTGTTGATGGGTTACACACATGAATGTACAACTTGTGCACACTCAGGCAATTTATTGAAATATATGGAAACTATACAGCTGCAACTTTCAGAGCTGTCTAGAGGGTTCAGGCACTGTGGTCTCATTCATTTCAAGAAGCTTGTGTCACTTTTCATTGGCTTTAGAAATTTCATCCTCTAAGAATGTATGTCACATGGAGCAGCTTAGGGTATAACAATATACAAGTGAGGGGGTTTTTCCATGTAACAGGAGCTGTGCTGAGGCATCCTGTGTGCTGGGAGGAAAGTCAGGGAAGATACTGGTTCTACTTCTAGGGACAAAACATGACGTTCAGCATAAAGAGATCCTTAGAAAGACCAACTGCTTTACGGTGCCCAATTGTACAGGGTCAAATCAAGCCCTGCAGAAGGTTTGTTCTTCCTTTCTTAATTATATTCCTTTTGTTTGGTTTCAGAGTCTTGAAATAAAGGGCAAGAAGCCTTCCTTGTCCATGCACTCGTGCTACAGAAATCTAATAGCTAGTTCTAAAGTGGTTTTCTTTCCTATCAAAAAAACAAATTATGTATTTACTACAGGTATGAATATCTTTCCCATTAGATACTAAGATAGGTGGATAAGCTATCCTTGATTGAGGACCTATTTTCTAGATTTCTCTGTCTTTTTTTTTTTTCTGTGAAATATTATTTTAGATAAAATTTTGAAGATCACTGATTTCTACTGGTTATTCCTCACCTGCAGCTACAAACTCATTTGTGTTATTGCAATTAATTACAGCAGATGTAATTACGGTGATACAAACACAGGATTATAAATTTTGGTTAGGGTTAGGCAGCAGGAGACAAGCTCCTCAGGGAAAAAATCTTGTTTTCATGTAAATGCTTATTAAAAATGAGAAGACAGTCCTTCATCTGCAGAAAACTAAAGGGGGAATACAAATTAATTACTTCTAAACTGCAAAAATAACATAATCTATGTTTCAATCAGGTACCAGCAGCTGTTATGGAAACCAGCCTATCCTTACAGCAAGAGGCAAAAACAAAAAACCAGCACTTATATGCTAAAGGGATCCTCTAATTTTATCTGGCTCAGCAAACTAAAAGCGATGATATAATTTCATAGATGTGCAAAACATACTATTCAAGGACATGGTTCTAGTGAAGAAAATGGTGATGCTGAGCAGGAAAATAACATTTTTCTTTTTCATCCACACTTCCTTTCCCTCCATATATGACATCTTCTCTTTTTCATCCTGTTTCCCTCAGTTTGTATCTCAGCCACAAATCCCAGTACCTTCCACACTCCTCCTTGGCCTGGGTCCAGAATATATAAGCTGCTGTCCTACACATAGGGTTGCCTGTAAAAAGTGTTACTCTAAGAGATGAGATCAGAGTCTCTCAAAAGGAATCTGGAGACAAGAATTATATATGGATGCAAATGTCACCTATTTCTGTTTGAGTCACTTCCATTAGTAGAAATTAAATCGCATGTAATGGGATTTAGGGAATTCTCCAATTCTTCAAGGTAAACTTTTGCTCAGCAGTTCCTAGAGGTAGACATTATTCTATGCTCCTCTTAAACCAGACATACATTGTAGAATATAATCTTTTGGCAGGGAGTAAGATTCTGCTCTCACAAGGCTGTAAATCCACCAAAATTCCACTACCACTAGAGAAACATAGTTGCAGAAGTTCAGATTACTAGGCAGGACAATAGTGCTTCATTACTTCACATGCCCATTTGAATTGGAAAAAAATGAGGTTAGCAGCACCTATTCATCATAGAATTATTAGGAAATTTCCCTCAAATGCTATTTGTTGTAGGTAAAATACCATGGAAGCATCACATTCCCAAAGGTCAATGAAGAACATCCTTTTCCCCAGAAGTAACCAGAACCCTGTACTTTTATTTAGTGGATGGACACCCTGGGGCACGTGGGGTGAAAAGCAACACCCTACAGCTGGTTTTTGACAACAAAACTCCAAAGATATTTACCATGTCTTGGCTGGTCCTTGATAATGGTGTAGGTTATCTCAGAGTCACGGGCACCGGGTAGCTTGGCGTGCAGAATTGTCTTGGAGATCTGCAGCATGCCTCCTTGGGGCACCCAGACCAGGGAATTTGTCACCAGCTGAGGACTTCTGTCATTCTGTATGCAGGGGGACAGCAGCAAAAGGCTTAACTGAATGTCAGCAATGCACTGATGGAAACAGATTTTCAAGTGAAAAGGCTCAAGCAGAGTATTCTGGAATTCCTTATGCATTCAACCCTGATTGTCTGCTTCAAGAAATGGTTGGGCATCCTTCACCTGTATCCCTTGGACCCAGTTCTCACCCTGTAGAACTGACCTTGTCCTCCAATATTTCTAAGTTCCTTTTGCTGACCTTAAACCTTCTCGAACTCAGTCTCCTTCCATAATTTAGCCTTTTACCACCATCCTCATTCTCTCCTTGCTTGACTTTTGACATGTCTTGACAGAATTTATCCCACGGCACAGTGGAAAATTCACTACTATCAACATCTGAAAAAAAGTACCCAGTCAACTATACTAGTTTGATTTCATCTACATTTTCTCTCATGTCTCCTTATTTTATTTCTAAAAATACACACAATTCAAGGGTACTTACAGAACAACAGCTTCTTATCCATTCAGAAGTATTTGTCTGTGGAACATCCACTATCTTTACACACATCTGTAACTGTTATCACCTCTCCACGAGCAAACCCAGATTCAAGACCAACCTCATGCTTTTCTACAAGATGGGGGAAAATTGAACTTAAGGGTATGCAAATGTTAATGATGAATTTTGGCAGAAACATGAACTGTGACAGTTTTCCATCCTTTGCTTGAACAGAAGTAGTTTAACATTCAGAAATTAGGTATACAAATTTCACTTAGGAACTACTGCACCAAATCCACATCACTTTTTTTGCTATGCTAGAACATATTCATAGAAAGACTTCTTGATCAAATACATTCTCTATGTGTGGGGACTTACAGCCATCTCTTAACCACTTTTGTAAAACTAAAGTCTGCCTGAGCATCTCTCAAAGTCTTTTGCTACTTGGTGGGTTTTCTAACCTTCAAATTATTCCTGCAGCTTTTTTTCCAAATGAATATTTATCCAATATTCATTCAAGCTTCTTGAAATATGGATGTCAGGACTGGATGCAGTAATAGTTTCACCATCATTTTCATATACTTCAGAAACACTACTCTGGCATTCAAGGATTATATTATTCCTTTTTGGCTCTAAATTACTTTGTAGGTCATGCTCTGTTAGACAGGCCACGAAAAATCCCCGTAACCGCTTCTATGACATGGTTCTGTCTTATAAGCCCAGTTGCTGTAAATGTGACTTCCCTTCTTGTTTTCTGCAGATTCACTTTGAAACTGGCTGCGTACTGCATAATCAGTCAAAACCCTGACTGCTCCACATAAGTGATCATCTTCCTCTTCATTTACTACTCCACATAATCATGTGTCACCCCAAGAACTGATAAATGACTCATTACTATGTTCTTCTGAATCTGTAAAAGAAACAGTAGAGACAGCTAAAAAGATGTTTGTGAAGAAATCACATGCAAGGATGACTTCCCATCTCCATTTTGATATGTCTGCTGCACAACTTTCACTTATTTCATCTGTACTGCACTCACTTTGCACAGTGTTAGTTTTTAAATGCCGCATGATCTTAGACTGTGTCAGGTCAAGAGTTTCCCAGCACAATGGTTGCTTTATTTTATTAAAGAACAGTGGAGAAGAAAACTAGACCCTGTGCCAGCCAAGAGAACCCTGCCAATGATAACTTTCCTCTGACCTTATTGATTTGCTCACATCATGACACATACAGGCCTAGCAAAGCATAACTCTGGAACAGGAAACAAACTAAAAAGGTCAGAAAGGTCCCTGAATTTATTGTATTAGGAGAGAAATGAGAGACTAGCCACACTTCAATGAATGACAGTCATGATGCACTGTTTGAAAAGATTTCTAAGTGAATGCTAATTAAACATAAGATGGTGATTTTGCTATAAACATGGAACCCTTTGGGGTTTTGGGTAAATAAATGATTGAATGTTCCTTCACTGGCCACATTAAACCAGTCCAGCATTTTGTAATACCATTTTCACTCGGCTTTGATGCTGCAATCCTGCTTGTTAATAAGAACACATTCATGAGACAGCTCTTTATGCTTGGTAATCTTTTTAAAAATATATTTAGCGACAAGCTATTGTCTTATCTGAGTACTCACCCTGTGTTCAGCAAAACAGCGAGAATCACATTAGATTTTTTTTTTACTGATACCTGAGGACACAGTTAGCAAACTGTGTGAATGAATTTCTAGTACAGGAAAAGTGTTTTCAGAAAGCCTGGGGAGGCTAACATGTTCCCTGGTCCATGCTTCAGTTATCTGTTCACAGGTAGGGCAAGATGCAGTGACTTGCAAGTATCTTGGAGATCTCCCTTAGCTGAATCTCCTCTAGAGGTCCAACACACCCCTAAAATGAACATCTTCTGGTTTTTTACTGCATTACCCCTAGCCCCTCAGAAAAGAAAGGCTTCTGTATCATGCTAGCAATGTGCGGATCACACATGGGTAGGTCTGACCTCCTCTGACTTACAGTACATAGCCTGCGATCATATTTTCTAGGGCATGAGCTCCTTATTTCCCATTGGAGCACCACTGGTGGTGCTCTGCCAAAAATGAAGCACCAGCAGGTCTCAAATTATCTTCACAGAAGCTGTAATTGTTAGAGAACATCAACAAAAATATACAGCAGTGCAAATCATTATTAAGAGCGCTCAAAATAGAGGCCAGCTGTTCAGACTGCAGTATGTCAAACGAAGTGTTTGGATGGGGGCAAATAGGGAAAGCAGGCTGTTAGCAACCAAAGGGACTAAAAAAAGCACCTTGGAGAAAACAAGGCACACCTGTTGTGAAGAAACAGAACCTTCTAATTCATAATAATTGGAAGGATATGTTGTCCTTCATTTATGTTTCCACACTTCCACTGCAGTGCTGCTATGGATTAATGCCTGAGAATTATACTGTCTGAGCCCACTGAACAGGAATCCTAGAAATGCCCTTTCACACCAGGACTTACTATATAAAACCATCCAGCAGCACATTATAACAAGTTCTGAGTACTCAGATAAATAACATGGTTAAAAAACCACACCTTGAACTCCCACACCTCCAGCCAGGGTCCTGACAGGCTCTTCAGCAATCTCTGGATGCAAACCAAGGGAAAAAAAGTAAGTGTCTTTGCATGAGTGTCTTAACAGCACCTTTTCAGAAACAAACTCTGCCTACATTTCAGCTCCCAAGGCTACTACTCCACAAAGATGATAATTAGGATGAGGCTGGAGCTGGGTATCTGCCAGCTCTACCCTCATAGTAAAAGCTGCTCTGCTCTCACCTCTGTCACCATCTTCGTTCCTCTCTGTAGCTAAGTGCTGCACAGAGAGACTTGAAAAGATAATGAGAGACAAGGGAACACAAAATCAGCTACTAAAAGAAACTATACTCAGCAATTCACCCTCACTGGCATTTACAAGAACCTGCTTAATCAATAGCAAAAAAAAAAAAAAAAGAAGTGTTACAAACAACATCGAGTGGTGTCCAAGCATTTTTGTAGTCCTCCTGACCTTACACAGGTTCCTTAAGGCCACATAAGTGATCTGGGTAAAGAAGCCACACGCAGAGTTGCTCTTATTCCAGGAGTCTAAACTGAGTACCAGCCTTGAAAGCAACCCCTTTTTCAATCACAGACCGATGTGTGAGTCATGTCATTAATTATCATTAATTACTACTGCAGCTTTAGGAGCACCTGCAGGGTCCAAATGGGATCAGTCCCTCCTTGTGCTAACTACACAGACACACGTAGCGTTTGTAAACCTTACTTAAAATTTTCATGCCCAAGTTCCTGTGAAAGACATCTAATACAGCAGAGAAGAGGACAAAAGAGGCGTAATATCATCTCCTCCTAACTCCTTTTCATGGAGTGGAAGCACTCAAAGTTTGTGTAATTCTCAGATCCATACATAAAAAGACTGCAAACCGTGGACTTCTGACAGCTCTATTTTTCATTACTCTTTCACATTAACTAAGGGATAAGGACATTTTCAGCTTTTTTTCCCTTCTGCTTTATTACAATACCACAATACCAGAACTGAAATGCTTGCAAGTACTTCAGAAACTTTATTTTTTTCAAGGCTCCACCACACATACTGTATGTATTTCATGCCTTGTTTGGCTGGGATTTGTTTCATAAACAAATGGAAAAGCACCACTGTTTCTAACTTTGCTGCTGTAATCTCTATGAAATTTAATACGAAGTGACCCTTCATGTCCAAATACAGAAGAGACTATGAACTGCAACAAAACAAGAAACAAAATTTAAAATACTTAATAATTTCTGAATTTAGGTATCTGTGCCCTGTCCTTAGGGAAATTATCAAATAGAAAGATGCATTGAGTGAGATTTCCGTGGAGCAATACTGAGTGAACAGCAGAGATCCTGATCTTAGGAGAAACCACCACCATCAAAGTACCAGTGATAGACCTTACTAACCAAGTAGTTTAGTTCATGCGCAGTCCTTTTGTGTCTCCATTGCACGCCCATCAGCCTGGTAACTCATTTGCCTATCTCATCAGCCTTCTCTCCCCACCATCCACTCATTCTCTAAATTCATTGTCCTTACCAGTGCAAAACTGTCACCTGCAACTCCAGAAAATATTTTTATCAAATAACTATGGACTTTGAATTGCCAAAGCTGCACAATTTTAGCTGAACCATTCCTGTTGCAAACCAAAAATTCAGGTGACCTCCAAAACTCAATCAATCCACTACTTTCTCCTGTCTCTGACCACTGCCTGTCAGTAATGCAAGACTAGTGACACCTCAGGGACACAGTGATACTTCTCCTGGCTTCTAATTTGCCTGTGAGGGTTTATGTCACAGCCCATACCTTGGGAGCAATCTTAATGTGGAACAGGATGTTCTGGAAGTGGTAGCCATCGTTCACTTGCAGAAGAACTGCATCATCCCGCGTGTCAGAGCCATCGTGAGCGTAACGCAGCAGTCCGCTGGCAAGGTCATCCAGGTGGAATATCTGGACGGCAGAAGCTGAGTCCCCAGGAGGTTTGATCAGCTGCCCGTGATGTGGAGGCTCTAAAACCATCAGCACAACATCCTGAGGGTTGTCATTGTCTCTCACACCAAGCAACAGTTCGGTTATAGTTCCAGTTTCCCCTTTGTGGACAAGGAGGGCTTCATTTCTTAACACATATGGGGCCTGAAACACAAAAGCAGCTCTTAGGTGTTTGCTAAACCATAGAAATTTGATCATGATCAAAGACTGGAATGAAAAATGTGGGGTTGAGGAAATCAGCTCACTTCATCCCTGAAAACCTCCTATTTCTAAGCAGCAGAGAATCTCTCTGCACTTTCCCTCCCAGCAGGCAGATCTAAGAATATTTAGCAATTTGGACTGATTTAGTTATATTAAAATGAGATTCTCATGCCACGGCAAGCTTAGGAAAGGAAAAAATCTTAGGACATTTATACAGAAAGCAATTAAGTTATCAGCTAGAGCCTCTATTCACTTTGCTGTCTGCATGGATAAGAGACAAAGGACATAGCTTTGCTTTATTACAGTCCATGGAAAGTCAAATGGAAACATAGACCCCAACTATTTTGGAAGGTCTACATGTTACGGGTACATTGGCAGGCCTGACTGGAATGCAAGCACCTGAGATGTTGACAATTTATGTATGTGGAAAATGAGTTCAGGGTGGGTTGGGGATGGAGACACACCATACTCTCCCAGTGTATAACCTACAGCTTTGATATCTTAGACATCTTTCAGAGCACTGATGCTTGAGAATAAGACCCACTACAACCTGTGTGCCCATGTTATCTGCAGAGAGGGGAAAAAAGGAAACAAGCAAGAAGGCCATGGGAGAAGAAAGAATAACCTACACAGGATACTAATAGCAGTAAGCCAAACTGAGAGGAAGAAACTTGAATCAATGTCTCCAAGTAGAAATGAGGCAATCAACTAATACTGAAGGATGTGCTTTTGCTTGTCTTGAACTGATAAAGTTCATCTCAAAGACAGCAAAACTGGGTATCAGCATATTTCTTTTTTCTTTTTTTTTTTTTTCCAAAAACTCCACACAGCCTTATTCATCCTAGAACAAAGATCAGCTAGAGTCCACATTTCTGCTGGTTTAAATTAGTTCTCTAGTTATGCATCGTCAAGGAAGTTTAAACCTGCAGTCTCTATTGATCCCAATAAACATTATTTGCCATCAGTAATACATTGCCTCAGGAGGGAGGTGATCCTGCAGAGACAAAGTCAAAGCCCTGGAAACATTCATTAGAGCTAACTGCCGCCATTTCACCTGTGTACAACTTATCAGGGTTATTAAGGATTGGCAGGCAAAATGCCTATTATTAAACTTCAATTATGTATTCTGGAGCAGTGATTGCAGCTCTTTCTTAGGTGAACGTCCCACTGAGGTAAACAAGAGATTAGACTGAGCAAAGATTTCAGCACCAGCCAAAATCAATATACACACAACAGGATCAAAATCCACAGTTTGTCTTACACTAAAGGACAAACTAGAACACTTCTAATTTCCAAAAGTTATGGAATGACTAGTATGGACTAGAATTATTAAAAGCAACAAAGTACAATTAAAAAAGAATTGTAATTCGTAACTCTGAAGCCACCACCTCTCTAGGATCTGGGAAAAAAACCAAGCAGTGCAAAGTCTCAACGTTGTCAGAGAACCACAGAAATGATGCATTTCAGGAGGAGTTGTTTCCTATAAGGCACACTAAATACATTAAACCAGAGACTGCCCACAGGCCTCCAGCATGGTATGTAGCAAGCAAGACAGCAGCTCACCATGGTTTTGAGCTGTTGGCTACATTCCTACTGTGAAGCATGGAATAGCAACAGCACCTTCAGACACAAGCCCCTCTGCCACTGCAACGGTTAAAAGAAATGCATTTCTTAAATTACTCATTGTGAAGATGGATGCTGAGTCAGGCTTGTAGGCAGGAAGGAGTCAGCACTAAAAGAGAAAGGATGATAGCCTGATTTCCAGTTACAGTTTTATCAAGCCATTTAATGCCCCTCTGAGGATGTAAATGATCTTTAAGAGTAGCAGACTCTCATTTGCACTTTAAAGTCTGTTTATACTGCTAGAATATGCCAAGTAGCCACAACAACTTCAGTTCAAGTAAAGCTATCTGATCAAGCTTTCAACCGGACAGTTCAACTATGGAAAAAGCTCAGTGCAAGCTGAAAAGTCTCTTCGGAAACCTGGACCCTGTTAAAGTGAGTCCATGGGGTGAATTCACTGCCAGCATGATCAGCAGCAAGAGGGCCAGGCAGCTCCAGCACATCCACTGCCCTAGCAGCAGCATCAGAGGAACACCCACAGCTGGAGTGAGAATCAAAGCCTACCCAGAGGGATGTGGTGATATGACCTGCTGATAGGCTGAGCTTGTCACATGTAGCTAGGCTGGGCTTGAACAGCTCTTCTTTCTGTAGTGCTGTGCCCTCTCCCTTAATGTGTATCTCACACACCTCTTCATACCATGCCTTTTAGAGAGCCCACACTTGAACAGGAGCCACAAATGTACTGCCTGTATACTATCTCTTGGGTGAGGCCCCTCCATAACATGCTACAGACTTTAAATAACAATAATATGACACTTCACAGTACCATCAACTTGCCTAGAAGTGGTGAGCAGTTTAAGAGACACACTTTAAATAGCTCATGCTGATTTAATTCCCAGCTGTCCTAGAATAGAGAATTTAAGTAAATGCTCTTGACTGTTAAAGCTTCCCTACCATAGAGATCAATCATCGTTCAATTGCCCTGCAGTAAGAGACTGAACTAGACCATCTGCAGATCCAAAGTATAATTTAAACAGTAGGGACTCCCTAGCCCTCACTGATAATTGCTCTATGATTGTACAGCTACAGTTCCACACATAAGCAAAATTACATGGGCCAGCTTCTTCAGTCACTTACCTCAAGTCCAGTTCTTCCACATAACTCTTGGTTGCCTCTCAACTAAATGAGAGTTGAGACTAATTTGCCTGACCTGAACTCCAGTTCAAGTTCTGCACAGCTCCTTTGCTATCACTGCAAGAAACCAGAGTTCCAATAGTACAAAATTTGTGGTTGTTTCCAAGCTTTGTTACATTACCTGTGTTGAAAATGCTTGAATGTTGACCACCTCGGGATGGGAGAAGAACTGTTGATCGCTGACCTTCAAGGAAAACTGTCCTTTCCTAAACAAGTCCCCAACAAACCAAAATACAGGATAATATAAATTAATGAAGTGCTCTTTCAGGACTTAATAATGATAAAAATAGTATATATTGAGTAAAAATTGCTAGCTTAGTGATAGAAGCTTTGGCTCAAGTTTTTTTAATTATGTTTTTATAGTGTTTGTTTCTGAAGATTCATAACAGTCACAACATGTAATAAACCACCTTTAACTAGGCAATAATATACCCTCATTTCCCTTTAACTAATGTTACCCACACAGGATGGCATCTCCAAGATAAAGTACTGATTCTAAATGTCAGCTATGCACTGCCAAAGAAAAATGTCACTTATATGGCTTTGGAACAGAAGTTCCCACTTTTTAGCATTTTTGCTTCCTATTTACTTTTCAATAATGCCACCCAATAACCTTGAACAAAAAGTAGTCATGTTTCTCAAGACAAGATCCTGATATTTCACTGTGACTACGAGGCAGACCAAAAAAAAAAAAAAAAGCACGATACAGAAACACAATTATTGAAAACAATGGATGAACTGGATGAACTGGATTAAATTGAAACACAGTTATTGAAAACAATGGATCAAATGGATGCCCTGATATATACAGGCAGAAATTTAGAACCATTCCATGGTGATGTAAATCAAGTGTGAAATTTGGCAGGATGACTGCCTTATGGCCTGGCAGCAGGAAAAACCTGCTTCCTTGCAACATGCTTGCAGTGTGAGCATTGCCAGCTACTAATCACCCTTAATTATCCCAGGACACTAACAGAGCTCACACTGCAGGCAAAGAAGTAATGGCTGAATATGGATTATGCCGCAGAGCATAGTGGTGCTATTATCTGAGCATCTTCCTGACAATATCAAGAAATTGTGATAAAAAACGGACTAATATGCCAGTTTTAAACCCACAGCAGAGTATCCTAAAGATGAGACAGACTCCTGCACTCCAAAGCACAACAGATTTGGTAGCTGCATCTTAGTGACTTCTTATATTGTAAACAGAGAAGTTTTGCACCACATTTATACTGTGGTACAGTATAAGTACATTGGTAATTTATTTAACAGCAGTGAGAAGTGTGCTTCACTGTAAGGACACTTCCAAGGAACAAGGAAATACTTGTTCTCAGGTAACATCAATTTTTTTTAAGCCAAGAGCTCTGAAAAAAGTTTCAACCCAGGCACCTGGATTTCTCTTTGCTGTGCACAAAGTGGACTCTCTTCTCCTTCACATCCTGGCAGCTGAAGTGGTCGCCTTTGCTCAGCTGCACCTCTTTTCCATTCACCACCATCACTAGCCTGCCATTGGAGGGAGTGCTGTCAATATGGAACAAGAGCTGTCCTGTGTCACCAGCCAGATCACGCACACCCAGTAAGGAGAGGTCTAGGGGCTTTACCCCACCAATTCCTACTGTGAGGATACTGTTCACATGGAAGCTCAAAGGATGCTTGCTGCCTAAAAAAGAAGGGAAAATTGCAGCCATGGGCTGATGTTAGTATCTTGCCTGTCCCTACCATCTTTTGGATAACAGACGAGACCCTTGTAACACCCTGTTCATTACTGACCTAGGTGAACAACCATCATCCCAAGAAGAACTGCAAATCCATCCCAAACCCCACCATGATTTTGAGAGGCTTGGGCAAGTCACTTCGCATCTTGAGTTCCCCATCACAAAACTCAAAGCCAACATACACTGGCCTGCCCTGCAGATAGACTAGTAAATCTTCACTTAGAACAAAGAAAAGTAAGTACTACAGCTGGTTTAGTAAGGAATTTCCTCCAAGATATATTTTTCATTTGTTTTACGTTGATGATAAATGATGCTGCAATTGGGAAGACGTGCCTCCATACCTAATTAGGTAACTTCACTTAGAAAACCACATACATGAACGTTTTCTGAAACAAAAAAGTTGGAGAAAAATAGCTGCCAACTTTTAACAGTCAACATGAAACTGCACAAAACTGAGTTCCAAAAATGCCACTGAATGAACACTACTTCTGGCCTTAAAATCTGCTGAAAGCCTTCTAGCTCAGCTGCTTCATCATGACAGACACTCACCTTCTTCACACTCTCTGGTCCACATGTTGCTGTAAAAACCCTGGCCACAGGCAGCAACACAAAGCTTATTCTTCAGAAACGTGGTGCTGTCACAGAGGTGGCACAGGCTGTCACTGTCACACTCCAGGCATCCAGGTGGACAAGCTGAATCGGATGGAAAGCAGAACCCCATTGAGACACTGCAGAAACAATGCAGCCACTGGTGCGCAGAGCTGTCCCCAGAGGTCAGAACAGAAACACCTCTGCTATTTCTGTCTTACCTACCTGACAAAAATAATCAAAAAGAAGGGGCAAAGAGTTGAGATAAAGGAGTAGTATAAGAAATTCCTTCCTCATTTGATCACTGTTTCACACTGACTATAGAGAATCTGAGATGATCTTCCAAATGGAAAAAACATGGTTTTAAGTAACTGTTATACCAATTTGGAAAAAAATACTACAAATACACATTCAAGTCCTTGTTAACACACAAATACAACTGAAACCTTTCTAAAAATGTGGGTTTAATACCTGGTTTTTTATATACAGTGTGTGCACACATATTATCAGCCATCTACACCAAATCTCACTCCTCCCAAATTAGGCACATCTAAATGCTGATGTAGACAGTTATCTAATTCTCAAGTTGACTGCATCACCTCAACAGCAAGCTTAACACAGCATCCAAGCACTTCCTCTTCACCCCAGCCTTGGAGAGAAAAAGCAGTGCACACAACACAGACTGCAACCCTAGTCCCTCTCCACCACACCACCTTTGCTTTTCTTACCTGTGCACTTTCCCTGTGCATGGTCTGCATAATATCGCTTTCCACATTTGTGAACACAGTGAGCATCCAAGAGGAGAAACGGGGCTTCACAAAGGCTGCACTCATCTGGTTGGCGACACTGAAGGCAGTGTTGATCACACCCTAAAAGTCATATGTAAAGAATTCAGCTCAACACTGCTTTCAACTGCTTCCTAGACTGTGCTGTAATACTCTGCAGGAACCACAGCTCTATTGCATGTGTGTGCTGGAGGGCAGTGAGAGATCTGAAGCTAGAGTGTGCCTTCTGAATGCAAGACGTGCATAAATTGGAGACAAGCAGGTAAACATGTTGGCAGCAGTGACTAGAAGTAACGCTCAAGAAGAACTCACTCTGGCATGTGTCTGATTCCTTGTAGAAAGCTGCAGGGCACTGTTCCACACAAGCTCCTTCATGGAGAATGTAACCCTCCATACACTGAAGGCAGTCGGTCCTCTGTGGACCTTTACAAGCATTACAGCTCCAGTCACACTCTGGAAGAAAAAAAAGTTAATGCAGGGCAGCTCTTTCTGGGGTGCTCACCCTATACAAGTGCTTAGCACTTGGGGTCTACAAACTAGGGGAATATAAGCCCCAAGAACAAAAAGCACAGTAAAAACTGTTAAAGAGGTACTGAAAAAAAAAAAAAAAGAGAAAGCATTATTTGTACTGAGTGATTTATTACAACTCAAAGATATTGGGGGGGGTTTTCCGCTCTTGGGCTTTAACATATTCTAACTACATCAAATTTGAGCAGGCTTGGCTCTTGTTCAGCCCTCAGACCTGCTAACACTGGCACAGTTTTGTCACCCATAAAGCCTGACTTTATTCCATAAGTAGCAATGTTTCTTTTCTGCCAACACCAAGTTTGTTGCTCATTAGCAATTATCCACCCCGTTGCATCAGTCTCATGCTTTCAAATGACTCTGACCAAAATCAATTGAAATTGTTGTGCCTCACAGTACAAATGTCCCTCTGGAAAGACCAGTAGCCAGAAACAGCTGGGTTCAGATCTGTCTTCATATGCCCTTGTACTATCTTCTCTTTGTCTTCAGCAGTGTCCCAACCATACACAAGTGTCTAAAGACTACTCAGGCTGCCAACACTACTGTTTGTTTCTTGGTGGCTCTTATAGGGTCCGTATCAGCAATTAATGACAGACACACCTGATTGATGAAACAGACAGATGGACAAAACTAAGAAGGGGGGAAACAAGGACTCACTGAAGTGAGCTGAACTACCTCAGTCCGTGCTGCATGTCCAAGACAAAGCCAGGACAAGAGAGAGTCCTGACTCATTCCAACACCCTAAATACCAGATAATGTCATCTCTCTGAAGAACCACAATGTTAAGGGAACAGATGCTACTCAGTTAAGTTACGTTCAGGTACTGAGCGAGCCAGCTGGGAATGAACGCTGAACAACAAGTCATTTGTATTATATCCTGGTCTTAGTGGTGTTAGCTGCAATAAAGCCATGTTATCCTCACTTATTTTCTGTATGGAACACTTTTCTTGGGAGTTCTGGAAATTTTTCAAGTCATGTGTCTTAAATCACTGCAAACTGTTGTTTCTGCAGCCATTCAGTGATGCAGTATTTAATAAGACAGAGAGGAGCAGTTAAGTACACAAGGTCCTATAAGCCCCCTAAGAAAGATTTAGCCGGGTAAGCTCACTCGTTATTCAGCTGACCCATGACTAAACGAATTGCTGGACCTGACCCTTGAAAAGTTTGTTGGCTCACTTACTAAATCATTTACAAGAGAAGGATTTGCAATAATCTTGTTTCACTGAAAGGCTGAAGTATGTCACAGCAGACTGCTGAAAAAGTGAAAAAACCTTGAAAGTAGTCTTTTGCTGAACAACTCCCTCCCCTACGCACTTTTTAAAGCAGGCCACTGCTTTAAATACACTGCAATGTAACTGATTCTTAGCCAAGGCACTTGCAATTTTTCTTCTTTTTTCTTTAAACCAGCAATTTATTTTTCACCTCTGCAAGTCTTGCTGGAAAAATCCAGATAATACTGCTGAGCACAGCTCTCATACTGGCATTCTCCAAACAACAGGACCTTAGCTGGATCTCTGCAAGACGTACAGCCGGCAGCCGATTCACAGCTCAGGCACTGGCTGTTGCAAGCTGTGGGAAGACAAAGACAAAGAAAATAACTGTAATTGCTGATGCACCAGCCAACTGTACAAGTAAAAATGGTATTATCTTGTAGCCTCAGCTACTCCTATTGTCCTCTTTGAGAGGTACCTGTGGAGACTTCAGAGTTTTTGCTTCTTATGATCCTTTTCACAGCCTCCAAAACGTAAAAAAGACTCCTTCCATTTGGAACAGACTGTCTCCCCATACTGCTTCTTACTTTCCTCTAGACAGGCCAGGGTAAAACACTGACCTTGAAGTCAAATCCCCAAATAAAAGCTTTTTTTGTCTCTATTTTTCTTATTTTCTTTAAGCTACCTGCATTTCATATGATTTCAAATTTAACTCATAAATGCACAGTTCTGGAGAACATAATAGACTACTACAATCCAGTTAGCAAACCTTGGTGGGACCAAAGGCCCATTTCATTTCACTTAATGTTTCCACCTTTTTATCTGCATAGAGTGTGAAACTTTGGAGCTGTAGGGAGCAAATAAAGATGTCACGAAAAAATAATTCAGGTATTTACTGAATCTGGAATCAAAGTCCAAAGGTTCAGAATATTTCAACTCATGTCTTTGATGTCCAGGGTCTAAACATCTCAGGAGGCTGCACTAACAGCCAAGTGTACTCAGTGCTGAAGTGCGTAAGACTGAATAGCAATGTGCTATGAAAAACCAAAAAATATTTCCTAACCCTTTGCCTATGCACTGAAAAGCTTGCTCTGATTCTGGTGAGATGAAACTTTACAAAAATAATATGCAGAAAACTCATGGAGGGTCACATGTCTGCTTTATATAAACAACTAACTGCCCTGCTAGCAAGTACAATGATGGCGTACGCAAAAGGGACTGCTATATTCCCAGGCAACTACCCCTGAGTTGCTAAATCCATACGGAGTCAGAATCTTTGACCAACCTCAATTCTGTACTTACGATAAATCAGAAAAAAGCTCTGAAAACACAGCCCCATGCAGGGGTCAACCTCCATTTAAACAATTTTCATTACTTCCAAGTTGTAGTTTTTCAGCAGCCTGGGACAGTTTATATCTACACGGCTTATCAGCTGTACTTCACTTGAAAACGCACAAGTGACACTTGGAATGACAAAAATCCAATGCACCAACTCACTTTGCCTTGGGCCTCCTGCCACAAGGATTACATACACTTCTTAAAAAGCCAATTGCAATAAGGAGATTAGTGTAGTTGAATTTGCTTGCAAAAATCTATTTGCATTTGAACTACCGAACCAAATTCAGGAAAGGTGCAGTGCTCAGGAACATTCCACTTCTACCATTATGTCCTGAGGGAGGAGCTATCCATAGGAAAGTTTTCACTAGAAAAGGGCATTTTAATCAGGAAGGGAGATATTCTGGTGTAGTTAGCAATAAGAGAATCCATACTGCAGGAGAGAACAATGAATATCTCGTAGAGTTTGTAGGAAACTAGCCAGGACAGTAAGAATCCCATGATTTGTTTTTTCAATTCATATTTTTTATTAAATTCCTTTTTTCATTATTATTAAATTGCCTTTTTTTCTGTCAATGGAAGAATGGTACAAAGTCTTCCACCTATTTCTTTGAACTTATGCAAGGTGTCTCCATTTCTGCTGATAAAATGGAAATAATAGTTTCAGGAGAACCATATATTTCAACAAAAGGGAGGTAAAGTTGACAGCCATATCAGCTTCCTCCTATAGGACCTCATCAGTAAAGAAATTGTGTCTAGATAGGATGACACTGATACCTATAATCAAATGCAGTGCAACAGAGTTATTTTATCATAAATCAGGATAATTTAAATCAGGGTTATGCAGGACTTAACAAATCTGAGTGTTCAGGTTCACAGCAACGAAACCAGTTAAACATTCACTTATTTTTAGGTTGTGTGTATTATAGTGGGTCAATTCAAGCAGGAGTTTTTCATATTTTTTGTCTCTGGGCCCTATCATTTTGCATTTTGGAACATCAAGCCCAATAATTCTGTGAGGAATAACCCAACTGATGTCAGAGCCAGAGTGAACACAGAATAATAAAGCTTAAGAGAAGCCCTGAGTGATTCATAATGGGATAGCAGGACTAGGATAAAACATTACTGGACTTAACACCAGATCAATCGCATCAGATCATTAGGAGGTAAAAATATCACAGCTCAAGTCAGGGGCTGGTACCTACCAAGCTGTACCTTGTTTCTACTGAGGTTTCACAGGTGGAATCACTTCTGTCAACTCACATTGAAATTTTAGTCACTTGAAATCTTTCTTTTCCCGGAAAGAGGAACAGTAAGCGAAGGAGCAAGAACAGACATGTTGGTGAATACACTTTGGAAAGGAGAGATGGCTTGGAGAGAGACACTCACGTTTGCAGGTCTGCCTGTCGTCCCTGTAGTATCCTGGGGAACAGGCTGGCACACACATGCTGGTGTGGGAGAGAACCAGGCTGGTGTTGCAGGAAGAGCACGAAAAAGGACCCGCACTGGTGCAGGTTTTACATGAGGGGTGACACCCTGCACGGACAAGAAGAAGAAGTGTTTGTGTTCAAGGAAAAGTAAATCTTTGAGCAAGTTTCACAAGGTTCAGCAGAAGCACTCTCAGAGACTAAGCATGGTGATACTGAATACCAGAAGTTACTACTAAGTCTAAGAATGGTGCACACCGCACAGGAGAAAAACCACTGCCAACTCAGCTTGTGAAAGATGGATTAAGTGGTTTATTTGTGCTCTGTGTGCCATGCACTCTAGCTCTCTCCTCTCCTTTCTCTCTCTTTTTACCCATTCTTCTTCTCTTCAACCTTCAGGATCCAGCCAAGACCTGTCTATCAGAGAAGATCAGAATAGGGCAAGCATATATTGGTACCTTCTGCTCATGCTTTCTCTGAACTATTATCAGGTCAGACCCTCCTTTGTCTGTATAGAATCTTCCCACAGGAACCACCAAATGCTTTTCTGACAGCTCTGCACCTCCCTGAAGTTTTACACCAACCCCTTCATCAGGAGTTGCACAGCTGCTACCTGCTGCAAAAAGCAACACTGAGAACAGTCAATCTCTATGTGGCCTCTCTTTCACTCATTACTTTGTAGGCCTCCATCATATTTCCTCTCTCTTAAGGTCTCCTGGTCTTCAGGTTGAAGCACTGTGGTCTGATCAGCTGCTCACTGTACAGAAGCCTTTCATTCCCCACCTTTAGCCCTGCTGCCCCTCCCTTCTGAGATGGGCAGAAGTGCTCACAGCACACAGCTCCTTTAGACAGTGCCAGAATGAATTCTTCTATTTCACTTTCCTTTTGTACTACCATTTAACGTTTGATTTGGCTTTTTTCAACATTACTCAACACTGGGATGCCATTTTCACAGGCTGATTGATCATTACTTCAAGGTCACGGCAAGGATGCCATCATTCTGTGTGTGAAGTTAGAACCGGGTATCCCCGTGTGCACCATTATATCTGCCAATACCAAACTTACACCTCTTGCTTTACTGCCCGAATAGTCTTACAAGATCCTTCTGCAATTCTTCATAGCCAGTAATCCCACTGACTGCCTCAAGTAAGGAAGTACATTACCATCTTTTTCTTTCCCTGCATTTTTGAAGAGATGCTTTTATGCCACCGCTCTTGTTTTCTTTCCCTATTTCCATTCCATCCCCTCATCTCCCACTACTTGCGCTTCTTAGTCTGATTGAAGAGATTTAAAATACCACAGTGGATGAAGCCAATGTATCCTATTAATTTCTCCAAAGGGGGTACACAGTCACAAAATTATTAATCTATTTTATTTCTTGATAGGTCTTTATCTAAAGATTGATGCTATCATTACCCTTATCAGGCCAAATTAATCACGAGTGAAGTGGGCAAAGAAATCAGAGGAGTGACTGCATTACGCTGTGATGGACATCTTCAAAGCTAGCACAAAATGTAATATGCGCTTTGACACAGTCTGAATAATGTAAAACTTCTTTTAAATGAAACCTTTATACGAAAGGGAAGAAATGTTATCCCTAGGCTTAAATTTCCAGGAAGGCAAAATATCTCTCTCAGGGGTCTTTCCAATTAAATGACACAGAGTATATTTCACACTTCTGTAAGATTTCATTTGTCAAAAACAGGTAAATAAACAAACAGCTCCTGGAGTGCTTGAGAGAATCCTTAAAACATTAACCATCAGTTGTTAAGACTGGTTTAGGAAATGCCACTTTCTGCAAAAGGAGCATCTACATTATAAATGCTTATATCTTTCTGTTAAAATAAACTGCAATACCCTTTGCTCAGTATAAGACACACTGGGCCTTAACATGTCTCTGTTGGTCATATAACAAGAAAAGCAATCTACTCCCTTCCACGAGTCCAAGAAATACAAAGCAGTTCAGACGATGCTCAGAATATGAAACCAACTCAGCAACAAAAACTGGAGGAGATCCAGGGATAGGTGAAGGCATAGGAGGCTAGAGAATAAAATGTGCTATCAGTGCAGCTTCACCCACGCAGCTGGAGCACTACATCCGTCATGCCAGCCTAAAAGGCTGATGAAATTGGTTTTTTGTTTTAGATGCCAATATGAATGATCGGCTTTTGGACCATTACTGTAGCAAGACAAGTCTCAATGAGAGACCATAGCTAGGATGATGTTCCATGCCACGCTGCAAACTTCCTGAGAAGCTGCTACCAGCTAGAATTCTGCCTTCTGTGAGCAGAAGTTGCACAGCCCTTTGAAGCACATATACAGAAAGTATTTTCAAGTGTTAGCATCCCAGAACTGTACTTGCACCACACAAATTGGAGACTTGGTGACAAGCACGTGAAGAGCCTCTGTTTGAAGTTATCCTTTCTTGTGCTTAAGAAGCCCATCTCTTCCTCAGAGTGATCTAAGGGCACTTATCCTACACAGAACACAGTGTACTGTCATCCTATTCTCTGTGCCACCATCTTTGAGAGATGGGATTTACCAGAGAGAAAAACTCACCCTCACCTCCTCACAAGCATACTGCTGTCTGGTACATATTACAGTTATTAATGGTATTGTAACAGTGGGCTAGGTTCCAGTAGCCTCAGAATGTGCTCAGGACAGTACAGCACTGTCTGCCTCGAAGAACTCACAGTCTGAAAGCAGACACAGATTATGGGGAGCAAGGAGAGAGTGCAAGGAGCCAGCTGGCAGAGTTATTAGCCAGGAAGGACATCTCTAGCTCCCAGGGCAGTGTCCTGTCAGCTGGACAAAGCTTCTCTACTAAATAGGAACCACTTCATGGAACATCTTGCAAGGATCCAGGTGGTCCCTTGCGGCTACTTGAGGCATCTGCAGGGAATACTCACTTTTGCAGGCACCATTCTCTGCATAGTATCCCACTGGGCAGTCAGGAACGCAGTGATCCCCCAGGAGAAAGTGACGGGCATTCTGGCACTTCAGGCAGATGCTGCCGGTGTCCCGCAGGTTGGCCACACACTGACGGCACAATGGGTGGCAGTCTAAAGGAAGCAGGGAATAATGGATACTGTGATCACAGATGGACAAAACTGCCAAGGGAAAACACATTGCTGAGAACTCAAGGAAGACATTAGGGATGTAGCTTTCAGAGCCCGTTCCTGCTATCCGGTGCACAAGGGCTGGGATAAGGTGCTAAACATTGCACTTCCAGATGTCTGCAAGAGAGATGACCAGAATCTACTTCATTCAAGGAGCTTCTTTGCTCCTTTCCTCTTGGCCCCATTCTCATCTTGTGCTCTTCCTGAGCATCATAACATTTTCACTTTTCCTCAGCAACAACATTCCTCACATTTCTCTTGCCTCATTCAAGCATACTCTTTCTCATCCTTAAGTGAGCTTGGGAAAGCTTTGTAGAAAGCCAGTTCAAGAAAGCTCTTTGCTTTTCCCAAACCTGTCTCTGATTTTAGGTGCGTCTACTTACAGGTTTATCTTTAACAGACTATGCTGGCAGCTGTAGGCATTCACCTCCCTCTGCTCCCACCACTGAAAAACAAAAAGCACAACCTGTACAGCTGCATGACCTTCTCCCGTAATTCTTACTGTTCAGATTTTCCCACACGAATGAGACATCCGTACCCTGAAGAGGACACTGCAGACCTCAAAGCCAAGCCAAGAGCGGCATTTAGAGTTGCGTGACAGTGCCTCAATACCTTTTCCTTTATTCCTTGTTCCCCAACAGCACATAAGCTTGTGCCTCCTGACCTCTGTCTGAACTTAGGCGCTTCAAAAGGTTTTACAACAAGCCTTTTGTATGCACAACAGTGCAGTGTAAGGCAACCTGGAAGCCAAATTAATCCTCATTATGGTAATTCAGAAAATTATAAAGGAAATGACGACTGTCTTGAAAGAAATGTAATAATGAGGCTTGATTTGAGTACCTGGCCTCTTGTCAGATTTCTACTGAAGGTTCAACTTTCTGTCTTTTGTCTCTTGTGACAGCACTACTACAGATTGTCAGGCAATCTAATTTTACAAGCTGAAGACAGGCTCACATCAGAGTCTGGGGGAATTCTGCATCCATACCTGCAAGAATGTAATAGTGACTGGAGTCTAACACTAGCCTGACTTCTCCTGTATATTACACATAAATGATTTTTACCAAACACTAGTGGAAAAGCACAGATGCAGCTCAGAAATTAATGCAATTCTGACTGCATGAAGGGATTCAAGGTCCTTAAAGCACTGCCTCCTTCACCTCCTGACTTTACAGGGTATATAATCTATCTAGTTTCTGCCCCATACTCTCAACCTTGAAGATGGGAAATTAACAGCCGGAGGGGAGGTAAAGGTTTATGTGAGAAGAAATATTATACTTAAGACAGTGACCCTGTCGGTTCTCAATCCATCACAGTCAGAACAGTGGTAAGAAAAGAAAAGCAACACATAAGGACATGCTCCCAAACTCAGCGACAAGCCTCAAAACCTCCTTAGATGGGTTACAGTTTACAGGGATTGTTGTACAGCAGCTTCTGACTGCACAGGAGAACTCAGTACCCAAGACATCATCCCATCAATCTTCACAGCCAAAGATCCTAAACCTGCACTGACATCAGAGTGAAAGATCTGCTATCTACCTGTAGACTCACTGAAGCCAGAAAGGATCACACGCAGCTCACCGTATAGAGTGAGGACTAAGATATCATCCACAAGGTCCTGAGAACCATATGTATACACAGGGCTGGAGGTGGGGTGAAGAGTTTTATGCATTTATATTCACTAAATGAACAGAAACCCAATTAGTTTCTCGTGCTTCCATGTTTACCTGGTAATATGTTTACTCCCCTTATTGTTAAAATAATACTCCTCCAGTTTAATCTCTTGCCAGAACCACTGGTCTACATTAGAAAGCTTTGGCTAGATATAATAAGTAACCAAACTCACTGAGTATGGTCAATAGGTTCCATAAACTGAGCATAAAAATGAGACTGAGAAAACGTAGGGTGTCCAAATAACCAGTATCTACTGTAAATAACTGGACTCTCCCAAACTAACATGTAAAAACCTAAGTATCTACAAAACTAGGTGCTGTGGCAGTACAGTTTTGTTTGCTCCTATGTATTGAAAGAGTTCTTCTCAGCTACTTTTTTTAGGATAAATCATCCCCATCTCCCTCTTGTTTCTTTGTAAGCCTAGAGATCAAAGAGCACATAACATCAGATAAAAAACCAGAACGGATGCTCATGGTGAATTTGAGGGATATTGGGGAACTAGCGAGACAGTAAAGGAACAACTGAAGTGCTTTGCTTTGGAAAAGATTATTTAAATTTTTCACAGCAGGCTCCCTTTGAAGCGAGGACAAACAGAAGCAGACTGTTTGCTTTATGCTTCTCAATAATACCGCGCAGCCATATTTTTTTCTTGCTTCTGCCTTCTCCCTGTGAATCCTCACTCCAGCTCAGCTAGCAGGGAAGTTACTGCCTGCAGGCTTTGAGTTTTTAGAGACTTCACATCCAGTGTTTGTTGCAGGTCAGTGCAACACAGTTACTTAATTCCCTTAGACTTCTTCCAGTATCCAAATGGGATTCTTCACAGCAGCATGTCACCACCTTGCTCATGGTCCCAATGCCTCCTTATTCATCTTTTTGAGACTACTGACGTGCCTCCTGCTGTCCAAACAAAACTTTTTCCCACTACCCTTTCAGCAGGCTCTAATTTGTTCCTTGTCAATTCACCTCTATGCAAAAAAAAACCCAAACAGCAAAGCACCTTACCTTTCACTGATCTTCCTATAAAGCAACATTCATTACAAAGTATAATATAATTATTTATACAGATTTCCATTTCCAGAGTTACTTTACTTCCACAGCCTCTTTAGCTTTTAGCAAGCAAAGAAAGCAAAGAAAATAGTGCCATTCCTATAAGGAAAGTATCTATTATATATTGTTCCCTTGCCTGTCAAGACAAAGAAGGCTGTTTGGGGAGACAAAATCATCTCTGAAGTGTTTGTGAATGCTCATAAAGGAAACCAGAGGCATTTCTACCTCTCAGTTCCACCATTTGCTAAGCAATCAACCATTTGTATTGTTTAAACACACCTCCCCTCTTAAGGGCTCTTTAGAAAAAAATTTCCTGATGCAAGTTTCGTACTATAAGGTAAGGTATGAGGTCTGTAACAGGATACTACTCTAAATCAGTACTTAAAACACCATGCAATTTACAGGCATGTCAGCATGCAAACATTCTCTAGCACTTTACAGTAAATCCAGAAAGAAAATCAGTATGGTTGATTCAGGACACTTAGCACTGACCAGGATTTTTGGATTCATTTGGTTGTTGGAAGGGGTTTTTTGCCTCTCCTTGAGAAGACCTGAAAGGGAATCTGTCACACAAAGCAGCAAGGTGAACTCCTGGAGAAGTGCAACCACGTTTGCAGTGATCTGCCTGCTTCTTCTGAAAAGGGTGGGAGCTTCTTTAGGCAGCATAAGGCGGGAAATCCAGCTGGGTGGTGCCTGGCACAAATGAGCCCAGATCAAAGTAGCAGAATGATCTTCTGTTTTCCTCCTCTGACAGCTCAGCTGTTAATTTCTGTAGGAGGTTGCATGCCAGCGACTAAGTGGAGCTAAGCCCCCAATTTCCCTCTTGCTCTGCTCAGCAAAACTCCATCTCTTTGTGATGATACCAGTGTCTCTCTAAGAGTACAGCAACAGCTCATTAATTTTACAAGGAACTGAATGTATTTCTTGTTGTCAGAGTGTCCCTTCTGGAATTTTAATAGCAAGCCAGAAAGGCTTGTTACAGGCATCCTCCTGAGCTCTTCTGGCTTATCTTTGAACATTTTCACAACTACACACAGCCTAAGAAAGCAAGGGCCTGAGCAGCTGAACATGAGGACTGGGAGTTCCCTTTCAAGAAAGATGCAGCTGGAAGCTAAGAGGGGACCTTGAGGGATACCGGATCAGTTGGTGTTTTGAGTTTCATTTCACTCCAGTTATCCTTGCTACTAATTCTGGAAGGTAGTCCTTTGCATCCTTTTACACCTTAGCTGAGCATTCAGTAGAGCTCAGGTCTGTGAACTCCTTTGCTTTGGCCACTGCATAGTCCCTCTGAATTTTTCTAATTGCCCTTCCACTGTGTCAAGAAAAAATCAACAAGGAAGCCTCAAGATCAACGAGGAAACCTCAAGACAGGTATATGATTTATTCAAATCAGAAAAGGAAGGGTAGGGTTTTCTGAGGAGACCAACAGTTTTAGTGACGGTGCTATTTTTCACATTGGTAACTGCAACGTCTCCTGAAGGTGAAGTTGTCTTGGATAAGAGGGAGAGGGAAATCAAAGAGTGTTTTCAAACTGTGAAAACAAAAAACCACAGAAGCCCTGAGACTCAGTGGGGGACTGCTAAAGCCACTAACACATTCCCATGCATACATGTCAGCTATTAAAAAAAAAATAATTAATTGAGCACTCTTAAAGAAGATTGGTATAAATTCAGTGCACCCAAAACAGAGATTAGAGACTCACTGATCTTTTGAAACATGAGGCCATTTCGTCTTTCTTCTGCTTACATTTGAAAAGCTTATTTGATAAACTGCTGAAAACGAGATCTTTTTTTCTACTTAGAAGGCAAATGTTCCAATCCTCATTCAGGTAACATGTGCAATAACAATATTAAATAACAGGCAGTGGTCTCAAGCAACAGTTGGTTTCCTCCACCCTGTATGAAAGATTTTCCCCTGCAGGTCCATAAAGTATGACAAGTGGCTATAATGCACAGCAGTCGCTATAAGTCGTAACACAGTTCTGCCTGGAGAGTCAGGAATTAGAGATAAATGGGAAGATAACTGTAAAGAAATATGGCTTTGGGAAGCAAAGGAAAAAGCTTTGTTATATTCTGATGCAAATAATATATTATGCAAGTGTCAGGGGTTTTAATGTTCTCTTTTATGGGATAGCTGCTCTTTAACTGGTAATTAATAACTTGCCGGGCAAATTTAGCATTTCAATCAATGCTGAATGAGAAGAATGAGTGAAATTTAACAACCTGGATGTGAAGCTCTTTATCTCTAGCAGAACTGGCAAAACACATCCTTTCCTTAAACATCAGACATATATATGGCACAAAGAGCAACACACTTCAGACTGCAGATTAGAGACCAAAGCACTTTTTTTTAAAGACACAAATAACTATGTTCCTCTACAAGGATTTTCAAAACTTCTGTTAGACAAAGAAACATCAAAGCATCTATGTGCAAGACCACGTGAACATTAAGGGTTCCCATGTTACAAGGAATATCTTTACTGGCCTCTCAAAGGCAGGACTGACACAAGTAAGTCACACAGCAAGACTAAGCTGAGAGCTGGAAGGATAAAAGGTGTCTCCTTATGCTCTTACTATGCTGTACCTGGAAAGCCTTCTCTCCTGTTTTGGGGTCACGGATCCAAACACTCAATATTAACACTCAGTGATGCCAGGCACCATGAACCAAGCCCTGAAAACATGTTTCTACTTTGAGAAGACAAGTCTCCAAACAGTGGACCACATTTATGACCTACAGGGCTTCGAAATAAAGCTTGGTAGTTTGCAAGGAAAGGATGCATCACCAGACTGCCATTGCTTTGGAGCCCAGAAAGCCAGGCAGGGTGGCATGTGATTCATCACTGTCAGTACAGTGTGTCTGGAGGTCAAAGCTTGCTCTCCACATTGCTTGAGTGAGCCCATCGTTTCCAGTTTCTGCTCCTCATTATTTCCAGGCACTGTGATGTCTACCTAATCATCTGGGATTTGGTGAGCACACTTACTGCTCCATGACAATTCACCTAACTCACAGGTAACAGCAGGCTAAAAAGGATAATTAAAGCACATAGCACACAGCAAGTGGCAGAGTAAACCCTCTTCAGAAAGAATCCTGGTTTATGATAAATGGTACTAAGCTTTTTTCAGCTAAATTTACACCTGGAAGACCACATTTCCCCAGGCCTTTTTTCGTAGGAAGCATAATGCAAAGTAATGGGAAAATAAGGTGGAAGTAATAAAGTGCATACACCTATGATGTGACAGGACATTAACAAGTATAACTGTAAGCCCTGAAATTTTACAGGGCAGAGACAGCTCTTTACACTGAAATGCTGAATTATTTCCATATAGTAACTACTTGACTGTATAACACATCTTGATTCTCCAAGCTGATTTCTTGTATACCTAAGGAGTTGTAGAATACTTTTAAGATATTTTCCTCCTCCTCAGATACTTTGTTTCCCCCCATTCTTTGTCTCTGCAGACAAACCAATAAATGTTTAAAAGAAAGATGAAGAAATTATTCATAAAATTAATCTGTTGAGAGCAAAGCAACAACTCTTTCATAAAAAAAACCAAACAATACATATATGTAAACAAAAATAAGTCTGTGAAGGGGAATTATCTGTATCAAACTAGAGAACAATAGCCTCTCAATGGATATATTTATTACATCTACTGCATTTTTCCTTTTTCACAGGATTCCTTATCTCATTTGGAACTGTTCAGCCTAGATTAAACCTCACACACTGTATCTTTCTTTGATAAAGAAAAAGAATGGCTTGATGAAGCTCAGAAATTGTTGGAGCAGTTCCCAGGATATGTTTATACATGCCTGCATGATGGAGTAAAAGCAATTTTTCTTTTTAAACAGATAAATACACTCAGTGGCTTCTGATGATAGGCTTAAGTGCGGGCACCAAGCACTCACAAAGTATAACGCCTATATAGAAATCCTATTTCCTCCCAAAAATGCATACAGCAATGCTAGCTGTGCAAATTTTTCTTTAGGGCCCCATAAACTGTTTCTTTTGAATCACAAATGTTTCCTTAACTCACTTTACTGAAGCTCTGTGCAGGACCTAAGCAGCTTTCCTGGCTCCGGGTCCCCCAGGCTTGGCTCTACAGTGACAGGCATTATGCTGTAAAGCCCAGACTGGAGCTAAGTGTTTGGCCTGGCAAAGGCAAGCACATTGCCACTCAACAGAACAGAGCTGCAGCCCGTTCTGTTGTTAAGAACATGCTCATTATGGTATTAATAAGTATATGAATGCTCTGATGATTCCCAGACATACTGGTCCATACACATGATCTCAAGTCTTCACACCAAACCACGCAGCAGTCAGCCTGGCAAAGGAGAGCCTTGTCCCCTCTCCCTGCTGCCTGCATTACAAAATTTGCAATTGACTTCACACAGCTCTAGTGAAGACACGCATAGCAGGAAGCGGCAAGCGGCTTTCCTATATACTGTGCACACTGGAAAGCTTCCTCATGGTATTTTCACCTGTGTGACATATTATTCATAACAGGCATTTTGATTTCTTCATGGTGTGTGCTCAAGTAGCTGGTTAATGCCACAGAAAGATCATCACACCGTATGACCCACGCTGTCTCCTCTTACTTACCCACACAATATCCCACCAGGTTGAGATACTGCTCTTCCTTGCAGCTAGTGCTGCACTTTCCACTAGCTAGAGATGCATGGGGATGGCAGGTTAAGCACTCCAAATCAGAAGGGCCATGGCATGTCTTGCAGGACGGATGACAGGCTGGATAAGAAAAATCAATGCTTGTTGTTATGCTCTTGGTATAGCTCATCTTACACTCTCCCCTCCCCAGAAAGCCAGTCCCTTTAATAATCATTTAGTCCTAAAAAGCATGGACATAAAACGATCTAATAGCATCAGTGACCTCAGAGTTGTAGTTTGGAAGGCTCTTACATCCTTGTTTTGAATAAACAAGATGAGAAACATTGTCATTTTAAAAATATTATTTGTTCTCTGCATTAATCAAGGTATAGATCTATATAAAATATAAAGAAATTGGCCCTTTTATTCCTCCCTCCAGCATATATGCTTATGCAATAACAGAGAGAGTGGGATGCACAGGGGAAATAAACACCTTGGGAATGTATAACATCATAGTGGCATGAGTTTGATATTCATGAGTGGAAAATCCAGGAATGATTTCTGAATGAAGCCCTCCTGAACTGAAACCTATAAAACCTGAATGTCATGCCAGCTCATTAGCTATTCTGTCTGCCAATAGCTCAACAACAAATTACAGAGAAAGGGGTTAAGATTGATCAAAAATATTTCACTCAGACTGCTTTTGTATCCTTCCACCTTTAACGACAGATTCCATATTTCCCGGATTTTCATGCTACAGATCTGAGGGAGATAGAAATACTATGGCTAATGATCTGTAAAAAATTCTTAAAAACTACTTTCAAAACTCTTCTATGAATAACAGCACACAACTTCAAAAATCTCCCACCTCAGGACTCCCCCAGGCTACATACAATTGCTCACTCCCCACATGGATGAAGCTGGGCGTTTTGCAGCTACCACAGCACAAGGCTCCAGTGTTTAAGACTTAACGCATCATGTCCCACCACCTTCTCATCTTGTCAGAAACCATGCTCGTAAATTCAGTGTTCAAAAAGAAGAATCCATTTTCTAAACACACCTATATTAACTGAGCTTCACTGTACAAAAGCTGCAGGAGATGTAAGCTGGCAGCATACAGAAAGATGCCACTTTCCTGACACTGAAATTTTGTTCCTAAAACATTTACATAAGCCTGAAACTGCATAATGCAGTATTCAGCAGTTATTTCAGCTCTAAGGTGGCAGCGCACAACCTCAAAATTGATGAATCTTTACAATGGCCTGCCAAATAAATGTATTTATAGAGTTGTTCCTTGGGTGAATAAATTGAATAAATAGAGCAGTGGACTTTAGAGGAGATTTCTTGCTCTAAACTTGAGGTCTCCCAGGGAATCAACCCGTAAATTTCTCCTACTGCCAGAACAGATACATGGATGCCTGACCCAATGAATCTATTATAAAACAGCAGACAACTTTCAGATGACCTTGAAGGGACTAATCAGATTTCAAATGCCTGCATTTCCACACCAATTGTACTTAGCAGCTCACAGTGAATGGTGTACCCCAAAGGCTACCATTTTCTGCACGTGTCAAAGAGGATGTAATTGTTGCAGTCACTCAGAAGGTCAGTAGTCACAGCCATTGCTTAGATGAGATCAAACAAGCTAAATGAAGGCCACTTGCTGACTGGTGGGCAAGGCTGAGACACAAATAAATAATGCTGTCCCCACTATCAATCAGGCATATTCATAGATGTAACGGCTTTTCTCCTGTATCTGCAGAATTCCTTCCTTCTAAACGTAGCCCTATAGCCAGGCATGGATTAAAAATAAAGCTAATTCATATGGACAATATGCTTATCTAGCCTAATAAAAGCAGACCATTTTTCAGTGCTGTCCAGTAAAGACCTCTTTTGCGTGTTGGCTAAGACCATCATCCGAACCTACTGAAATGAAACGCAAAACATCTTCAGGGAAACAGTCCAGAGGAGCAAAACTGATTATAATTTATGATTCAATGTGCATGCTTCTCTCCCATTAGGAGGAGATTCCATTTCCTGAAATTGGACTACCCTATTCTCCCCTGAAAATACTTAAATTGGTTCATATAAATCTGACAGAATCTCTAATTACATTGAGAAAGGCATTACAAAATGTGCGTGCAATGGAATTCAGCAACGTAAGCTGCAGGTGCCTGCACTATGCACTCACAGTAGCAGTGATCTTTGTGGCTGAAGAGTCCCTCTGGGCACTCAGAGAGGCATCTGCCTTCAAGCAAGATGTGGGAAGACAGACAAGCCGTACAATCCTGGGAAGTGTTCCCCACACAGCCTGCACAGGAGGAGTGGCACTCTGCAGGGAAGGGAAAAACAAGAAGACAGAGTGAGCCAAATTAGTTCATCTTGGTTGTTACTGTTCCGGAGTATGGCTAGTTTTCTTTCTGCCCAATAACAACAGGAAGGTATTTCCTTTACAGGATTCTCTGCTTGTGAAAGGTAGAAAGGGCAGAAGTACAATGGCTGTATTGCACACTTCTCGAAGATGAGGAGCAACCACAGATAACTGCATAGTTAATCTTTCTTTGCACCCACACAGTTCATTGCTGAAATGGAAAGCGAGATGCACAATGCCATGTATTACTGTTCCCTGGGGTTCTGTAAACTTACCAGATTCTGAAATCATCTTTCGTTATCACCCTATAAATAAATATATACATTAATTAGTTTAAAAACTAGTGTTTATTAGAGCAGTGACTTGAGGCCATAGGTTCTACTGCATGAGTCTCCACTGAACACAAAGAGAGACTTCCTGTTTCTAGAAAGACAAGACAGACACCAGGCTGGAGAGAAGGAATAAAATGAAATAAAATTATTTATGCAAGTACATTTAGTTGTCTGTCAGAGAGCAAAGTCAGGGATACTCATCACAAATGCAATGTCTCCAGGACATTGGCTCAAGTGACTCAAATCATCTCAGAGACAGATTTTGTACAGTTTCATCAGAAAAATCTCAAGTATTAGAAAAATAAATAGATATATATTTCTGTAGTTTGGTGATAAATTCACAACCACACAGCTAAAACCTTCAAAATCAGCATTTTAACCTACATATGAACGTGCTTCTGTTCTGCACAGTTAATGTAAGCATGGTACACACATCTGTTGTGGTTTATTTTTTCAGAATGTGCATCTACGAACTTTGCACAAGTTTTTTACAGGGGTAGCTCTAAGTTTGAAATCTTGAATCTTCACACTCTTCTGCAATAAATCGAACTACTATTCTAATGCCATTATTAATGCAGCAGAGCTAAAAACATGAGAGGCTGTGCCGGCATTCTTGCCCAATGACCTAATTCAGCACTGTCACCGAACTCTGCTCAGGCCTGTTTGTACACGTCTGTTCACCCATCTGAGGCAGTGGTATAGGGATTGCTTCATTCATTTTCTATACCATAACCTGGACTCAGCCAAGAAAACCCATTTCCTGCCAAGGAACAGCCACTGCGTGGACTGGAGGCTCGACACTAAAGCCTTCAGGAACCAATTCATGGATACCTTACAGTCTGTGTAGGTCACTGTTAAAGGAAAGAATCATTCCACCACAAAAAAAGGCACTTCTTCCTTTTTTAAGATTCCCTAAAGCAAACAACTGAGCTTGTACAGACTCCTTCCATCAAGCTGAGATGAAGAGATAAAATAAAAATGAATGGATTTTAAATTATGTCCACTTCTAGAAAATGGTTTTTCAACAGGAAGAAACAGCCATCAGTAGCACTGTTGCTATTGTTGTTACCATTACTTAAGTGCTGTAAAGCCTCTGTCTCTATGACTGGTCTTTCCACACAGGGAAATCTTTGCCATTTCTGAAAGTATCATTTCTCCTTAGGCTTAGGGTGGCTGTGTTGACACAAGATGTTCACAGTCTAACCTCTCAGTCTGGTTCCGTCTACATTATTTGCAAGATATTGCACTATGTTGGTTGTACAGATATCCACACTGGCTGACCCAAGCTCTGTACAGCCAGACAGACTGGCTTGCTGATCCACTCAGTGAACCTTCTTCGCTGAAGCCCACAATAGTTTTCTCTCAAAGCAGTGGGAAACCACATATATCCCCAATGTACACCATGTCAGCCTCTTTTCCAAACTCTAGCCTCCATGGAAATGCTTCCTACTTAGTATTTCAGGAACAGTGATGGCATGTGTGCTGCAGGTCATGTATCAGAAGAGCTTCCTCAAAAGAAAAGACTGCTGTGAGATGTCTTGTCTGCTCCAAAGGCTATTAAGGAGACAGCTCAGTCTTTTCTGAAAAGTTTACGTTCTGAAAAGATTATTTATCCTGCTACAAAATAAGTCAGTGGTAAAAATCACATTCTCAACTCAAAGCTAAACTGTGCAGACTTGAACACAGTCGTTTTTAAAAAAGTACCTAAATTCTTTAGTCACAAATTAGATGTAGAGTATATTTTCCCTCAAAAGTACCAGTATATGCCATTCTGAAAGTTACCGGGTTTAAACATTCATGACTGTCACAAGACAAACACAGGAGCTCAAAGCATGTGAGAATTCAAGGTCATACAAGATCACTCTGAGCACCTAAAATCCAACACAGCCCTGAGCGGAAGGCTTTGAACAGCCGTTCCCATCCTCTACTCACGTTTGCAGAGTCCTGTGCTATCCACGTAGAACTGGGTTTGGCAGTGAGAGAGGCAAAGGCCATGCACAGCTCCTTCCATGGGCTGGTGAGGCTGCAGTACATGCTCTGGCACCCTGCACTGCAGACAATGAGAGGCCCACGAGCCAACGCAGGTGTGGCAGGATGGATGGCAGCCTGTGGACAGGTCAAGAGAGCAATCAGAGCTGCAGCTGAGGACAGCTTTCTCAGAGAGGAGAACAAGGAACAACAGCCTGATATCTGGCCGTAAATGTGAGAGAAAAAGGGAAGAAAACACTCGTTGGGGCACTCTTGTTCATCTTTCTTTCCAGTTTTGTATTGCCATGGACAATCTGATACTCAAAAGAGCTAGCAAAGAGCATACACTTTGCTGCAACACACAAGCTAAGAAATCTGTTCCATAAACAAAGAGGGTGCTGTATTTTCTACAATGGAATGGGGATTTTAGGAAAATACTTTGACATCTTTCCCATCACCCTCAAATAACACCTCTTTTCTTGAATAAACTTGATGAACAAATGTTGGGAAAAAACTGCAGTACAGTGCCACAGGCAGTCAATTTTCCTTTAATGTCTGGAACTGCAACAATGAACACAATCTCACTATGTGAGACAGCAAGAAATGACAGTCTGAAGGGCTCATAGGAAGCATAAATTCATCTTCTGAATTTTCAGGTTTTCCACTACTGCAAAAATGACGTCAGTCTTAGCAAATCTGACAGGTGTGTGTAGAATTTCATTCACCTCTTAACTCATGTCAAGAAAAACTTGGAAGAAATGTACGTTTATTTCAACAGCATGGAGAAAGAAAGTCCCCCAAATCACTAAATTCTGAGGGTATGAACACAAAAAATATTTGAGAAAATTTGCTTTTTCTCAAAGTAGAAAATCAGCAGCAGGAAAACACAGGAATTACTCATTGACCAGTTCAGCATAGGATAGAGGATGAGAATCACAGCTGGGTACTCCAAGCACAGCCTGATAAAAGCTAATATAGATACACTGGTTTACAGCAGCTAGGGAACTTACTCCAAGTACATAGCTTACCCTTGCAGATGCTGTGATCCTGGTAAAAACCCTCTCCACAGTCCTGCAGGCACTGGCCCTGGCGCAATGCCAGAGGAAAGGAACAGGAGGTGCAGTGAGTGGCCAAAGGTCCCTCACACGTAGAGCATGAATCGTGGCAAGCTGATAAAGAAACGGAGCACAGAGAACTGAAATATCCCATTTTTTCTCCCTGAGAGAGGTGTTGCTGATACAGCTTACTCCAGCCAACAAGAGCTCCCTGTTGGCATGATATTCAGCTGTGTGAACTAATGAGAGCAGAAGTGCACATATATTAATAACTATTAACAGTGATAACACTCACTCACATAGTGTTTTGAATATGTATCTTAGCATGTCTTAAATAGACTCTTTGCCTTGCAAAGCATATTAAAACAATCACGAGTGAACCAAAGAAAACAAAAAATTAAATTCTCTGTTTCCATTTGTACTTCTGTCCCCTTAACATTCCCTCCCCACAGATAAACTTCCAGGGAAAAGACAACATGTGAAGGGTGTCTTGAGAGCCTTAGAAAAGGTTATGGAAACATGCCTCTTACCTCTGCATCTCCCATTGCTACTTGGGAAATACCCGTCTGGGCACTCTGAAATGCACTTCCCATCATGTAACAACTTATCTGAAGCACAGGTCAAACATCTGGGTTGGTCTGAATAGCACGTTTCACAGAACTGGTCACAAGCTGCCAAAGACAACAGCACATTATCAAAACGCACTCAATAAGCAAAGACCAACAAAGCCATCAATCTGGCCACATAGATAAAATAAAGCAGGCCAAACCATGTCTTCTCCTCTCTTAGTCAGAAAGGCATCTTTTAACACTCCTCTCCAGCCCAAGTAACCTTTCACATTTCCCTAGAGTAAGTAGTGACTTTCACGGAGGTAGACGTCTGAGTGCAGATGGGTATTCACTGACCTGTAGGTATCTCGTCTAGGATTCTTGAGTAAGTACAAATACCTGAAATGGATCTAACACCAGCACTCCCTCCACTCCTGACACAACCCCCTTCAGGTAATGTAGTATGTTTTTCCTGTTCACCAACAGCCTGTGAACAGGGAACACCATTCTGAACAATGTTAGGTATGAAAACCATCTCATAAGTCTTTATATACCTTTGTGCGACAAGCATCAGTTATCAGACAGTTCAGGAAGTAAAAGATGGGGGAAATGTTAAAAAAAATAGTAATTCCCCCACTCCCTTTTCTTCAAGTCAAAGTTTTAAGTGTGAAAATGCATCTAAAATCAAGCATGATACTGTTTCTTATCAATTCCTGTGGTCTATATTCTCTCAGGCAGTCAGTTTGAAGTTAACCGACCTGACCTGTTGCCTAAGAGCACTATGAAACTCTGGCTTCCCCAAGTCAGTAGCACTACTGCTGCTGTATATGCAGAAAGGCCAAGCATTTTACTTAACCAATATTTGGTTCTTTCCACCAGTCAGACAGCCTCCCTCTGAAACAGCTTACAGCTCCCCAGTTGGGTATCAAAATGCATGGTTTTGGTAGAAGATGAAAGGTCTGAATCCTGGAGGTTGTGAGGAACAGCTGTGCAGTTTTATCACTGGCAATAAAAATCAAAATTATGGCCAAGCTGCAACTAAGTTAAACTTCCTTTTGAGCTTACATGATTTTCAGCTGTAGATGTAGGATTTCAAGCCTGCACGCTTCAAAACACAAGTAAAATTTACTGGTATAGACATCAACCAAACTGAAGGGGAACCTGGTCAAAGTGAAATTAATCTGGAAGTGGCCAGAACAGCAACGATCTTGTCAACATGCTCCAGGTTTTAAGGCCTCTCTAGCTAGCTGTGGCTCAGACAGACCTGCATAAAGACAGACAATCCCTGCATCATTTCTGACTATGATGGACAGTCCTTCAAAGCAGCTGGAGGTGGCTGCCAGCAAAACCCCTGACTTGACCTGAATGGTTGTGGCAAATTTTACATTATTTATTTATTTGAGATTTTTTTTTCCCTTTCATGATCTGTTTGACTTAGGTCTTTTAATTCCCTCTAGCCATCTCTTCCCCTTTTCTCAGTAAACCTTCCCAGCTCCCAAGTCTCATCTGTTGTGCGGGTATTAGTTACTGTGATGCTGAATTATAATTAAATTTACAGAAACCTGCTGGTAAAGGCCATTTTTCTTTCTGCAGACAAATGCATTTGTCAAGCCCTCAGAAACAGCTCAGTCTTTCAAGCTGTTCAGTGAGGCAAAAAAGCTTAAACCTTTCAGCATCTGATTAGCTTAAATGAATTAATAATCTTACAAACGAACAGCAGCTTTCCTCATCCGATATCTATGCACAAGGTGCGTCTGACTTCTTAGACATGAATAAAAACACAGCTGCTTCACAGCTAAATGAAATATTGATTCCTTTTTTGCAGAGCATTTCTCAAACTTCTTGCAACTGGAGAAGAAAACAGGTATTTACCGCTGCAGATTCCATCCTTTGTATAAAATCCCTGTCCACAGCTGGCCACACAGAGCCCTGCTTTTAGCACACGTGATGTGTCTTTGCAGGACAAACAATTGTTCTCAGCAGCACCCCAGCACGAGGAACAGGACTCGTGACAAGCTGCAGGAAAGAAAGGTGCGGGATTAACGAACAATCAACTTCCAATCATCTCTTTAAAATGAAGAGTTTGCAGTAATTAACTTTTTTGGGTTTTGTTCCTTAAACTCAGAGCCATTCACAGCTTCAGAAAAGGAAAAGAAAACAAAAAAAACCACTGCTCTTCTTGTGTTAGTATCTTTCATCCAAGCCGTTCTAAGGGTTACAATTTACAGATTCGGTTTGTACATGCCATATGACATGCAGTATACATCAGAGCAGTTTCTGTAGCTGTAATCAGACTAGGAGGAGAGTTGGTAACGCTTTCATCTTGGTGCTAGGGGCTGTACAAGCACAAAGGGAAACGGGAAGATATCCCATCAAACACTACTTGAAAAACAGAGCTGCAATCAGATCCTTGCAGTGACTACTGACATTAACCCAGCTCCACATATAAACACAGAATTAGACTGCAGAGCTGCAGTCAAGAACCTGCAAAATTAAAACCAAGACAGCCTACTTCTAGAAACAGCTCCTTCTGCCCTTCCAGGACTCTGCACTGGCGCAGAAGAAACTGACTTCTGGCTTTTGGCCGATCTGGTCAAGAGGGGCAGAAATCCTCAAGTACTCTGACTGAATAATTCCAGTGGAAAGGTGGCAGTGGGTCCCAGGTCCAGTACAGCGGGCACTGCATATCTTTTCCTTGACACTGCAGAAGAGAAGGGACATTCCCTCACTGAGTTAACAGCTACTTTTTCCTATGAGTGAGCCATGTATCATGGTTGGGACACAGTAATGTTTCAGATAATCCTGAAGTATACCACATTCCTGCATGCAGGCAGTATACGTGCCCTCTCTGTGGCATCTGGGTACAGGAACACATAGGTACAGGCATCTGGGTACAGGAACACTCTGTTCTACCTATGATCCTCAAGCATGATGATTCTTACAATTCTAACTGCATAGAGATCAATTCTGCCTCATAAACAGCTGTTGAACAAGCCACCTTATTTGAAACTGTACAAGTTGAGCTGCGGGGGAAATTCAGCCCAGTATGGTTACTGTTTATAAAATTTGTGACGCAGACTCATGTTAAATCCTGTGCTACCAGCTTGCAGGAACTGTGCAAATTACAGTTCTTTTAGCTATTAGATTTTTTTCTTGATTACACCCAAATATGTTCCAAAGATGTTCTTAAATTTATTATTTCACAATAATGCAGGTACAAGCTTGCACTCTGAGACCACAGCAGGTGGGAGAAAACAGAACTTTTTGACATTTGCCCTGTATCTGCAGACAAATCTAAAGTTGCAGCCACCCAAGAAAAACTCATTTGTGAGTAGTCTCAGTGTAGTGGAAACAGCAGCAACTCATCCACATAACTAAGAGCACATTTACATACAGAACAGTAACAAAAGCAAACACCTTCCTGCCAAAACAACCCCTCTAAGTGATAGACAATTAATCATCTCCCCAATAATAGGTGAGAGCAAAACTGTTTGCAATCTGGGTAGCCTAAGTTCACAGCAAGCCAGTGATCACCCCTACGCCCATCTTACTCCTGTTTTGCATGGTTTCTATGTTTCTTCTGTCTGCTTGAGGCCACAGTTGCTCTTGGGTTTGTTAATTAATAAGATGGAGTATCTGTGTTTGTGCTTGTATGAGTCACACTGCACAGCAGAAGATAGACACCCCGTCTTAATGGATCTCACTGCTCCCCAAGGCAGGGAAGTGTTATCATCTCCATCTCATACGGAGGGGAACTGAAACACACGAGACATGACATGACATGACATGTGTGGGGTTAGAACAGAGAGTGTTTAGGGGGCCAAGACATGGGACAATTGAGTTCATGCCCAGCACATGGTCCTTTGATATTCTGGATGTTCCTTCTCCACATTTCCACCTTTGTTTATTTTCCCTTTTCTTGTCTTCTCCTATTGCCTTGTAACTAGCTGTTTGCTTTCCCCCTTCTCGCCTTCCTGCATCTTTCCTCCCTTATTCTAGATCTCTACAGAATGCTGTGGCTTTTCCAGTTCCTGAACACTCCTATGTGAAGTGTCTCATAAGGACACTAGGTATCCCGTACCCCCTCCGATTCCTACAGCAAGTGCCGTCATCACTATCAAGTGCATCTAATTGTGGCTGAATCACAACACAATAAATACCAAACATCCCATCCCGAGATAAAGATTGTGCACGCTTTTCTGCTCCAGTCAATAATTCCCTTGCTGTTAAAAAGCTGCATCTCATTCCAGCTTCGATGATTCTCAGGGCACGTCTACACTCGACAGTTAACTGCAGAACGAGTTCATGCTGTAAATTCCTAAGTACCGAAATGTCCTCACTTCACCTTCCAGCTGTGAGTGTTTTGCTCCTCTCTGAGCTCAATCTAACTTCCAACATCTTTTTGAAAGAGTGGACACCAGGACTTAGATCCTCTAATTATAGACTTCCCACTGCACAATTTGACCCCCTCACTGTTAACCTGCCTCAACATGTTGACACATCTGAATATATCCAGTTATTTGCAAAGTTCTCAAGTCCTCTCCAGAGATGTTACTCCTCTCCAAGAGACACCTCTCTCCTGGCAGCCTGGCCTCCAGAAGCTGTTTTAAAACAGGCAGCCTTGCATACAACTGTATTAAAAATGCACTTTTGATGAAAGCCAGGTCAGTTGGGCAAATGTGATTTGGCTCCCACCACACACTGTTTGCTGCCTGCACTAAACCAAGTGCTCCCAAGCACATCCTCACCTCAGACTTTTCTCTCAAGCAGTGCCTCAAGCTGTCCCTCTGTGTAGGTCAAAATAATGTCTTCACCTACCACCAGCGCCACACATTTTGCTGGATGTAAGTCTACCATAAACAATACCTTCTGGTTCTGGCTCTCTTAAGCCTTTCTATGGACATATGGCTGTAGGGCTAACAGTGGTAGACAGGCCAGCCCAGCCCACTCCCCAGTTCTCTGCTGCCAAAGGAAACTCACCACAAATGTTACTTTAAACACAGCTACCAAGAAAGGGAGTGAGACAAGAAGGGTGGGTGTTTTAGACAAGGTGGGCTAAGAGCACTCCCAGGGCCATAATGCTAGTGGGGAAACCTGTAATGTCTAGACTCAAGCCAGGTAATCATACAAACCCGCACAGTCTTCAGGCTGGAGGAGATTAAGATCTTCACTTCCTCTTTCCAGTTCTCAGTTGGCTCTCACTGGCCCTTGGCTAAGATCCTGCAAATCCACTCCTGGGTATCACAGTGCTCTCAAGTCTTCTAGTGAGGCAGCTGTTATGTTAAAATTGCATATCATCCTAGAGGGGGGGTGACTTCTGTGGTATCTCAGCTATGGAAAGGCTACACTGAGAGAAGTAAAGATGAAGTACAACCTACCAGAGGTCATCAGACCTTCTGAGAAGCTGCAGTGAATTTGGCAAACTGATATGAAACAGATCTTCTGGACTCAAAGCTACCAGGCAGAGACCAGGCCCAAACTGCCTCTCTGAGACAGAAAGGGACAGAAAGGGAGGGATCTAAATAATGGAGTTTGGAAGAAAGGAAGGAGAAAGAATGCAACATGATTTTTATCAAGACAGCCACATGTATCATTTGGAAGCAGTGCAAATGACTCAAAGTACAGGATCGTTAACAATTTCTTCAGGTGGGCCAACAACAACAAAAAAATGCTTGCAGCAAGAGACTCAGCTCTGATGTGCTGCTCTAATCGTTAGCTCTGCTATGCAACCTCCCCTCAGGAACAGGCTCCCCACACTCCTCTGACACAGCCATTTCTGTATGCAAGGTGGCAAGCACCTCCAGGAGTTATCAGCTGCCAGTCTCCAGATGACAAACACGCACAGTCTGATTCATGCTCCTACAGATACAATCCTTCACTTCCTGTGCTTGCAGTGACAGGCACCAGGCAATTTATTTTCATAGGTCTTGAGGACTTTTCTGTCACAAGTCCAGCAGCTACTAAATCCCAGCCAATATCTCCACTCCGTTTGCTATCAGATGTTACAATTGCAGCAGGAGTTGTAAGCAGTGGATCTCCAGCCTGTAGGACCTGCGTTCACGCAGTTGGAACAACAGCCCCAACCCATTCCTGCCTTGTGTTTATACACACTCACACACACCCTGCCTGCAGAAGTTTTGGCTCTTTCAGTACTGGATTACTGCCACACCCAACAGTTGCTCTTCACCGAAACAGCCAGTCACCAACTCCAGAGAAAAAGCAGGGAAAAAAAAGAAAGCATTCAATGAGCCACTGTCAGCTAAAACATCTTTGCCTACAGCAACTAAGTGGCTATGTGAAAATAAATCAACAGAAGTGACTGCAGCACCAGGAAACTGTTTTCACCCTTCCTGGCTATTTTCAGTTTAGATTTGTAGGGGCTGTTTTGCATTGCCTCCTCCCTTCAGTGTGGACACTGGACTTATATGCAAGACCCTGCAGCTTAATCAGACACTGCCACTGAAGGAACGGTGTTCAAAAGAATATAGTTGCCCTTTCAGTTTCAATAGATTGTGCAATTACTTTGCCTCAGCTGACATGATGGTATTCATTAAGCTGCAGTAACATGTCTTTCCAGAAAATCAATGTTAAACAGACAAAACTTCCAAGGTCTCGCTTCTTGCTTAAAGCAAGAGCATTCCAGTGGCTCTTGAGCCAACAGGTCATTTTCTCTGCTCTCTTACTCAGGAGTTGCAGGGGTGTAATGTAGGAGTCACATAGAAGTGACACAAGCCCAGGCTTTTAGCAGATGAGAGGTCCTGCAAAGTGATGTTTCTCTTTTTCATGATAGACAGTAAGTCAGAGAATCAATTAAAGATCCACTCACCAAACGGTCTCTTATCTGCATCAGTGCAGGTACAACATTCCCAGGTTTGATGACAGCAGGAGGGCTAATGCAAATGGCATCCCAGCAAGAACAGTAAGAAGTCACTGCTTGGCTTTGGGAAAGCACAGATGAGGTCTCACTGCTCAGTGCTGTACGGTACCATTAGCCACTCCTAACCTGCCCTCCTCATTGTGAGCTGGGCAAGCTCAGCTTAGTCATGTTCAGTCGTTTATCTCAAGTTAAGACTCCACAGACAGATACGGCAGAGAAAAACAACAGTCATGAATAAAAATCCAAGTGCTTTGCTACTGAGTGAGCCGTAATGTCAAGTTACACATTTCGACATTCGCATTTTGGGAGCTCAAAGCAGAAACACTTGAGTTCTGCCTAGGCATTTGAATAATCTTGAAAACATAAATAATTAAGTTAGAAAAATGCAATGAGAGCACTGAACACTGCAAATCCTTCAAGCCCCTCTGTTCTATCAGGCAGACATCTTTTATTTTTGCTTTCCTTTATCTTTGGTGGGGGGTTTCTTAACTGTTTCCACAGCCATTTTCTGACAAGGAAGACTTCATCTACCACTCTGCTCTAAGCCTGATACAAACTGATCCTTTATCTTTAAATACACTGCTACATAACTGAACCCATCACCTTTTATTCTCAATTGTATTTTATCTTAATGGTATTAATACTTTACAGAAGCAGGTGGAGGGATGAGGCAGGGAACAACCCTGGTGTAAGATTAAAATAGGGCAGAGATCAAACAACTGTATTCCAGAATTCAAAATAGATTCAATTAGACCACATGTTATAAAACCTAAACAAAACGAAAGACTAATTCACTGTTTGTTACAATGCAGACAACAGGATGGAGTAAGAAACCTGGTTTTACAGGTCTTTTTCATCTCCAGAGCAAATTTCTCAAGAGGGAGTTTACTGGAACTATAGCAATTAACACAGTCTAGTTCATACGTTCTGTGATTTTGGAACACACTTATTGTAGATGTTAAAACCACTATGAGAAAAATATTTCTGAACAGTCTAAAGCTCATCTGGACAATCAGATTAAAGATTTGTAAAAATAAAAAGGATACAAAGAAAGAGTGAATGGCAATGAATTATGGACTGTGTCTGAAATTTAAGACTTTCTCCACTGGTTTGACTTTATGCAGAAAATGCAGCCAGGCAGAACTAAAGCAAATTGGTTTAATTCCCTTGAGGAAATAGGAACAAATTTTCCCAGCAACTTTCAGCTACAAGCATGCGTGACTGTAAATTTGGATGGAATGTACAATCAGTAATCTACAAGCCAGTAATAAAATGAAACATTAGCCTTTCCCTACTGCTTCAGCAGTACATGGGCACTGCCAATTAAAACACTAGGAGCAGGTGGAAAGGAAATGGTAAAATAAAACTAAATGAAGTATAAGATTATTTGATACTTAGGTCTATAAATTCTTTTGGACTGGGTCTCTCTTTTCTATTTATACATGCACAATGGGGCCCTAGTCTATAGTCGCTGCTGGAGACAGAGGTTTTTTCAGACTTTCAAAACCTGAAACAAATGGTCAGCTCTGAAGCCATGAAGGCAAACCACTTCAGAAAAGAAAGCTGGACAATCTAAAGTGCCTTCCCCTGAAATCTGCCAAAAGCATTAAACCTATATTTAATTTTAAGCAGGAGGGCTAGTTCCAAAGAAATTTAAGTGAAGGCTCAAGAAGTTAAGCATGTGCTCCACCCCTTTGCTGAATTAGAGCTGCAGAAATAATTAGAATCCTTCTAAAAAGGCCAATATCAAGAGGAGAAAAGTGTTAACTTTAGAGAAAACAATTAAACTGTCATGATGAAAAAGCAGCTGTCTTAAAGTCTTGGAAAAGTACAAGTAATTCAGAGGAGCAGGGAAAGCTCATAAAAGCACTATCATATTTCCATCAAAGAGAAAACTAACTTCCTAATCTTATTCTTGGCCTTCCAATTGCTAAGATAGAGGGTTTAGACAAATCCCAATGTTTTATAGAATTACTAATTTTTTGTAAATATGTCTCCTGAGAACAGTTAGTCCAATCAACTTTCAAGAAGAATGCACCACATGAAAGAAATGAATGGTAAAATGAAGCAAGAAAGTCTTCCAAGAAGTATTTTCTGTGCAGTTTTCTGAGTTCTGTCAATCCTCTATCCCTCCAAGCAATTTTCTATGCACTTCTAAGTCCTGTCTCCTGAAAAGTCTGGCATTAGCAGCTGCAGTTAGCCTGCACTGAACTAAAAGAAGACTCCCACAGATCAGGCTGCCAGGCATGCCTCAAGGTGTTATATCTTTAGTAAAATTAGTGCATACAACCTGTTATGAACCCTTAACACCATAAAAAACAGAGTTACATTTCCAAAAGAAAATTCTGAATTGAAAGAGGACGAGGGTGAAAAAATGCAGTGTTCAAAAGCAGAGTGTTTTATTCCAACAGAACAGATCCGCTGAGGAATTTTAATGAATATTTCCCCAACCAGTAATCAATTTTATGCTGTGTGATTTAGTTCCTCTGTTCACTCTTTTCATTTACTCTAGGGTGAACATTAACACCTATGTCAACAGCAGATCCCTCAACAGAGAGTATATCTAATAGCTTGGGTAGAGTTTCTGTCTGCTGTTTTGCTACTACAAAGCATTGCAGTCTTTTTGCCCTGAGTTACCTGTGCAGAGGAGCAGATCCTGAAAGTATCCCTTCCCACACGAAGACACACATTGCCCATTCTTCATTAGCAGTGATGTCTGGCACGAGGAGCACTCAAATCCACTGGTACAAGCTGAGCATGTTTCATTGCAGGCTTCCAAGAGAAAGAATAAAAAAGAAAGATGTATTAATCCTAAATGTCTTGATGCAGCAAGATTCCTCTGCTCTGACAAAAGGAGATGATTTTGTCTCATTCTGGCAAAAGAGTTTGAGAATTTGCACTTTTCAAGGGCTTCCACCTGAAACCTCCTGAAGTCTTAATCTCAGGGTTACTATTCAGTATGTGCCTGAATGCTTTTCCAAACAAAGCCCGGCCATCTCCTTATAATAAGCCTGTGGGATCTTGCAAACAGAAGCACAGCAAGGCACAGAGAAGACAGTCATCTGACAGGGTATAACCCCTTGCAGAAATTACCTAAGCAAATCCCCCCATCCTGGTAGAAGCCAGTCTCACATGTCTCCACGCAGCGCCCATTCTGCAGCTGCCTCCCTGCATCTCGGCAGGTGTTACAGTGATCGAAGGACTGAGAGCAGGTCAAACAGTCTGGGTGGCACTCGACTGGCACAAAGAAAAGACACAGGTAAAAACTATCAGCAGTGTTTTCAATTAGAAAGACACAAAACAATGCAAACTCCAAAATCAAAGTGAAATTCATTACTTATTTCTATTGGTGGTTCAAGGTGTGTTAGTTTTGGAGTTGTTTTTTTTTCCAAGATTGCATGAAAGGGGTAAATATTATATTGCTGTATTCTAGTATGTGAAAAGTTATTACACAGACTCGGATTTTCTAGACTTTTGATAAAAAGTATATTCATTGTCCACATGGTTTTCTCAGTAGTAAAAACTGTAAGCCATCAGTAATTAATGGTCAAAAGCAAACTGAATTTGAGTTTCCTTCAGTCAAATCCTTTAATAGGTCAAGACCATCTATGCCAGGTCAGAGTACAGGTGTCAGACCACTCCCCCTCCAGTCAAAAGCTTTATGTCACAGCACTGTAGCAAGCATTTCCTCAGCACAGCTACTTTCTCAAATGGCGTGGCTGCTCCCTCTACAGAGGCCAAAAGAAGGACTACTTTTGCTTTACTGCTGAGATACTTTTGCTTGTTGGAAGAAACACTGCCCTGAAAAGTCAGCAAAAAGGATCCCTGAAAACTCTCCTTCAGTTATGCTAAATAACCTGCAAGTTTCCTGGGAGATGTACCTAAGAAAAGAATCAGGAATTGAACTACAGAAGACATACAGAAGGTAACAAAGAATGCACAGCAATGAAAAGAAGAAATGAATAGGAGGCTCTGTCTCTATCCATTTCTTTCCAAAAGCTTTCCAAAGGTATATGTAGCCTCATCCTTCCAGTCAGACAATGAACTGTCTACTTGGAGTGGTACAGAAAACTTCTCACTGCTCCAACCCAAATGTTCTCAAGTGAGAGGGTATATTTGCTGGTTATAACATAAATACAGCTATGCTTAGGGCTATATGCTTTACACTGGCTGAGAATGAATGGGTTTTCTCTGCCTGCTTCCCCCAGCACATCTGTGAGAAGCAGCAATAAATTTTTACTGGGTTTAACGAAGCAGATGCATTAGGGACTGATGCTGTAGGCTCACAGATTGAACTGCTGCAGGCTAGAATTTTGCATTTCTTTCTCATCCCGTCCAATACATAACAGAAAAAGACAAAGAGAAAGCAGCAGGCTTCAGTAAAGGAAATTTCCAATTACCTTTAGGACACAAAAATGCAAGTTTGGCTCTGTATGTCTAATACCATGACTTCAAAAACCTGTGCTTTCCAAAATGCTACCATTATGGAAGCTAAATGAAGAGGCCAGATTTTCAAGGGCAACCAGTACACAGTGGCACTTCTTGATAAGAAGAACAGAGGGGTCCTGAGAGCACTTTATAATCTGTCCCCTCTTTAGGAGCTTGTGCAGATGCTGTTTCCATTTTGAAAATCCAGGACGCTTTTATCTGAACTGTCCAAAACCCATTTTCCTCACTTCTCAATTTGTAGTGCTTTGCATTTTTATTAGCATGCAGTAAATAACAAGCTTTAAAACATTAGGATGGCAAATGTGCCAAGGCACTCCTGCAAATGACAGCATAATTAAACTGTGAAGCTATTTTCTTTTTACTGAGATAAAACATGAACTGGAGCACTCTGATAAAACCAAAGTTATATGAATGCAACAAGAAGAGCTACCAACATGAAACATCAGGTAACCACAGCTAAAGCCTACTATGAAATGTAAATCAAGGAGAATGACAATATCCTGGAGAAAAATGAATTTATATGCAAAATTAACATATAAGCTAAGGCTAATTTTTCCAAATAGTTATTAACTGTCAGCCCTTCAGCCCCAGGTGAGCTTGTGGCATTAACAGTGTAAGCAAGTTCTTTCTTGTTTCCATTCCCAAGAAATAATTAGGAGCCCATAAACTCCAAAACTCATGTTAGGATTCAGAAAGGAGCAGTCTCCTGCCTTATAGAACTCATGTTGAAGAAAAAAGAAACACAAAACATTTCCAAAACACCAACCCCAAGGAGAAACCCTTTTGCCAAAAGAAGCTATCATTTAAATCAGGGGAAGGCAGTGGGGGCCTTTGGATGGAGCCCTAAACCTCTCTAAGAGCCCTAATTAAATTATATGGAAACCAGCTAATTAGCAACTGAAAACTGAAGACAAGTTAAAATTCAAATCAGACCGGTACTGAGGAAGTGAGGGCGGCAGGGATGTCAGAACAATCCCTGTGCCAGAGGTGTCTGCAACACACACGCTCCCACCCAAGAGGAGTGACAGTAAGAAGCGGTTGATGCTGGGTCTGTACCTGGCTGGCAGTGTGGGCAGCAGTCACCTTTTGCCACAACAGCCAGGCTGCCCAGCGGGCAGGGCGGGCAGGAGCGCTGGAAGCAGGTCACCTCTGCGTCCCGGCATTCGCATTCTCTGCATGGCCCTTCTTCCCATTTCTCTCCATTCTGCACAAGAAACACCGAATGGCCAGCATCAGTAGCGAAGGAGAGCCTTTGCACGAAGTGATTTTGCCGTGCCTGGAAATCTCTGGGTAAATTGCAAGGCTATATCAGAGCTAGTAGTAAATGAAACATTTCTGGGACTGTTTCAGCACTGAGGCCTGCTGACAGGGGACAGCACAGCTCTGTACCATTAACCCTCTTGCCCTCTTTGTCTTTCTAGAATAAGGCTGCCTGCAAAGCACCTACTAAGAAGAGTTCTTGGCCCATGAACACCTGAACACACTCCTTCTCAGAACTCCCTCCAAAGCAGGGTGTTTTTCAGCTAGCATTAAGTCCTTTTGACTTCTTTACCTCCCTTAGTCTTCTCTGACTCAAAGCATTTTCTCCTGTCTCCAAATTTTGCTGCCTCACATGTCCACTTCTTTTTCACAGCCCGGTCAAGTGCTTGAATATGCTCTGTATCTGAACAGATAGATACCTGCAATCTGTCTGAATCTATGTCTTTGCATCACAACCTTTTTGATACACTTTACATCTTTTTCTAACTTGCATGGCATTTTGTTTCCTCTACTCCTCTCTTCTATTGCCTGGTTTTCCATCACCAAGGACTGGCGAAAACACTACAGACATGAAGAGGGATCACCGGCTTTCTTCAAAACTACCCATTGCACCTGATGCCTGTCTACTTTTACCAGTTGATGGAGGGGAGGGATCTCGAATCCAGTGCTCCCCTCCCAGGATCTGCATCCCTTGGTCTGCTCAGAAGGCCACCGAAGCTGCCCTTAGTGGCTGAGGCTCTGCTGGCACCATGTGAGGAACTCAAAAGGCAGAAAAGAGACAGCAAGCATTTTAAATGCCCATAAAGCTTTTGTGCCAGTTCCTCTCTTAAAGGGATAAAGCACAAACAGGAATAAACCTGACACCTGAATATGTTTTACCTCACCTGGGTCAGAGAAAGAGATCTGAGGAAAGGAAGGGAAGTAATAAGCATTAAAAAAAAATCAAAACAGTATTAAACTTCCCTTTTCTTACATCTGTTGGCAAACAGCAGCAAATAGCTGCAGTCCTCATCTGTCAGAGCAATGAAAAGTCCATTACTGGTATATTTAAACAAAAATATTTAATGTTTTCTTTCTGTTTAACTTCAGAAGGGAAGTTCCTTGAAAATATTCATAAAATAACAGATTCCTGTTGCAGTAAAAATTATAGTCAGTGGGATACATAGGCAGAAAGCTATACATTGCCCCAGCTCTGTAGCTTCTACTTGATAGGATTAAAGTCAGGCATCTTTAACTCCATGAGATGTGCAGGAAACCTAGGAGTACATTTATTAAATATTAAAGGGAAATGATTGATTACACCACACAAAGGAAAGAAAAACTTAAACTATGCAGCAGATACACACATTATTACCAAGTGTGTTCTCTAAATTGTAAAAGCAATCTGCAGATAATGTTAATGGATTATTTTTCTGCCATACTTGCAAATAATATCCTTCTCAGAACTGGAGAGGGAGAACCAATTCCTCCAAATCGTCATGAGCAGAACTCAGTATTACTTGCTCTAAAGTACCAGGATACTCACAGCTTTGGTATGTTCGTTGTAAACACAGTAACTATTACTTGAAATACATTCAGGACAGCACTTCCCATCTAAGTGAATTAATTTTTCACCCTGTGAAGAGAAAGGTTGAAGCAATTCAAACAGAATCAACACCACCAAAAATACTGTGGAATGCGGAGGCAGAACAGCTCTTGCTTTGGAATGCAATCTTCAATATCTAATTTCACCTTATCTTCTCTCTATCCTACTTCATCTCTGTAGGTACAGTTTGAAAAATGTGCTTAGTAAATACTGCACTTGCAGAACAAACCTCAGAAAAGGCCAGGAAATTCAGTGATAAGACCATTACTTCATCCCTAAATCCTGCAGAGACACCACCCCCCCACCCCCAGTATAATCCACTGCAAGTACAGAGAATAGGGATGACATATTCTTACTGTGGATCACTAGGATTTTACTGGACCACTGTCACGATTTCAATGCATAGAATTTTGAATGTTGAACTTTTTTTCCCCAAGAGAATTTCAAAGCACATGCTCTATTTATTCTAGATGGAAAAAACCCTGTTCTTTGTTACAACTGTACACCTCTACAGAATAAATAACTTTGGTTTGAAGATATAAGTTTAGCAGCAGGAGAAGAGAATAAAGTGCTCTAATGTGTCACAACTTTTTGTGCCCAAGTGGAAGCTGAATATTTATAAAAGATGGAGACTCTGTCCTAGGAAACCCGGACACAGCTCAAAAGAAACAGCTTTGATTTCCTGACCCGAGTAGCTTTTCTGGACCAGATTCTCATTCACTGTAAACACAGGCAAGGTAATACATACTAGCCAGAAAACAGACAAATTAAAGTTACAAACTAATGACTAAATTAGATTTGTTGCTGATCTGCACCAAGCACTTGTTTAATCTATGCTCATTAAATGTCAGTGCTAATAACCATCCCAAATATCAGTGGGCATAATCTTCCTCGCTTTGCAACCAGGCTGATTACTTACCTGTGACAAACAGAGAAGTGGTGACCATTTGTTAAATGTTTGTGAGGGGCTCACATACCTAATGAAACCACATAGCTCACACCGGCTTCCATTTCAGCATGTTGCTGCTTTCTTCCCATGGCTCACAAAATTCAGTTGAGCATCAAGTTTACCAGACAGCTTTGCTGATTTACACTGACTGGGCATCTGTTCCAGAAGTCACTCATGGATATTTTTCACTGTGCCACACTAACACACTCACCAATTTCTGTATGTGAATTACTTTAGACATAGACAGGGCAATAACAGCATCGGTCACTGTTAGTTTCACCAAGGTAGAACAATTAAGCCAGGCCACAATCTGGCAACCCTCACGCATTTCTGAGAATGGGTGAGAGAGGAGAAACAGTATGGTTCTTAGTCATTGAAAGACCACACACAGCCTAAATCTCTCTCTGCTGGTTCTATACATTTTTGCTCTTAATTTATTACTTCAGAATGCCATAGGCAGTGGTTGGATGTCATGTCACTACTGTGTACTGTAAACTCCCCACCCCTTCCCACATCCCCACATACATATATAAACACACACTGTAGGAAAACTGAGAACAACTAGCCATGGAAAATGGCTCACCTAGCCAAAAAAATGCAACCATGCAGCTCTGCCAAGACTCAGAAAAGGGAGAGGCTACACGAGATAACTTGTGGCTTTACTGAAAAGAGATTCATCATATTCCAGGTTGAGAACGTGAAAAGGCAGTGATGGACTGGGAGGCAAAAAGAGAAAAAAATGTTTCACGCAACCTCTCTCAAACATGTACACACCTACACCACATGCACCATCCATAACTCTCAACACCCTAGCTCCATTTCTTCTAAATATCAGACAGAATTCTGCAGCTTGCTGGCTGTACAGAAGTCACACTGCACCCTGCAAGCTCTTTCTTACTGATCCTGTAGTTTCTAGGGCTGGCAGGACTGCTAGCATAAATACTCCATCGCCAGCCTACTCAGGTAGGCTGCAGCATCCCCTGCTTAGCACCCATGACCCATCCTCCCCTGAACATCATCACAAGTGTGCTTATTTAGCTGGGGTGCTGGCCAAGTGCTCTAGCAGGATTATTTGATGCTCTGACAGTTTGAATGGTTTTGTTTGAGTGCATCCACTTCAACATCCATAGCTAACGCAGTCTGCCACATAACTTGTATTCCTAGCTCATCAGTAACCTGCTGAAAAGGGCTTTTTGAAGATTAGGTCAGAATCACCACAGACACTTTCATTTGACAGTTGCTGGACAGGTTTGTTTGAAAGAGTTTGTAAGTTAAACCCCTACCCTACCCTCACGTAATGCTGCTATACTCTGTCGAGCTGTCTAGGATTTGCAGTTCATATCTGTGGCCTCATTACAGTTTAAATAGGATGATGTGACTAGAAAATTAATAGTGCCTTAATGAAGAGATGAATTCAAATGCTCCTAGCTTCACATCAGCTCTGATTTATTGATACAGGTGCCTAAAAAACAGACCTGCAACTCAAAAAGAACAAAGCAAAGGAAAAAAAAATATTTCATTTGCTTTTTGAGTAAATATTTTACTGAAATTAACTAATGCATACCTTGTACTACTGAGGTAAACTATGACTGAACATGGCTTGAGGAAGCTAGTTTATCTTAAGGGAAGCCATGCAGAATAATAAATCCTTGGGCAAATATCTTCTATCAAATGGAACCATAACTCTTGTCTACAACAAAGGACACTGTCTTCCTCCTTCTGTCCTCCTAACAATCACATTTCATTCAATTAAAAATTGCAGCATACTCTGACAAATAATACCACTTGAGCGTTCACATGGGTAGTTACCTTTGAGAGCCTGAGTCTGAAAAATTGCTGCGTGAGTGATAATTTCTGAATCCCCAGGTTTGAACCCTACATGTTAACATCTCAAGCTATTACTCTGTAAAATATCCCTGGCTTTTCTGAATAATGGATTCTTTGTCAGTACCCAAGATATGAGCATGAATATTAAATAATTCTCCCTACTGAGCCATGACAGCATGCCATCATCATTAGTGTAAATGATCCAATTTACAGACATAAGCATGCAGGAAGCTAACTGAAACAGATGCAAGTGCACAAGATTTTATGACAACCACGACTTTCCACCCAGTAAAATCTCTCCACGTAGTTTCAGGTCAGCAGCAGTAGTACAGCAGTGACACGAGTTTGAGTCCCACGGTCAATGCATTTTTGCTATTTAAAAGGCACAACCTCAGTCGAAAAAGCATACGCTTTTATTCCTAGATACATCCTCTCTGCATGATCATAATTTGGGACCCCGTGTGTGGATTCTCACTTTTTTGAGCACTCATTAAAACAATCTAATCCAGTGAATCCAGTATGTCCAAACTTTGGCTGGACTTCAGACACAACACAAGGGTGCTGCTACTCAAAATTTAGCACACAGGCAGGCGCCAAAAAAGCGTTGCCACTGAGAGAGAAAACTCAGAAGGCTACAATTCCTTCCCTTCTCTTCATGACACTGTAAAGTAGTAGGTATAAAGCAAATAGTAGCCCACCAATTAAAACAGATGATTCAGTGACAAACAACATAGAAGTCTTATCCCACTGCAAAAAGGCAATTCAAAACATAATTGTATGTGTGTGTGTGTGTGTCTGTGTGTGAAGCATTCAACCCTATCTAATGCATTTTGTGCATCCACTATAGAGCAAATATAACAATCTGGGGAAAAGGGGTTAGTTTTGGAGTAAATAGCACTGGGAACTTACCAGCTTCACTTCCATGCCAAGAATGGCATGGAAAAAACGGAGACAAGTGGAACGCTGACTTTCATATCCAACTACCTTACTGAAGCCCACTGTAGCATACAGAATGAGGATAAAAGGAACATTTCTTAAGCTTTTTACTATCTCTGACCTGTATGTCTCTCACCATGCTCAGCTCCTGGTAAAGCTGGTGGTCAGTGAAACCTCTGAGCATCTGACCTTCCATTATAGCAGGCAGAGAATAGCATGGGAAGGAATCCAAGTTAAATTAGTCACTGATTCACACTGGCTTGTTTCACAATGCAAGCCCAGTCAAACTTGAATGGAAAATCCAAAGCTTACTCTGCTTTCCTGTGAAGTGTTTTCAAAGTAATTGCACAAAACAAGCCCCAAGAGAAGGGCAGGTTCTTTGAGGGTCTCAAGATGTCAGTCAAGAAAAAAGAAAAAGAGAGGGGAAAAAATTACAAGACTTGACAGACACTTTTCTTACCTTGGCACACTTTACTTTGGCACACTCTGCTTCCCGGCAAGTGATTTGCCCTTCATCACACAGGCAGAAGTCACAGCGAGTACTATTCCACATCTCACTGTGGTACCTGACAGTGCCATCATAGAAGCAGTTGCCTTTGGAAGACAGACACTCCTGACAACACTTCCCAGGATGCTGCACTTTGTTCTCCCCCTACAAAACATCAGCAATCATTGAGCAGGACTGTCTGAACCTGCTGGCATGGGCACAGTGATATGTGCAGCCAGAGTATCAGAGGTGAATGATTTTTAACTACCTTCTCACAGGTAACAGTGTCACAGGTCTCTCTCAGACATCTGACTTCTCCTCTGTGACATGCACATGCAGTGCAGGTATTTTTTTTCCACTGTTCACCATGCTGTTCAAAAAGAACATGTATACAATTGTTAAACACTTTTTGTAAATAACCAAGTTCTTTCCAGAAATCTGTGCTGCTTATGGAATATGATGGCTCCTTCTGTATGTCTGTATCCAATAATTAATTTTTGTTAAAAAATGCTTATCTCTACATGATCAGCAAACAGGAAGAAGAGGTATGAGGTCTAAATGACACTGTGGTCTGTATTTCTGATTAATTGTAAGAGAGTGACATTGGCAAGGCCTTAACTTCTATTATTAGCAAAACATAATCATCAACAGAAAATCCCACATACTTAGATTCATTAAATAATGCATTAAAATAATTTCAGATGATACAATGAAAGCTATAAATACTTTGACCTTCACAAACGATTTCTAGCTTTCCTCCTTCAAAAAAGTGTGAAAAGAAAGTGCCTAATCTGCTTCACCTTGCAAACTTCCTTTCTGCTTGCCAGTGAACTCTTACCAAGTTCTAATTTCTTTCAACTTTTCTGGCTTTCTAGAAAGGAAAAAAAGCAATGGTTGTACCAAGCTATCAGTGCTGGCAGAAAGTCAGATGTTAGGGAGAAGGGAAAGAGAGATGTGCCAGAACTTGTGAACAACTGCATTTTGGTGTGGCTTGTCAAATGTTACCTGGTACACTCTTCCTGACACTGAACAGGGCTTTGGGACACATTCTGGGCAGCATTTTCCAGGAGACATAACCATAACTTCATCCTAAACAGAAAGCAGGAGAGACAAGTAAAATAAGAGCATAAACAGTTAACATGGGGCTCAGCATCACTGCCTGGAATTCCAGGCACTTGATATGTGTGATAACCCACAGCCACTCAAGGCTTCATTTTGGCTCCAGTATCTGGGGGCAGTCTTCACAGCAGGAGATCAGTATAGAAAGCTAGAAAGAAAGATATTTCCTTCATCTCATTTTTCTGGACTTCTTTGGATGTTAACTGAGGTCCAAATACATAGACAGGTATATAGATGCAGATAAAGACACACACGCACACATGTGAGATAAAGTACGTATATTCAGGTATACAGAGGAAAAAAAGTTTATGTAAATCTATGTAGAGAAGCGTACTAAAGCATGAGATGGAGGAGAGGTTTTTTTCCTGGTACTGCCACACTTTGAATATGTAATTTATGATTGCCTTCTCTCAGGCATTTGCACTATTTTAGTTAAACCTATACAACATAACTGTCTGTACAGTTTTAAGACTGGATTATTCTAATTTAAACCTTTCATGACTGATTTAAATCGCATTGGAATAGGTTCTTCACATCACTGACAATTCACATCAATATAACACTTTTCGCATGCATCGACTTCATCTATCCAAAATGTGTCTTGTAGTTCCCCTGCTACAATTTCATGTACATCCAATGATTTGGAATAGTATTGTTTACCAGCACCTCCCTCCAGCTGCATCAGGATGACTGAAAGACTGACTTGCGGACTGAAAGTAGCATAGAAATGCCAAGCACTATTATCTTATCTGCTTTGTTGGTCAAACCACTAACTTTCAAAGAAAGAGTGGAAGACTTTGTGTAAAAGTTATCAATGACAGATTTCCCAGCAGAGCTAAAAGCATTCTTTGGTGAATTTTGGTAGGATGTGTGGAGGGACATTCAGGTACGCTCCTGCATGAACAAGCATTTCTGAAGTTCCTCTCCCTCAGCACCAAGGGAAGGGCACAGTCATCTGAAAGATGGAAGATGAGAGTTTAATACTGAGAGAATTTATGTATTTACTTTTGACAAGGAGTGAAGAATGAAGGAAGTGACAGAGATAAAGGCACATGCAAGAAAACATTAGGTGTGATTGAGAACAGAACAGGATCCTTGCACATCCTGCTAATGTCACTTCCACTGGGCACCTTAGTAGGAAATATTTGAAACAGCATTAGAACTGGCTTTCTGCTGCATTAACTTGGATGCTCTCAGCTGATTATTCTCATATACATCACAGCAACACCACAGCCGTTTCTGTTTCCACAAATTAAATCCTAATGATTAGCTGATTAAACATTAGTGCAATCAGTCAGCAGGTAATATCAGTCCATTTGGAGTGGGAAAGGAGGAATCTAAAGCAGGCACAGATTTGTTTTAATGACAGTACTTAAGTCAACAAATACTAATTGATGTCTCAAAACAAAGCAAAACACAATTAGCATACACAGAAACAGTGGGTTTTCCTTCTATCAAAAAAAAAGTGTTAATTGCACAAACATCTGGTCCAGTGATAGAAAGCTGGATAAGCATCAACAGGATGAGAGTTTATGACTACTGCTTTTGTTTTTCTCACTGCTACAGGGAAGTGTGCTCAGCCAGAGCACACATTTCAAGGGAGCTGCTGGATTCATCACTGGAGTGTGGTAATAGATGAAAAAATATTTGAGAAGTCAGCCCCTAAAGCATAAAGTCAAGGTCAGAAAGAGAGATTTCCAGGGAGCCAGTTCCTGCATTTCCTTAGCATGGCATGCTGTTGTAAAGGACTACGCCAGGGTGCTGAATACACTAAGGTAGCCAAGAAAACTGGTACAATGGATCCAACAAAAAGAAATCCAAAGACCACATTCACACCCTTAAGCACTTCCAAAACAATAACAAGAATTCAAACACTAAGTCACTTGTATAGAGCGTGGAATACTGTGTATAGTTTGCTGCCTTTACTAACCCTGTGTTAATGCTATATAAAATCTTGTAGTGTTTTGGCTGGGTTGATCACTGCATAAGTGCTAAGAACTCATCATCTATCCACGCAAAGACCTTGGAGACAGAAATGTCCCAGTTCTCTCAACTGGACTAAACCATGAGTCACTACTTCAGCTTGCCATCTTACTGTTTTGTTGATTTCTAAACAAAAGCACAAGTAAGGCATAGTGCTCTGCGAGTTTTCTTTCAGATGAAGTTGTCTTGTATTTCCAGACTCTTTAATTCAAAAGGGGAATTTCATTCACATTTAACTACTTTCAAGTGTATTTCTACAGTTCTTGTAAAAAAAAAAAAAAAGTAAACAAGACCTGCAAACCAAACTTTTCAGCTGTAAACCAAACACTGAAATTTGTGAAGATAAACCTCCATTACAAATCTTGTAATTTCATTCCATCCCTCACAGAAATAAAAATATTTCCTAATCAACCCTACATAACTTCGTTAGTATAAACCAAAACGCAGTTTCTTTAGACAGCATCTGTGCTTAATTAGCCATCAAAGGCATGATAAGAGTAAAATGGTGGGGAAAGAATATATTAGGGAAGAGACAGACAGCACACATACTCTGACAGACTTAACCATCACTCCACATCATTTCCACACATCAAAACTGCTTTTTCCAAATCACCCACTTGCCACACAGAAGATCTGCCTGCTAATTTGTACATGTGCATGAGAAATGGACCTTGTCAAGGGAAAGACAACGGTCAGGAGTAATGTCCCCAGAATTCTGATGGGTCCTGACCTGGCTGCACAGTAGAGGCTGGCAGGAAGCTGTGAAGCACTGCATCGCGCCATCCCTGCAGACACATTTGGAACACCGACCAAGTCGCCAGTCCTCACCATCCTGGAACAAGCGGCCATCAAAGGAGCAAGGTTCTAAGATGAAAACAGTGGATAACTTTCTTTTCCAATGGCCTTTAATCCTTTTCCATCACGCATAATTAAAACACAGATTTTGTGCATCTTAGAATTCAAAATTCTGGTTTGGCAAAGCAGGTAATGACAGTAACAATTCCACCAGTTTTCAAGGGCTTTAGACTTGTGAATTAAGAGCTCTGGATGCACTTCTCCCACTGGACTTCTATGAAGAAAGAGGTATCCAACAGCTCAGGCATTTTTGAAACTTGCAGTCCGTGTCTGCAAGAGTCAAAGTACCCTCAGTACATAGAAAATATCTGCATCTTTTTTTCCAGATTTTAATCTCCAAATAAAGGACATACTAGGCACATCTGCTGGCTGGCTAAAACTTATCACTTCCTCTTGGCCTATGGGTGAAGCCATTAAAAATGTAGATATGGTATCAGGACAGAAAGATAATTAAGAGACACACTTGATGCCAATGTCTTTCCAACAGAACTGAACAAGAAAAGAAAAGCTTTCCAGATTTGTGACTTGCTGCTCAGATCAATGAAGTCAGACAGTATCACATGTGATACTTACCACCGAGGCCCACACATTTGGGACAGCAGGATCCCTCCTCAGTGTATTGCAGCTCCCCTCGTCCACAAGTGAGGGCTGGGCAATCCGTGGGGGTGCAGTTCACCCTCCCGTGGGCACAGGAGCACCAGACACATCCAGAGCTGGCCCACTGTGTGCCATGCTGTGGTGCACAACGCAATCAAAGGCACAGAAAACACATGCATGAATCCAGCTGCCAATGAGACCTATAAATACATCTTCTCCCCTTTAAGCCCCCCTACACTAGTGTTAACTTTACTCTTCTGTGGACTCAGTTCAATCTTTGCACACTGCAGCCCTCACTCCTGGCTGCACTGTTGGGGCAAAAAGGTAAGTTAATACTGGTGAAGCAGCAAACCTGGAGATCAACCTGATTTTCCTTCCTGCTGCAGAGTGGCATCCAGCAACAACCCACTGCCTAAGACCCAGGCTATTGGACACACCCCCTCTCCACTACAGTTTCTGTAGGGCAAACTCTAAATTTAGACACTTGTTCTCTTTAGAGAAATGTTTAACAAGGGCCCAACACACACCTGACCACAAGGTAGTCAGGTGAAGACCTCCTGCTCCACATACTTAATGCACTCATTAAGTAAAATCTCATTCGATTAGTTTATTCATTAATGCAGAAACAACTATCTCTACTTGGAGGCATAGTAAGGAAAAATTGGTCCCAAGAAGAAACATGCTGGTGTATTGCAATGCTCCTGAAGAAATAGAGTGTTAACTTTCACAAAACACACAATACTGAATTAGGCGGGGAGTAAAAAAGCTCTGGCCAGATAGAGGATACAGATTTTCTTTGGTGGAGCTACCACTAGGGCCAGTGTTGCTAGCTAGATACTTGTAAAACAAAGGTCAAGTCATAAAGCATTACAGTAGCTCACTGACAAAAGAGAAAACTTCTTCCTTCAGGAAATCTCTGCCAACCACCAGGATGAGACTTTACACTCACAAAAAAATTGTTTAACGAACACCTCACAGTGGAATTAGGGTGTGACATATGACTACAGGTACAAATATGCCTATAATCCCTGTGGGGATGCTTACTTATTCACCTGACTTTCGTCTCAAGGAACAGGCTTACGGAGAGTCAAAAGACAAAAGTTGCAGCAAGAATACAACACAGCAAAATGCAGCAACAGCAACAAGAAGAAATATAATGTAGCATGATATAATATAGTATCACCCAAATCACAGGCACAAAGGAATATGAGAAGATGATGGATGTGCTATCCCTCCTATTCCAGTCTTTGTCTACCTTGTAACAGATTCATGCTGGCTATGCCTCATGCTGAAACAGAGGGTTACAACATCCATCTCAGGTACAGAGTGTAAGGTCCAGATATTCAAATGTATCTGGGTACTTCAGCATATTTCTTAAGATCTGGATCTGACTTGCCTCTTGTCAAACAAGTCTGTAAGAGACCAGACACAGGCTTCACCATTAAGCCATTTTTCTACATCTGCCTATTGTTCAACATGATTCATTAACTACTACCCATGAATCTTTATTTTTTTCTCATCTGTAGACACTTACTGTTTTGGCCTTTCAGCCTTTCTAGGTGAAACTACATCCTGAAACCTGCTTCCTGAATAATTCAGGATTACAAAATCCATAACCCAGGTCGCACAACAGCAATCAATCTCTACCAGCATAGATGGCTGCTGAGAGAAAAGCCTTCTTTCAGGATAGCTAATGTCAAGTTCAATGTGTTTTGCTCCCCTCCTAACATTACTATATTGTCTCAATCATCCACAGAAACAGTAAAGCAAGTGAATGAATGAGTGGGAAACTTTCTCTCCTTAAGCCAAACAGGACATGCTCAGCGACACATTCCCGTTTTGCAAACCCTGCCGACCAAACTCCTGTTACACTACATCATCTGATAGTGACAGAATATAAGCCAAATTAACTATCCTTCTACTGCATGTCAGCTAAGCACCCTTCACTGATGTGAACCAAAGGGCTAAAAACTGGAAAGGATTGCCCCTGCCACGGAACATGACAGAGCACTCACGCTGTGAATCTGTCCTTCATGCTGGCAAGATCCTTCAGCTCGGGAGGCACACTCAGGGCAGCACTTGTTGGGGGCTATTTGGAGCACTTCTCCCTAAAAAGATACAAGAATCCAATAAGACAGTTCACATGAAATAGACTTTTAACATGAAGGCAAAGGCTTGCTGGATCTGGTGCTCTCAGTTTAGAGAGGAAATGTATTAAGTGAAATATATAACAGTGCTACACCAGATCCCTTTGTTGAGAGGTGGCACATCAGTTTGCTGTATTTGACAGTTTATCATTAAAACAGCAGTAGAATTTACACCCCTAACGGTACAATTAGGAAGCCCCAGCTGAACTAGTTTTCAAAGCAGAACAAAGAATAGAAAGCACTATTCAAGGCAAAAACCCAAGATTAGTCACTGAAGGACCTCTGAGAAACGTGGGACAGATGTAATTTTCTCAACAGGTAGTTTTCTACATGTACAGGATGGGTATCAGTTTAGCATTTCACCACAGCAGAAGTGCAGCTGACAGGCAGAATGAATGTGCATTCATTAACTGTACTTCTTTGGCTTAATAATCACTGCTTTTTTTAAAAAATAACATTACTTTAAAATTAACTGAAAACTACTGACCACTTCCAAGCACAGCACAGTCAAGTGATGCTGCTACCACTTTGCTTTGCATGTTCCAGGGGTTTAGCAAGCTGACCACTTGCTACAACCTGTTTAGCAGCAGGGAAAAAAGATGACGCTGATGGAAGCAACTCATCACACAAAGGGCAAACTACAGCAGTAAAGACATCAGCCAACACTGGGAAGGATCACAGACTCCCGTCGCTGAAAACGTCTCCATGGACTCTCCAAAGCAACGCTTTCATGTTCCTCCCAGATGAACGTTAAACACCCCAGGCCTGGCACAAGACCCACAGACAGGATAGCATCAGCTGTGGGAGGCTTTTATTTTGCAAGGGTGTGTGTCACTGATGGCAACTGCACATGAGGGCCCCCCACACCACCTGAGGTACCACTGATCTCAGTATTTTCCTCCCACAGTTAATGACAAAAAAGGACCAAACAATTTTTCTGATGTGAGCACAGTAGCTAGAGAGAGAGAAAACAAAAAAAAACAAAACATGAACATTGAACATGTCAGGTTCAGGAAGTGAAATGTAGAAAAATGTTATCCATGAGATCACCTTCTTCAAAATGTTGCAGAGGTGTTTCTCAGGAGACATGCTTCATCCTTTCCACTTTGAAAGGGTACAGCCAATGTCTAAGGGATACCTGCTCAGAAGGGAGTCATTATTTGTTTTGTTATAATAAGAAAAAATGAAGGCACTGCGATGCCAAAAAATTGTCTTACCTTTTACCTCTTTATTTGTATGATAAAAATGACACGAATCATTTGAAATGTCACAAGTTTTTCCTTCTCTGTTTTCTAAAAGAAACATTTTGATTTTTCAAACCGAGAAAAAGTTTCTCACTTCAAGGTTTCCTTCAATGCCACGTTTTTTTTGGAGGTGGGAAACAAAATTAAATGTTGCTTTTAGCTTAAACCACTGAACCCTGTTCAGCTGTGATCCTGCTGTGGAGAAACTGTTCTTAGTTTTGGTTTGCTTTGGTTTACACAACAGAAATGCTGTTTGTTGATTTTCCACCTACTCAAAATACTCAGTATGCACAGCAGCAGGTTTTACATACAAATGTTTAGAACACCACTCGGTATGCTTTTTGCAGAGACTGCCTGGTTTTATTTATGCCTTGTTGCTGTAAACAAGATCAGCAATATTAGCATAAATCATCATAATAAGCAGGTAAGAAAGAAATCATGGAGGGGGATGGCAATTTCTGACCTTGTTCATCAGTAGTTGGTTTATGCTTGAAGAATAATCGGGTTTTCTTCTTCTGAGATCCTTGATGATCCTTTTCAATATTTAAATGGCCAGACCTTTATGGAACACTGAAACTCTTTGTCTTGAAGATTATCCAGGTCAAGGAGTCACACAGATTTGTTTCACACTATAAATCTGTTTGCCTTTATGAGCTTTAAAGTTGCCATCTTTTCACTTATCCAATTCTTCAAAATGAACATCTAGCCTGCTCATTATTTGGTGTGCCAGGACAGCACCCTTTTTTAATTTCTCACCTCTTTAGCACAAAAATTCTGAATATTTCAGTCTTGCTTTAATCAATACACAGTGATAATAATGGGGAAAACCAGCAAGAATCAAAATTATTTCCTCATTAATGCTGTCATATTGCAAAACATTTTAACCTGCTTCATAAAGCCATATAATTACATTGGCAGTGCCTCTTTAAAACACTAATTTTCATTGTCATTCATGTGTACTACCCCAGTAATCCAGATGCTAATGCAAGACCAATTCCATGGCCAATTAGCTGTAACCGTTAATGAAGGCTCAGACAGAGAAAGATGAACAGGAGACAATGAAAGCTCAACAACGATCACAAGGCAGAAGAAACTGAAAGACAGACAATCTCAGCTCTGTTGCTGTTCATCAGAGTGGAAAGCATCCATCTGCATGTTTGGGGGAGACCCAGCTTCATGTTCAAATGAAGGGTGACTGGAAGCAAGGGCTCATGCTGGGAGGTCTGAATCCAGTTCAGGGGCTTCCTTTGGGGACCCGACCACCCTTGGAGCACAGGCAGCCTGCAAGCTGTTCCAACACCAAGCCTCTGGCTGTAGTGCGGTGAAGGAGACAAAGGCTTCACATGCTGGGTTTTGCCTGTGTGCTTCTTGCACAGGCTTGCGTCAATGAGAAGTGAAAGGGCACAGAGACTGTGCCTGACCCTGGACTGTCACACACTTGCTGGGAGGCAAAACAGGATTTCACTGCTCCCTCGTGCTTCCCTCAAACCCTGCTGTGAATCAGACCCTCGGGTTCAAAGGGAGCTAGAGGGAAGCAGCTGAGCCCAGAAGGCTGATATGACAGCTGTCACTGCAGTGTACAAAGATAAGCAACCAGCTCAGCTCTGCCAGTTCTTCCAGAGAAACGCCTCATGCTGCATCCTCTTTTTGTGTCCCTCTTAATACAAGAGGAGCTTTGCTTCCACTGGACTGTAGGACCAATTACCCCAGCTGCTTCCACCATTTCATTACACGTAACACAGTGTGGTGGACCCAAACAAGCATTTTGAACATATAACTATTCCAGGGTTTTAAAGCAGGGCAAGGCTGGGAACTCCAGAGAAACCTGACATTTCTCCCACCACACAGGATGGGTCAGCTGGCATTTGGACAGCGGCAGCTGCTTACCTTCTGAAAGTCACACTGAGGGTCTTTGCAGACAGTAGGTTCACAGGTAGCAATATTGCTATGGCAACGGCAGTCTTGGCAAGAATCTGGCTTCCAAATTGTGTTATCCTGCAAATAAACATAAGTTTTAAATTAAACCCATACAGCACAAGGCGTGTGCTATTTTATGCAAAAGCAAATGGCTCAAATAGCTCCATATGGACAGACTGGAAGAGTAAAGTCTGCAACAGACAAGCCCTCCCTCTCACATGCTTATCAGGCACAAATTTGCTACTATTAATTCAATAACTTCAAATACACAGTTAAAAAGCAAGGCCATGCATGGCAAATAATCAACTCCAATGGCTAGATAATCGATAGGACCACCTCAAGGTGATTATAGCATCTTTGGGAAGTTCAGACTGTCCAAACTGCAGCTACTGCTATGACCACAGCTTGCGCTGAAGCACCTGAGCTAGCTTTGAGGCTAACCTGCTCCTGGACAGACAACTGTGGCATCATACAGCATCCATGAGCTGCTGGAGAATGCAGGTAAATATTGACATGCTTGAATCCAAACGAGCCGTTGAATATAACATTCAAAATTTTTAGCCTGCAGGATCACGGACATAAAAAGTTCTCATGTCAAAACCGTGATGTAAACTGTGCTCATTATGTTAGGTTGTAAGATGGAAGGAAAGGTCTGAAGAACCTAAGATGCAATTAAACTGATTTAGTCAAAAATGCTGAATGCACACCAGGTACGAACAGGCTCTACCTGGTCACATTTATTCCAAAACATCATGAAGGGGACTCTGACCAAGCAAACAGCCCAAGAGATTTGGAAACAGCTGTCATCACCACTCGATCAGTGCACTCAACTGGAACACACACAGCTAATTCGCAAGGGTTTTCACCACCCCTGATTGACCCCTTTCTATTCCCTCCACACTAAGGTCACGATCCCACGCCACCACCACACTTTCTTAAGGCAGCTCAGGCCCTCATCCAGTTGCCTGGAACTTGCCAGACTTCTCCTTCCCTCCCACCTGTTTCTCCAAGGTCTGAGCAGCCACTTGGGACTCACTGCTTTCAGTAGGATGCTTGAAAAACAAAGCCTTCTTTCTCTTTACTCCTGAACATTGACTTCCAGCCATCTTGATATCAAGCACCAGCAGCACCCCAGAGAAGCAGCCAAGTCCACCTGTCACCCCTCCTTCCTATGAAAATGTCTTGCCTGCGCCTAGCTCCTCTGCAGTGTCCCTTCACTCATGCCAAGTATCCTTTCTCTGGTGGTTTAAATAAGCAACCAGTAACTACATACTGAGGTAATCTGAAGGATACAATTGCTACGTTCATATTTAATTATCTGTCTTTAAAGCCTTCAGTCAAATACACCAAAAGAAAATGAAAGAGGAAGATCACTTTTTCATCCGAACAGTTCTTTTCCATTAGACAACGGCTGTGTCTACAGTAGGCTAAATTTACGCCGTACAGGAAATTTTCCTGTGCAATACAGACAGTAGCTATCCAAGCCGTTAAGCCTCATTTTTAATTGATTTGAAAGAAGATCAGACTTTGCTACTCATTTACATGATGTAGCGATTTACTCCAAGAGGTCAATTTACTCACAGTGTAAAGTAGGATTTAGGCAAATTACGATACAAAAAGATGATTAACAGTTCACTAAGAACACATTTAGAGCTGACTAGTACAACTGTTAAGCATAATGATAAAACACTGAAACATGCCTTAAAGGCCCATTAGACTGCTTAATGAGAGCAAAAAAATCTTGAAAAATCTGGCCACTTGTTCAGGCAGAAGCTGCTGGGTGCTGCACTCTTCTGCAAACTTAATATGATGTACTACAGGCCAGGCTGTGCAAGCCATGGGGAGAGGCAATTCATAGGTGTCCAACAAGGTTTTGTCACACATGTGTGAGTGAAAGAGGGCACTGGCAAAGGCTCTCTCTTCTTTTACCCATCCTGAATCCAAGGCCGACCTTCAAGTAGAAAAGGCTGGTTGCCTCCCCTCTGAAACACTGCTCTTTGCCAAACAAAATGGTTTACTCTATGACACTGGACCAAAAGTGCAAACCTGCAAACAGTGCGGTAAGCGAAAATACTGCTAACAAATCCTTATGTCTCTTCACTGCTTTACAAAAGCACTTCATGCATATCAGACCATGCTCTTCTCTCATGGCAAAGTTCATGCACAGGTAACAAACACTCCAGCAGCATCAGAAATTTAGGGAGATTCTCTGTAAATATAATGATTGTGGCAACACTAACTTTAGTAACAGCAAGAAACAGGAGTAAGTGTACAGCCTCTGTACAACAAGACAAAGAGACAGTAATTTCTGCTCTGGTAATGCAGCTGGTTCTTCTCTCGCACACTCACAGCTGTGGCTGTAGAAGAGAAATCTTGACTTCATCTCTGTCACCAGATTTATGGTACAGTTACAGAATAAATTCAGGTTAAGTTACGTGTGTGTCAAGCTTCATCTAACACACATATTGGAGTTAACTCATTCTGATCTCTTTAACAAAGCTTTATCATACTCAGATCCACTCTAAGACTAAAACCATGATAATACCCAGAACTCCTAACATCTTTCCATTGGCAAAAAGTGACGTTTAATCCGTTTGACAAAACCATTTGATATATCTATTGATGTATTCCCTGCTTGTTTGTTTCCAGCTGGAAGGAGAATCCCAAAACAGTGTGTGGCAAAGGAAAAAACCTGTGTGAGAACAATTTTTAAAACTGGCAGGTGAGGCTGCTTAGAAGCCAACCACGGGGCAAGCACTGGGCACAGGCAGCCAAAAGGGAGAGAGCAGATATTGTGCCCCATCACTTGGTTCTTCTAAACCTTCACCCTGTGCCTCTCTTCTGTAATAAAAATAAAGAAATAAATAAATAGATATTTCCATGATGGAATAATGGCCAAAGGACTTGCATGGCAAGAGGTCAGCACAAAGCCTCCCTCATTACCATTTTGAGATTTAAATGCTCAAGTTTCTGAAAAGAAAACCCTCTCTTTGGTCTACTCCCTACCCTATTTTCTATTATAGTCTAAGCAGCCTGGCTCCTACCTGTGGGCTGAAATCAGCTCCTTCTAAATCCACATGGTAAACACTTGGAAGCATGTACCTGTGTCAGTGATTTCCATTTGCCAGGTGTCAGATAAAAACCGACACATCTCTGCAGAGCTTTTAAGAATTCAGAATCTAGTTAACAGTCAGGAAACTACTACCTGATTTTTTGTATATGAGTCTTCCATGCAGTTCACAGGCCTCAGTGATCAGCTCTTATGATTGTTCCAACATTTAGCTTAAGATTCCTAGCTATGGAGCAATAGACCTAAACCCAAATTTGAAAAGTCTGACGACAATTATGTTTATTGATTTTTCTACAGAAAGGTGGGGGTTTTATTCTCTGCAATGCTACCAAACATCTGAATGTTACAGTCACAGTAAATTGAGCCAAATGCAATGCTCTGGCTACAAGCCATTTAAAGTGCAAGGCCACTTAATTCCTTTGAGATGGCAGAGAAAAGCAGCATGTGTACTTCATTCACATGGTAGAAATATGTAAAAGAACAGGAAGGTTATTGCAACAACTATTTTTGGTGGTAACCCTGGGTGATATTTTAGGATCACTTTTCAAACTAATATTTATGTGTTCCCTATTTACATGGAAGTGTGCAGCTGACAGCTGCTAATACAGAAAAGCACAAAAAGATTTACTGGTGCATATTTAGAACTCTTACAACCTGGAGAACACAGACTGCCTGTATTTTATTCTCCTTGTTTCTTTCATTCAAATGTAACTATCCCTAAGGCAACCAAACATGTGCCATCAGTTTAAGAATGTTCTTCCCAGTCTTGCCTCTAGCTAACTTCGAGATCTTGGTCCACTCAAGTTAGGGTAACAAATTCAGAAGTGACACAGAAGCCCCAGTATGATAAGAAAAGCTCCTAAGTCACTCTCCTGACAGGAACTGAGATACTAATCACCCAGCTGCAGTATGAGGATCCTACCTACCTGTTCTGCACGCTGTAAGGCTTTGTTACTATTCATCCAACACCTACAAAGACACTTTAAAGTTCCCAGGTATTACTGTTTTAAACATAAAGCAAGACTTCAGTAGATGCTTAAAGAACTGCTGTAAATCTGCCTCACATCTCTAGGGCACTGTACCTCAGTGGACAAATTATCTGTTACAGTTTAAGCGCTGAATTCTTATCCTGTTAAGAGTGCACTTTCATCAATGATAATTTAAGGGGCTTTTTCCTTACAAGTACTAATATAATTAACAGTATAAATAATGAAATACTGTGCACAGAGCACTTTGAAGATGGAAAGCACTCCTTAAGCGCCAAGTAGTGCCATTATAATTTATTAATTCTTTGGATTTCCCTACATCAAAAGAAGAAATGATACTTAATTCAACTGAATTTTAAAACACCACGTTGCAAGAAGAGATATCTACATTACTTGGTTGGTTTGTGAAATAGAGGCCAAAAAAAGCGAGATATGCTAACAAACCTTTAGAGCTTGCAGGCACCCAGACACAAGATGAAATAAAATAAAACCCAAGACTCAGGAGCACAGTGCAAGCATGTACTGGATTTGGAGAATACTGATGAGGATTTATGAAAAGGCAGGAGAGAGAGCAAAAGAGCTGCACATTAAGGCCAAGAAGAGAAGGCGGCAAGAAAGCAACCAGCAATAAAAAGCAAAGGAGAGTTGAAGCAACAAATAAGCTAAAGAGACTAAGAACAGACACAGTGTGGAAGTGGGAGCCCAGAGCAGCTGTGGGCTCTCACGGTTTGCTGTTGCCACACTGTCATATTAACTGGAGCACAGAAAGGCCTGCATCTCTTTGACCACGGCTTTTTCAACTGGCTATCATAACTTCATGTGGCTGCACCTGTTCCTCCTCTACCTCAGCAAAAAAAACACCCAACAAATCAAAAATAATGGGAGTCTGCTATTAATACATAAAAAGGCTCAGTAATTTGATCAGATGCTGCTTAATGTGGGATATCATCACACTAGATAACAATCCATGCTCTATTCTGGTGCAGTGACTGTGGAAATAAGCATACAACAGCTGGCTTGTGTCCTCCCCCCGATCCCCTTTCCATTTCTTATGGCTTCATGAAAATATTTAGTCAATCCATAAAATGTTACTGGATGCTGAATTGTCCTCCGTAGCATTCCACACTTGTAAAGCCGGTCATCTGGTTGGTGGTACTGCTGCAATTACTAAGCAGGGCAAAACCAGCAGTCTAAAGCTGAAGCCTTAATGTTAGCCAGGAATCATCAAGCTTGAAATTTTTCCCGTCATGCTGAAAACAAGATGGTTGTTATTGCTTATCATGTACCCTACTAATTACCTTTCCTGCTTTTATGAGAAACTGGTAAAACTCATGCAATTAACTTTCAGAAGGGCTGCTCTGTCCCCAGGCTGCCAGATGCATGCGAGGGTGGCACTCTTGCTTCGGGGAGGGGGGAGAGGGGCTGCCAATGCACCAACAGAGCACACAGCTCAAGCGCTCCACAACTTGAGCATTGGGTTGGATTTACTTCACAAGTCATCCTCTGCTGGAGACAACGGAGGAAGGGCAGGTATCGGATGTCTCAGAGGAGGAATACCAGGCTGCTTTGTTGAAATCTTAGGCAGAGCCCAGAGCAATTACACTTTTGGTAACAATTACCAGCATCACACACCAGCTGCCAAGTGAGGAGACTTGGCAGCTCAATAACACCGCTTTCATTTATCATTTCCACTCCAATTAGTTGACAATACCAGGCAATTGGCAGAATAAACCCAAATGTAAGGGAAGCTGAGAAAGTGCTACACGGTCCGTGGGGATATCCATCAATGGAGATGAAAGTAATTCAGAGACACATAAAGGATTCCTACTGTCCATTCGGGTTTAGACTTTTATGTTTTATCTTTTGCAATAGGGAGCTGTTGCCACTGCTGAGTATGTTTTCAAATCTGATATGTGCTCGCATATAATAAACCCCCCTTGAAAATGGGCTTTTAATGGTTTTATTTCGGCATGCCCACAAGCAGAACAACATAGGAATGGCTCGGTCTCTGAAACCAAACAGAAATTCAGCTCATCTCAGTTTTAGCCCTACACTCCTAGGCATAACCAAGCATACAGTTTGATTAACAACACATTAACATGATCACACGGGTTCAGGAACCAGGAACTATTTTTCCATATCTTCCAACTAGGGAATTAAGCAGTTAGACAAATTAAAACAAGGTACTGTTTTCCTGGTTCATTAGTCTGATGCTTTTTTACATTTTCTAACTGTTAAGTCTTTTACCAGTTGTACCAGCCCTGTAAAAATAAAGAGTCTACAAATAAAATTTCCCCATAGTCCTAAGATATCTCAGGGACAGAAAGTCTAGGATATTCTAAGATACTGTCAAATCACTTCGCTGCTGTTGTAAACTTTATCCTATCTTTCATACAAACACAAAAGCAGTCACTAGGAAAGGGCTCAAATTAATCGAATGCTCAGGGCAAACAGGGTAGATAAGTTAAACCGATTTTTAAAAATCATTATGTCTAATCACAGTTCAAATCAGTAGACAGAAATCTTTATTTAGACCAACAGGTCAATTGTTTTTCTGCGGTGGTGCTCCTCTAGAAAGGTTAATGCCTTTTGGTTAGTCACTGTTAAAGGAGATTCATCTGTAGTCAAATATATCCTTTATACTAAACACTGCACTTTGTTTTTCCCTGACTGGAAGAAACACTGCTACCTATAACTACTTGAGGGACTGCAGTTTACCACATTTCTATTCCGATCCTTATGCAATCTGCCCCCTCTCTAATCAATTCATATCAGGACTTCTATAATGAAAAATTAACAGCAGTACTGTCTCTAAAGTAATCTTTATCAGTTAAATAACTTCCTCTGTGATGGGTAAGGAAAATAATGTTAGGAGAGCATACTGTATTTAAAAGCAATAATTAAAGGCAACATAGTTGCATGACACTGAGTTTTTAGACCTAGTACATCTCAGCTCAGTTTTTAGCATTGAAAGAAAGGAGGGTTTCCCATGCCTTTTAACCCTTAGCTTTTAGCTTTAAAGGAAAAAGGATAAACTGCTCGAATACACTGAAATTAATAATTACTAATTACTTGCTTAGTCCCTGCATGGAGGGCTACCGTTGCCAGAAACAGATTTAGTACTGCACTTGTTCCGTGTATTTATTGAAAAAAATCCAGAAGCTCAACAGATTGACTTTTAAAAAATGGTTGTAAATACAACCTGCTTATTTTATCTCATTAATGTAACTTATTTTTTAAAATTACATATGCTTAAGCCTTCCTATTAGTTGTCAAAATTTCAAATGCACTTTTTCCAAAGAAATTGGATTCAAATAGAGCTGTTCCAATACTGTATCTTTTAATTTATGAGTTTTCTGCTCCAGTTCTGTTTTAAATTCCTTTTACATTTATCTATTCAGATATGTGACACAAGCTTGAAAATGTCAGACAGTATGTTAAGAATGTATTTAATACTAGCACCAATAAATAATGGATACCTGAAGATCACACTAACACTTGCTCTCACTCTCATACACACAATCCCCACTTCCGCACTCATGCCTAAAACCTAAGCAACAACTAAGGACTTAACTTTTTCAGCTATCATATTTTGTACTTCATCTCTTCTGCAGAAGTAGTATTTTAAATTATGTTTATGTTGTAAAAACCAGGAACTTTAAATCCAGTTATAAATTCAGAACTGGAAGAAGTGGAGGAGAAGGGAGGAGGGAGGATAAAAAGTTCTGAGTTTCTCAGCACTGCACTGTTTTATTTTTTTATTATCTGGGAACACACACAACCTGAAAACATTACGCCAACCAGAGAGAGCCTAAAGACTATATATCCTTCCATATAATCAAGCCCTCTTTCCCTCTTGAATAAAAATATAACGTGTACTCAACATCCCTCTGCAAACCAACAGAGAATTTTGGAAGAAACACACCAAAAAAAAGTGATAAACCCCCACAATTTTAACAACAGCCACCAAACTAGAAGATTTGCTTTCTCCTGAGGCCTGGAGGGTACAAAGTTGGTTCCATTTTTAAGATTTTACCCACAGTCAACACAAGCAGGAACTTGGATTCCTTTTCTTTTCTTTTGAACTGAGACCAGAAATTATTTCCTATTTTCAGAGCATTAATAATAAGGCACCTCTTATCTAATCAAACACAAGAGAGGTCCCAGCAAATAGTGGCATCTGGCAATACACACCTGTTTCACATTTTGATACCATGAAGCCTCAGGTATGAAAACCCATACCCCAAATCATACAGTATCACTGGAGGAAAGCAGCTCTGACCACCTAACCATGGACAACACACCCTGCTCTTACAACAGCATTACAGGGGGTAATAAATGAAAGGTGTCATTTTTGCACAGCTCCATTTTTTTTCTCAACCTGTTGAGAATGCTAAGGAATGTTTCAATCACCAACAATGTGGCAGGGGCAGAAAAACCTCACCCCAAGCAGCCTGCAGCTTCTTTGCAAAATTTCTTCACACATTGAGTCCATCTATAAAAGGACAAGGTGAACAACTAATAGTAAAAGCAATTACTAGAAGGGAAGAGGTTGAAATTTTAACACCAGTACAATCAGTGAGAGCAAATATCCATCTTGCCCAGGAACTTGCTTTTTGACAACAGCCAAAATCAGACAGCTGACAATACAAATACAGAAAATGGTATTTCTTCCAAAAATACCCTCCATGCAGTTTACAGTTCAGTGACTTCCCAAATCCCAAGTCATGATTCTGCATTTAATAACTCTCATGGTTTTCTTCTCTGTGAATTTCTACAGTCTCCCCTTGAACTTATGTAAACTTTAAGCATCGGCATCTTACAGCAAGGTTTTAGTGCTTAATCACGGAGTGAAAAAAAGCATCTCCCTTGTGGAAAACTAAAGTCTGCACTGTGCTGTTATGAAAAAGGGATGAAAACGGGGGTCAGGCAAATAAATGGTATGATAACACATTGGATCCTTGCATCGAATAGGGATTCTCCTCGGTCAGCAGCTTAGGGCAAGAGAGAAGGAAAAAATGAGAAGAAAGAGAAAAAACTTGAACACCTACACTCAATTCCTGTTTCTGCAGATGGCTATTGAATTCTCAGGCAAGATGCTTCTCTTCTCCATACTTACATTGCCCTTCCCATCCTGTGTCTGTCCAGACTGCAAATTTCCTGGCATTGTGACCAGCTTTTCTTATACCTTTCTCCATCATTTGGCATTGTGTGCTCTGATCTTAAGACTTAAAAAGAAGCCAAAGTTGTGGTGGCTCAACTGAGCCAGCGAAGAAATGGCAGTGCTGTTGATCCATGCCTGACCGTGCTGATGCCACTGGGCCATGAACAAACCCTTCATGCATGTGCCTTTGTTGCAAGAAGCTTGAAAAGGGCACACAGAGGAGATGATCATTAAACAATGACTTTTTTTCTTCCATTTTTATATGCTGCAAATCCTTTACATGCCAAATTATGTATTACGTTTGATGAACAGCACACACAAGCAATTCTCCTTAGCATCCAGAAAAACATTTGGGGTCCTCTTGCTGCTTTTTTTCCCCCTTTACTTAGTTCCTAACCTGCCAACTGGCAAATTTCAAACATCCTTCCCAAAAATGACTTCTGAACGGATATCAAACCCAGAGTTTTTGATTGAACAGCTGTTGAAAAGAAGGGAGGTAAGGGATTAATTTAATCTAAACTTGATTGCAGCTTTAATTACATCATTCATTACAATATAGTAGCGATCTCTGGAGCAGCAGGAGTCACAGTTTCCACTGGGCGATGCTCTGGTGTATGTGCAAAGCGTGCAGCTATACCTAAGGCAAAGTGCAGCTTCACCTGCCCAAGAGCACCAAGGAGGTTATGTTCTACCCCTTTAAAATGATGCTGCTTGTTTGAGAATTGAACCTGTGAAAGCTGCCAGGACTTCAGCAGTCAACATCAAACACTGAAGGCTGCAGTATTGCAGCCAACCACTGTCAACTAGCATGCACAAAACCACAGCCTGAAAAAATAAATCACATATTTGAAACTGGCCATTAAACCAGCACAATCCAGTGTATATATTACAAGAGATTCCCTGCAGAGCACAGCCTGACTATATCCTCTAGGAAACACTGCTGGCCTTTTGAGCTTTTTAAAATATTTTTGAAAGGAAGAGGGAATATCCTCTTCAGTCCCAACCCAGACATGTCAAATGATGAAACAATATTGCCAGCAGGATGCATGATTTCAAATTCATCCTGTCGTGCTGCTGAAATGCAGGCTACGTTGGGCCAAATGCTTCAATGTTAACTGTATCTAGCCTGAACAAGACAGGCTAAGCCTTTTATCCCATTTCTAACAAAAAAACATCAGGCCATGAAAACGATTGCAGCTCAACCAGCTGATTCAGCAGAGAAAGACAATATACTTCAGTAAAAGTCATTTGCAACAGGCCCTCAGAAGTACTGTATCAGGTGAAACATAACTCCATTTCTACTTCTTGAAGGCACCAATACACTCTAGAGCAATTCTGCAAGCCACTTTAGGAAATATATAGGTATCTCCAATTCCAAGCTGGATATTTAGGAGGTATCCTTTCAAAGTGCAAAGCAAGGAATTACGTGCCTCGAATCCTACTATTGTAACTGTGGATCCAAGCACAGTAATCTCTCACACAGCTCCCAGAAAATACAACCCTTTATGTCCTTATCTTCAATCTCAGCTCCCTGTGCAGCAGATTAATAAACTGGTTCTCTCTTTCCTTCAAAGAGGGAAGGGGACCCCTGCAAAAGTCCTGCAGAGTCATTAATCTTTGCGAACAAAGACTTCATTACTGAGCAAAAGTTATTAGGAAAGACCTGTAGAAAAAGGGATTTTGCAGGCTGTCTTCATGTCCTCTAGTATTGTTTCAAGAGCCTCTAGTTGACTGGTAGCTGTCAAGATTTAACAAGGTGGTAATGTTATGACCAAACAAATTGAAATTAATGGCAGCAAAAGGTATGTTAACAGCTTAGTATTTTACTCAAATACAAAGGCTTCATGTTGCCTTCTGTTACAAATTATTAAATTAATTGACTTTGGCACATTGAAACTACAGGCTTGAAAATAAAATTAGGCTTAAAATATCCTGAAAAGGGCAAAGATTATATATGCATTTGTGTGCAAAGATGATATATGTATTTTTTAAAGGAAAGAGGTCTCTGTGAGATTTTCTGATAGACAAGATGTAATAAAAGACACTGGTTTTTAAATGCTTCATGCCATCAATCTTTTGCCTTATTTCCTCTCTATTTTATAACAAACTTTCTGTAGTCAGGTAACACAAAGAGGCTTTTCTTCTTGTCTGCTCCATAAAGGGAAGGACTATCCTGAGGAACTCCCCTTTGTTGAACCAAAATATGGTAACTGGATGCACAATAGCAACAGATAGTGTGTGTAAAGAATACACACATTTATGTATGTATTTAATAGATTGAATACAACTACCCAGATCCTAAAGGATGGGTGGAAAAAGTTTGTTTGCAAAAGTGATTGGCACAGACACTTGAACACAATCAGCATCTTTGTCAAGAAAGTGAGAATTTCAGTCAATTGGTTCAACAATATTTGTATTGAAGGGTAGTATCAGTAGGAGGCTGCAGGAGCAGGTGTAGCAGCAGAGCAGATCTCAAGGCCCTGGCAAATGGAGAAAAACAGTTTTCCCAAATTATCATTTTAAGCATCCTACAATTAAAGAAGTTCCTGTATTATGTGATGAGAAGGAAAGTGAACAGGTGTTGGAAGGAAATATTGGGGTGGATATGGGTACTACCTAGTGACAGGTTGGTATCACATCTGAAAAAGAGCAACCCTTTCAACAGTACATTTTTTTCTTACTACAGTTTGGTTTAGGGATTACATCTGTCCAGCCATTATCTGCATTAACAGCACATTTGACTGTCTGGACAGTGTGCAGAAAAACATTACACACAACCATTTCACCTTGAAATATGCCAGAACTGGCCTTCTTTCCTACCTGACTTTAAAAAAAAAAAAAAACCCAAACCCAAGAATCAACCACCATCCAGGCAGTGATAAATCTTTCAAAAAACAAAACCTCCCACTGTAATTTCAGATTGTAACTCCCAGTAAAATTACTGCTGGACAAGAAGGGAAAACACAAAGAAAGACTTCCCTGTCCTCATCCCTCCATCTGTGTACACCACAATGAAAGCAATAACCTCCTCTAGCACATTCAATACCTAACGCAAAAATTACACATGCCTATAATTGTAGTTCAAACTGTTTCTAAGACACTCACTGGGATGTTGGTTAATTATCAGGACAGATCAAGAGTGACAGCATGGGAGGAAGGAGAGAAGAAGCAGCTGAGTTAAGCTACATGGTCCTTATTATTCACTGGGTCACACATGCTCTGTAAAAGTGTACCCCATGCAAAACAAGCTGAGGAGAATTACAGCTAATTATGCCTTGCTCTATGGAAGAATAAATTCCATGGTTATAAGGTTTTGTTGTCTTCATTGCCTCCACACGCATCTCCGTTAACAGGAGTTTTTGCTACTGAACTATAATAAGACAAGACCAGGCCCTGCTCAGGGAACTGTTCTATGCATTTTTTAATTCTCTCTAGATTCTTTGCCTCCTCTTCATTGATTATTCAGTTTTTATGAACTTTTCTTTCTTTACTGCACAGCCTTGCACACACAACTAGCTGGCACTAGAGAGAATGGTGAACACCACCTGGTACACTGCCTTGCTCAGTGACAGCCTGACTAACCAGGATGATGTCCCTTGCCCTGAGAAAGGCCACTGCCAAGCATCCACAATGAGATCTTTCATCCAAGTTAATACCAACCAAAAGCAAAATACCTAATTCTGATGGAGGGCATATTCAGCAGCAGAGTACACAATAGCATCACTATAACAGTACATGACAGTCTCAGAAGTCAGTGAGAAATGGAGCTGAATATGGGACATGGTAAGGGCAAAAAAAGGGGGATGAGGCATGACAAATACATCCTTGAAGAGCCAAGAAACAGAACTAATACTATTGGTAATTTCTACCTGGCTCCCAGTCTACTGACAGGACAAGAATAGGCTTAATTCTCCCTCTCTCTCAGGCTGTGAGAGATAGCCATAAAGTGTAGCCAAACCCAATCACTTCCACCCTTGTGGGCAATTGTTCCTGTAAGCAACCAGTCACCAATAGTCACAGGGATTCTTAGAAAGAAGCATGAAAACTTTGCTGTGATGCAGGGAAATATGTCCACTTTGCTGCACTTTCACTTGAAATGATGATTTCTCAACAGGACAAGAACCAGTTTCCGTATCTCAGCTAGACACTCAGCACCGCTGCACTCCAGTCCAACCGGCTATGATGGCAAGCCCAGTATTGTTCTTTATTAAGGTTATGAACCCATCCACATCCAATGCCAAGTATCTTTTTTTTTTTCATTACAAACCTGTAAGCTATGCAATGCCAAATTTTTTTTGAGAGGCAGGGATAAAAACCAGTTGCATAAGACATTTAAACTGCCTCTCATGAGACAGATAAGAGAAAAAAAAAAAAAAAACACAAACAGGACACAGTTGGTCTCAGTAGGAGAAGCACCACTGTGTTAATTAGCATGATTGGCCATCACTCAGAAATAAATCAAATTATCCATTGATAAGTGGCAGCATTCGACAGCAAATAAATTGCAGATGTCTTTGGGCTCATGCTAGAACAGTTCATTTTGCTTTCATTATTCAGAAGCACTGCATAAAAGGTCATGACCAAAAAAAAAAAAAAAAAATTAATTAAAGCCCTATAATGCTGTTTAAAGTATATTTACTTTGTTGATGCATAAGAATGCGTAACACCATGATTCTTTGAACTGCTCTTCCCGTATAATGCCAGAGAGATGTCAGGAGTTGCTCTGAAAATAAATACAATCCATACTTTGCATAAACAATTTTACAAAATTTGACTGTCCAGAAGAGAAGCAAGCTAAGGGACAAAAATTACCATAACCTCTACAGTTCATGCACATGAATTTTTCTCTCTCACCTCCTTCTCAGTACTTAACATCTTGCTCAGAATAAATCTGTGGTAAAAGCTTGGGAACAATTTATATGGCAAGACTGTAACAGTGACTGGAGCAGTAAGGGTAAGAAAGAGCATGTCCATAAGCACTTACTTAGACTCTTGAAAACAGACTGGGTGGTCCTTAAATCTCTCTGATGCTCACCGTTTAAAAAAGGGACAGTTTTATATCAAAGCACTTTATTCCTTCACTGTAGTACTGTCTTAATCTACAGAAGCTGCTCTATGAAATATTTAGCAGAGGCAAAGCATATGCATCCCTTAAATTCAGGCTGAAGAAGAAAATGCATCTTTCCTCCAACCTCAAGCATGCAAGAATAGGCTGAATATTATTGACAATAGCACCTGAGAATTTGCTTTTGTTAACCGTTTTAATTCTGTTTTCTTAATGAGCTTAAATGAATGCTTGCTAATGTGTTTTTCAAAGCACATCCCTTGGGTATATAAAGCCTCAGGTATCGATGTCCACACACATCAAGAGACTAACAGAGAGCTTTCATGCATCACTCACTGCTGCCATGGATATTTGCCAGTCTGAAGACTGCTCACTGACATGGTGTGAGCTAATTGTTGTTGTGCTACTTCACACTTGGCTAGAAATAATTGCTGCCTCATTACAAATTTAATAATGACGCTGTGATATAGTATAACTCTTCTTTGCAAACTTCTTTTTTTTTTTCCCCCTTCTTAAAGAAGATATGAAACAGATGAACTGTTACAGAACCCAGCTATTATTAACTATTTCCCTCAAAGAAGAACATCCCATTTTTCAAGATTTTGCTCAGGTAGATTTTACAGGGCTTACAAAACACCTCCACAACACTTTTAACTCCAGGTTCTTGCAGGATCCTGATAAAGTTTTTAGTTTTCCTTCATCTGCATCTATTTTGAGAAAGTCTGGAAAGAAGCCCATGCTTGACAGCCACCTATACCCTGAATGATTCACAGCTTCCCTAAAGCATGAAGAAATTTAGGAAAAGTGACACAAGACACCCTCTTTAAGGAACTGTCCTCTCTACTCAATGGGTTAGGAACGAAAAGCCCAGCATGAGGAGTGCATTTCTCACTCCTCTCTCACCTACCCACTAGCTCTCACAGGCAGAAGTACAGTTCAGAGTCATAATGAAGACAGCTGTAAGGAGAGCTGGGCATTATCCTATCCACCACAGCTAACCATAGACTGTGAGAGGGTCACAAAGTAGAACAGCTATCACACCCATCCTCTTCTCAGCGTGGGGAAAGATATGATCCTGAAGGTAAACGCACACACTGCCAAAGGTGACAATCTGCTGAAGAAAGGTTATGGTAGGTGGATGCTTCACAGCTGTCTCTTCCAAGTGCACAAATGGATAACACAATTACAAGAGTCACAACAAAACTGGGCTTATCTGCTTGCTGTACAGATGGCTGCCCCAGCATTTTGTTTACCTTGCCATTACTCAGATACAATAAGAAATCTGGAGGTATCACCCCAAAATACATCATAAAAAAGAAACTATCTGCATTTTTCTCTCTCTCTCTTTCAAGTTTAGGCCACTTTCTTCCTGATACATCCCTGCTAACTGATTAGTGCAGAGCAGCCAAGCAGTAACACTGTAACAAGTCATGCACCATCTATTCCTAGGCACACTGTCAAGCAACTGCCAGGAGGCAAAAACTCCTGTCCTCGCCAAACAGGCGAAATGGCTTGGCTGGCTGAAGGGTGCAATGTGGTTTAGAGAACAGTAAGCTTTTAAGAAGGCTTAGTTATCTAACATCATCAACTGTAAATGAAATACAGAGAACCAAAACAGAGGTCAGCCCAGCTTAGAGACAGCAAACTGCACCAGATGGCCCAAAGGTAACTACAAGCCACACTGCAGCAAGCAGACATCTGCCTCTCACAAAGGCCCATGTGGGTGTCTAGTAGCACAAGACGTCATTAAACCCACAGGTACAAGATTTCATAGCCCTTAAAAAGTTTGATCAGCACTAGCTGCAGTAGTTCACGAGCCACATAAAGTATCTGACCCCCTTCTGGAATCCCAGCACACGGTCAGCTTCAAAGACTTCCTACAGCAATGACTTCCATCCAGCAGTGAGTGATACATGCGGGGTGAATGTGGCACTATTCCTTTGTAATCTGAGTACACATTGTTTTCCAGAGGCTCTTAAGTACTCTCTGAGTAAAGTGTGCCTTGAAAAACACTCTGGATTTAATTGTTCTGGCCAGTCTGAGCTACGGTGGGAGGGAGGAGAGGTTCCCCAGTCACAGAGTTGTAAATCTTGAGAATTATTTTCCGCTCTCATTTCCCTACCTTCATCTTGCCCAATTCACACTATGCCATAAATGCAGCTGATGTAATCAGCAGCCTGGAGAATTCCTATAGCTATAGGACTCTGACAAAAAGTACGAATATGACCCGATTGCATGGATGAACTCAGTTATAAGGAAGAAGTCCTCCAAAGGAAAAGTAGGTCAAATCCTTTGCTGCAGAAGACCCATTTTTAAGTTCACTGCAGCAAAGCACAAAGGAGCATTAGCAGAACTACGAGACCTAACAAGTACTTTCAGTAACTTCAATCACAAGCCTTGTTTCAGTGCAGCCACCTCTGACGAAGACCTTAGTGATGGGAGTTCCCACCACTAAGGCCATGGTGCTTTTAATACTTTCATGTGTCTGTCTACATGTTACTTCCCATGCTTTTCAAATCAGCAGCATGTAAATAAAGCACAACCTGGCAATAAAAAAGGGTAGAGGATTTAGAAAATATTCTATTTTTCCTTCCTCTCTTCTTCCCCCTTTTTTCCCCCAGCAAAGAAATAAAACTGAACTGGGAGATGCAAGACTACTGAATTCACTTTGTTTTCTATTGGATATTTTCCTGTGGCCACCTGATAATTTGGAGTGGGAGAAATAAAACCTCAACACACAAAAAAGTGTTGAATTGAACTCAAAGACACTTGTTACAAGCCTGTTAGCCTTAATGATGTTAAAACAAAGCATACTCCAAGTGTCACTAAGGTGCACTGTAAAGACAGCTTAACAAATTACAGTTGAGAATGTAAAGAATTTGAGAAGGAAAGAAACTTATAATCAACCATCTCCACTATCATGAGACACCTGGAAGCATCTGCCATGGACTATAATTAAGACAAGTGACACGCTGCAGAGACAATGCAGGGCATGTGCAAATGCAACGCTGTTCATGTACACAGTACTGTGAAAGGAATAACAGATGATACAACTCCAGGGTGGAATCCACACTGTACTAATGATGATAGAGTTAGCTCAAGAGAAGCAACTCTAATTTACTGCCAACAAGCAAGAAGGCAAAATATCTTCTCCAGCAGTGCTCCTTCACTCTTCTGCACTGCAATACTTTCAGAAGATCTACGTGCAACAGCATGACGGATTTTCCAAACACTTGCGTTTGCCATCTGATTTGGCCTCCATAGGCCATGTTCTTCCCTGCAACTTTAGTTAGTTTTATCTTAAAAAGCAAAAACGAAAGTAATGTGGGTCACCAGAGTGAAGCGCACAGCCAGACTTACTCCCTGCCTGACTGCAAGGAAACAACCGTGACTCCCCAGTTCAGTACTGCCTTGATGCTGCACAGCTCTTGGGACTGCACCAACACAAGTCAGATGCTTCCCATCCTTCCTCAGCTCCACAGCCAGTCCATCCCACCGTCCAGTTGGAGGAGACAACAATAGTGGTATTATCTATCTTTAGAAACAGGAGGCTGTTCTCATCGCCAAGTCACATTCTTCAGATGGCCATTTTTCATCTGAACCCAGGAAACTTTGCTTCTCATGAGATGCCCAGAGTAAATGAAGTAACAGTGGAAAGCACATCCCAAATCACAACCTTGAGCTTGTGCCTAATGCTTCCAGCTCAGCACCATGAGAAATGTTGTTTAAGGCTCTAGAAAAAAAACACCATAATGTACAATCACGGTGAGACAGCCTGTTTTTCAGCAGCTTGGGAGCATTAAGTATTTCAGTGCTCTATTCTATACTGCAGTAAATATTGCACTTTAAAGCCACCCAATAAGTGTTTAAATCCTGCTATTAATCTTACTTTCAAGTTCTGGAACCTGAAGTACAGGTTTATGGGTTTATTCTGCAAGCTGAGAAAGCCTGAAAGAAGCTAGCATAAACATAGCCCTCACCAATTACCAGGCAACAGCCTAAACAAGAACATTTTTGTGCAGGGCAGTGTCCCTGCCATCATTCCTTTGCCAAAGACTTCAAGCAATCTCCTCTGTCTAGCCAAAAAGACCCTAAAGATCATCATGTAATATCCTAGAGTTGAATTTACCTTATGTTTCTGTGCCTCCATATGATACAAGTCTAGAATCAGCTGTGATGACACAACACAGTTTGGCATTAGTGGTACGAAAGGCTATAACATACATATCTGGCAGTGTTGACTCACCAGTGTCATTTTATGATTGGCTCACATCTGTAGGAATATACAACTGTCCCTGCACATGCACTAAAATGTTAAACAGTACAGTGCCAGACGAGTGCAAAAGGGTTGCATTATCACCTTCCAGAACAAACACGTTAAAATAGCACCTAGACAAGTGGGAATTGCACCTGTGAGGCCTGAATGCAGTCATCTAGCATCCTCCCCCTGAAAACACATACCAGGCAGGTTCAGATTGAAAAGAGACTCCTAAAACCACAGAGAAAACAAACCAGCAACTCTTCTCAACACAGCACACTAAAAATTCTTCAGCTTACCCTCACCTTCAAAGGAGTGTCAGTCTTTCTGAAGCCTACAAAGCATGTCATGTAGCTAAGGGAAGATGTGGGCATGCAATACCACTTCTTTTGGCCGATGAAAGATGCTTGATGAAAGCCTCGAGAAAGTCAGGGCTCTCCCTGCAAAAGCAGACTGCTCAAGGAAAATCCCAAATTCCCCATTCCATATGAACCCCCACCAGGCTGAGACATTAAGACAGCCAAGACACACTGTGCTTGGAAACAGGGGTGTACTGAGGGATAAATAAATTGCTTCTTATCTTATTAATCTGCAGAGTTTTCCCATCCGCTGAAGAGGAACAGAGACACAGAATGCCAGAGCCTAGCTCAGAGCATACTTGGCTTGAAAACAAGCCAACACACAGATTTTTTTTACTACTCTTACCTGTATGATTAATCTGGGTACCACTCCCATGTCTGCAGACACAGTATACCAAGACTAAAGTGCCCATGAGCTACATGCACAAGTTGTATCGCGTCCACCCCACCCCTCCCCACCCCACAATTTGCACTGTGAAAACAGAGGTTTTTTTAATAAAAAAGTCTCCTCTCTTGGAAGAGGATTAGCTACCCCAGTATAACTTTTGTAGCAGAGTCATCCATACATTATTACAGCTGCATTTACACATTGGGTCTGCAAGTATAATGAAAAGATGTCATCCAGGATAGGATGGGATTTTACTCATGTTGCTGTGCTAAAATGAACATATCTGTCTCCAAGAGCAAAAAGAAAGAAAATCTGTGGCAGAAGCACAGCAGACATACCCCCCCCTAGGCTCCCTGATGGCTCTCCAAGCCATGGGCAGGGTAAAGAAAAGGGAATGGCACTTCCAATAATCTCCACCATCTACATCACCTGCTAGGAATCATCAGCACATGTTTCCCACCACACAGTAGGGAATAAGAAAAGATCACACAGACTACCCAAAAATGAGAGCCTGTTAAGAATGTTAATCCTTACACTGTGACCGCAATAAGCCCTGCTACACACGCTCAAGGAACTGAAATGAAATTCAGATGCCTGGCAAGGTACCAGTTTGGAAAAAGACAAAGTATCTTCAGAAAATTGATAATGTCAGAAGTTACTTCAAGTGTTTTGAATATGAGGGAGAGAAGCATTTTCTATATCTTCCTACACCATCCTTCTTTCCTATCGTTTCTCCTTTCTTCTCCCTGCTATTTTTCCATTTCTTGTTGCCATCATGCATTAAATTCTTAATATTCAGGCCACTGTAATTCATCTACCCTTTGTCACTTGCCTCTGCACTCATTTTGATGGTCAGATCTGTAACTTTTCAAAACCTTACCAGTTGTGGAAAGTCACATTGTGACAAAAGGAAAATCCAAATTTTGCTATCTTGGTGCCATCTCATTATTCAAATGTCTTCAAAATTTTCAGATTACAAAGTCTCTGAATCTTTTAATTTTTATGTTTTTAAGGTTTTCCAGAATGTAAACACACTCTGAAAGGGGATAACATTTTAGTGCCAATTTGAAATACCTCTGAGGAAAAACACAGTGAGTATTCCAGCAAACCTTCTTGTCTCATGAAAACATTTGTTTCCAAAACCTAACTGTTCAAAGAAGAAAAAATTTGGACAATACTGTATGCAACTTCATTAACACCTAACACACAGTGGTAAACCCCTCAGTTCCTAGATTGAAATAATTCCATAATTTTGGTGCACCCAATTAGTCTTTCAAATAGCACAAGAAAAAAAATGCAAGCGGGCTGAAGGTAACCACTACTACCACACTACCTGTTAAAGCTGGCAGCCAGGGACTCTTTCTTAATGGACCAAAATGTAAGGCAGACTCAAGTTTGTCAGTTTGGTCAACCCAAAACCCAAGGATTGCAAGTAGTCATTGCTCTCAATGAAGAGTCACAGCAGCCAGTGTAAAACTAGAAAAAAAATCTAAAGCTCAAACACACTTAGGATAAAAAATAATATTACCTTTTCTCTCCAAAATGTCTCAGGTGGATGCTATGCCCTAATTTTCAGCTCATCATACATCCCATCCCAAGAGCTGACATTCTGATTTGAGCAATGTCAACATAATATAAAACAACTTTAATATTTCAGATGGATGGGTCTGGCAAGTCCCTTCCTTCCAGATGTCATTTAAATTTTATAGAGGCATAAGAAAAATTATTTATGCAAGATGGAAGTCCTAGGAGGAGCAGCCTGTCACACACAATACACATACTTTGTCCATTGCACCAATGTAACAGCAAATTGCACAAATTCAAAAGAAGGAGACAGCAGGGAACCATACCTCTTAGTAAACTGGCAGAAAAGCAGAGCTTTCCACTTTTGTGTCAGCAAGCTGGTAATGAATGATGGTCATTCCTGTTTGGTGGCCTTCATAAAATGAGATGGTTGTGTCGGCTTTACTCCCACATGATCGCATGTCTAAATCACATCTGGAAATAAGTGTCCCCTTAAATGACAATTTCAGCAAAATAGACAAAACCAAATGAAATCTTAAGAGGATGAACTGATCTTTGATCCTCACAAAACACTTCCATCAGAACACACAGGAGCAGACAAAACTAAGTTACCTATGGAAGTATGGGCTGCAATATGCCCCGTGTTAGCATATTTTTAAAACAAAAGTATTAGGCATCGATGATTTACTGGTGTACTGTCACACAACTTGCTTGAGCTCTCCAGAAACTCCAAACTCTACCTCTAGGAGTCAGGTATATTTTCTGTCAACTCAAGGAGAACACTGGCTGTTCAGTACACCTAAGCACAAACAGAGTGCCACTCTGAAAAACACCGAAGTGCTAATAGATAGAAAATAATCTGTAATAGTGAGCAAAACCATCTTGCACAGAATCAGAGAATCATCTAGGTTGGAAAAGATCTTGAAGATCATCCAGTCCAACCATTAACCTAACACTGACAGCTCCCAACTACATCAGATCCCTCCGCACTATGTCGACTCTACTGTTAAACACCTCCAGGGATGGGGACTCCACCACCTCCCTGGGCAGCCCATTCCAATGCCCAACAACCCCTTCTGGAAAGAAATGCTTCCTAATATCCAGTCTAAACCTTCCCTGGAGCAACTTGAGGCCATTACCTCTTGTCCTCTGGCCTGTTACTTGGATAAACAGACTCATCCCCAGCTCTCTGCAACCTCCTTTCAGGGAGCTGTAGAGGGCGATGAGGTCTCCCCTCAGCCTCCTCTTCTCCAGACTAAACCCCCCCAGTTCCCTCAGCCGCTCCCCGTACGACCTGTGCTCCAGACCCTGCACCAGCTTCGTTGCCCTTCTCTGGACACGCTCGAGTCATTCAATGTCCTTTTTGTAGTGAGGGGCCCAAAACTGAACACAGGAATCGAGGGGCGGCCTCACCAGTGCCGAGGACAGGGGTCAGATCCCTTCCCTGTCCCTGCTGGCCACGCTATTGCTGACACAAGCCAGGATGCCATTGGCCTTCTTGGCCACCTGGGCACGCTGCTGGCTCCTGTTCAGCCGGCTGTCAGTCAATACCCCCAGGTCCCTCTCTGACTGGCAGCTCTCCAGACACTCCTCCCCAAGCCTGTAGCGCTGCTGGGGGTTGTTGTGGCCCAAGGGCAGCCCCCGGCATTTGGCCTTATTGAAACTCCTCCAGTTGGCCTCAGCCCATGGCTCCAACCTGTCCAGGTCTCTCTGCAGAGCCTCCCTACCCTCGAGCAGATCAACACTCCCACCCAACTTGGTGTCATCTGCAAACTGACTGAGGGTGCACTCAATGCCCTCGTCTAGATCATCAATGACGATGTTAAACAGGAGTGGCGCCAAAACTGAGCCCTGGGGGACACCACTCGTGATTGGCCACCAACTGGATTTAACTCCATTCACCACTTCCTCCTAAGAGGATCTCCATTATGCCAGTTCAGAAAAAAACTTTGAGTAAGACTGTAAAAAGGAACAAGAGAAGGTGGTCCACAAAAAATTCTTTAAGAAGAACCAGGTAAAGGCAGAGAGCAATCCAGAAATAAAGCCATCATTCCTCACTTCTTAAATACTGGAAACCAAGAAAAACAGCAGAAATGCACTCTTTGCTCCACTATTAGATTTTTTTTTTTCTTCTCCCAGCAAAACAATTACTCCTGCTGGTGTTCATCCAGTCAAGCTCTCCTCCCTCCACTTCCAGCTAATGAATCAAAAACAAAAGCCGCACTTAACAAAACCCATGTTTGACCCTGCATCAAAGCTGTACCTTGCCCTGCTTTGATTCTCCCACAGAAAAACAAAATAAGAAAAGTCTCTTGTCTACAATCATCTAATTTCATCCTAACCTCCAGGCAAACTGAACTTCAGTCCTACTAAGGACGGGGGCACTCAAAATGCCCTTGTATAAATATTTGGCTTGTCTCAATTACTTGATCTTTGTGTGTTCAGCATTTTACAGACACATGAGCAAGTACAGGCTTCCTCTCTTCTTTTTCTTTTGTTCCCTCTTCATATCTGGTTAAATTCAGGACAACTAATCCTTCAATTACAAGCAGAGTTAAAGCACAATTGCAGGGAAAATGCTGTGTGAAGTGTCTGTTTACATCTCTGGTGACTGACAGAACCATTATCATCCATCCAATTGTCACATGGCTTCGTATCACATGGTCAGGCCATTAGGATTTAATACCTTCACATGATATCTGAAAGTCATTTACTTGCAGGAACTCTCAATTAAACCACAGTTGTAATGTTCATTATCATACTTGTTTGTCATTGCTGAGACAGGCACTCGTAATTTCATTTGAGTAAGTGCTCAGCAGTTTGAAGGCATAAGTCGATTTGATTTGAGGCTGGTCAAACAGTGCAGATGTGATCCATGACTCTCTGCAACACCATCTGCTACTGACTGAAGACTACTGAACACTTATAGACAACTTCTCCCCAAAACAGCTTTCTATGCTGCCTGCAAGGACCCCAAAATAACCCAGCTCCCCTTCTCCAGACAAATTCCGTGGCTATGGGTGAGGAGCTATCCGAAGCAGGCCTCCAGGGAAGTGGCTTGCTCTGCAACTACCTCTTTATTCTAAGTCAAGTGGTGGTGCCTGGGATGCTTTCGTCTCCGTGCATGTGCAGCAGATACGGCTTGTTACTTCCCACCATGCACAGCTGTGAAAAAATAAAGCAGAGCCAACAGTAATTTCACTGTTGCCCAAAGCTTTAAAATGTGTTCCAGTGGTTAACCAGATCCATCAAACCCCTCCAGTTACTCAGCCCCACAGAGCACACAAACAGTACCCTCCTCCTTTAAGTTCACACTCCCAGCACAAGCACTAGTGTCCAAAGCTCATCAGAAACAACCCTGTTTTAATTGCTTTTCATTTAAATGTTTCCCCTAATAGAGACAATTTGAAGCTTCCCACAGTCAAAGGCAGGTAAGAGGGATGCAAATTAAGACAAGGTTTACCCAGAAGGCCAGAAAACCTAGTTTAGTCTTCTTAAAGGAAGAAAAAAAGAACTGAATCCAAAGTACTAAACTGTCCTGAAAAGAGACTTTTTGGAAATCCTCCCAAAGAATCCATGTTTTACAATTTTCCAGGGGCAGTGAGGTGGGGTGCATTTTGTCCTGGCTGGGATCTCAATTTCAGGCAGGAATCTTCCCAGCACCTGCCTCCCTACCAATAAATAAAAGTCTACCCAGTCGCAATTTACCTTCCTCTCTGTGTCTATGAAACAATGATTTACATTCACTGCTGTCCTCTCACCTTTCAAACTTCAGCAGGATTTTTCAGACAGAAAGGAAAACAAAGACTGGTGCTCACAAATAACACATGCAACACCACACTGCATTCCTTGTATATTTTCTGTGATCAAAAATTAAGGCAAGACTCTAAGTCTAACAGCAGGCTTCCCTCTGGCAAGGACTCACAGGATATTTTTAACAGACAGAACCATCGAACATTGCTGAAGTCAGAGGTATGGTCATTACAGACCTGTTTCTGGTAGGATTATAGATTTGAAAGTTCTTTCGCTCTCATCCATTTGAAAAGCAATGTGCAAGAATATGACGCTTTTACATCGAGGAGATTTTGGTACTATGCACTATCTGCCTGTGCATGGTACCCATAGCTATTCTGTGAAAGAAACTGTCCCAAAACAAGAATATTTTCAGCAAAATATGAAACGGAAACACCAGATATATATTCAGAGACATCCAAGTTAGAGCTGTTTGTCAAGCATAACCTCTTTTGCTATAGAACCCTCTCCCCTCACACAAATTCCTTTTCCAGACAAAGAGGAGCCAAAAATAAGTAAAGGGGTATCTCTTCTCCTGCTGAACTCTAACCCTGCACATTCCAGCCTGCATCAGCTACCATCCCACTCATAACAGCCTATTCTCATCTTATACTGCCACTTTGGCAGCACAGCTTCTAAAAATGGAAGCTGAATTGGGTATTGGGGTCCAGAGCCTGCATGCACACAGAGTCTCACTTCTCTGGTGAAAATCCAAAGGAACTCCAGAAGAGAAACACAGTTCCCAGCAGTGCACTATGACAGGACCGTCTGCTCTAAAAAGACTCAAAATATTAAAAAAACCTCACAACCAAAAGAAAACATTTAACAGACACCTCAAGAAGAAACATATCAAAAATATATATTTAAAATTCCTGTGTAAAAGGTACCTCAGAAGAAGCACATGTAGGGTTTGCTAACAAAAAAACCAAGGTGGGGAACAAAAACGTGTGACGACAAAGTGACAACAATTATTACCAACTGCTAATGCCTAGATGATCTTTCAGGATGATCTCTGCCAAAGAAGAAGGTCTACAGCAGGACCCAAATAAACAAAAAGGATGTCCAATGGGCAGAATGAATCAAAGTCTCCTAGAGTTCATGCAGCTTATCCCTAGAGATGATGGTTGTGAAATACAGAAGTTCTCTCAGATGCTTTCTTGCTTTATGCCCAAGTAACAGCTACAAAGGAGGCAAAGGTTTCTGAATCTTACCTATATCCAGGAGTAGTCTCAAAATGCAAGACAGCACTATTTGATTCAATGCAAAAGGATTATCTTGATTTCAGTAAGTCTGACCTATTCTTCAGTCACCTAAAATAATTTCCTCTATGATAAAAAGAAGAACATTAGATTTTGAACTGCACAATGAGGAAAATCCATGCTTTTATCTAGGTTTTCTTGTAATGCTAACAGGGTTATATTTCACAGGGAAATGTGGTAAGTCATGACTGAAAAAGATAAGGCAACATATCCCTAGATGCCTCACTGAAATCAGCTATGCATGGCAGTCTGCCCTTTTTGGTATGTTTGCCTGGATGGAAGAGCTTTACCTGTGATTCCATTCACAGCTCTTAATAAGAGCAGGCTGCAGGCTGACCCTGATGGTGATTTATGTCTCAGCTTTCCATTGAAGAGATGCCAATATTTGTAAACTGACCCTACACCCTTCATTTTATTCTGTCATCTGTTAATTGCATTAGTCATTGTACACACAAAGTTCCTTAACAAAGAGCAAGCAACAAGCAGAATTTATATTAAACATGATGACTTTGCACAAAGAGGGGTCTCCAAAAATCACATAGTGCTGTTCCTGTTTCACAAGCAGAGAATCACTTCTCAATGTACAACAAATACTCCACTCGTATTTCACAAGACACAGCTATTTCCTGCTTCGAGGAAAACCACCATATTTAGTAACTGGTAAAAAACTACATGAAATCTTCTATTTTTCTATTACCACAAGACCCCTAAGATAAGGCAGATGATATGAGAACAAAAAACCAAAATAAACTCTGCAATTCTTGTGAATAATTCAGTACAAGAAAATGCTCTTCTTGGAAAGTATCTTTCCTGAGCAAGCACAATTCAGGTAATACCAAGTAACAAGAAGGAAAAGGTGTTAAACAGATGATCATAAATCTAGAATTTCTCCAGCAACGTTCCTTTTCAGGGCATCTGCAGAAAAATATTTACTGGGGTTGACACAGACCTCACATGCAAAATAAATGCCTTGACAAATGGGCATGTACCAGTGTTTTGACACTTGCTCCAAGATGGCCTGCCCTAAGCAAGATCAGCTCTCGTCAGAACAAGTCCTTGATCTTGCAGACTTCCACATTCCTTACCTTAATGAATGCGGTATGATAATATGAATAGGAATAATGATACAAGTTATATCTCCACATCATTTAGCACAAGTTAATGTAAGTCTACACAATAATGCGGTAGGTACAATTATTTGTCTGCTTAGCATTAAAAAGTCTGCATTATGTCCATTTATGCAAGTACAGTTAACATAAAAATCTCTTGGTCTGTTTTCACAGCTCCTAACGGCAGGAAGTTTAAAAACAGAAAAAAAGCCAAATGCACAGCTAGCTTGCTAGATCAGGTAGGAGATAAGGTGCTGTGAAGTCCTGAATCCCAAACAAGCCTAATACAGGTCATGTCTTTTGATTTCAGTTTGACAGATGTGAAACATTGTACTTTTGCCAACTGTTACAGTTACTAAACACTCAAATGTTTCCAGCTGCTGCAGTGAACAGCCTTCTTCTCCAGCAGCCACATACACAGAGAGAAATTTCGCCAGTCACAAAATAAATTATGTAACAGGGCTGAGATGCAAACAGGGTTTCAGAAAATGCATGCTGGATACAAAATTTGCTGAGCTAACACCAGACGGGAGGCAAACTGAACATCTCCAGGCTCATTGAACATCATTCATCAGCTATACAACAATTATGAATAGGGCTGGTACTTTCAGTGATGGCATTTAGCAAGCAGGTCAGTCACAAAGCCTCACGTACCATGCATCAACAGTCCCTGCAGTACAACAACTTCATCCTGCTGGGATTATCCAGCCATGCAATAGACAAGCAAGAAGCAGGATTTCAATCTAGGTCCCCTGTAGTCCAGCTACTAAAATTTGCCATCTATTCCCACCAGACTTCCTACCAATGTCTAAACTAGCTTTTAATTCCTATTTTTCCCCCTAATCCTTATAGTCCTTTTCTCATTTTAGGTATAAAGCACACAAAAAATAAATTCAGGAAACTAAATGTTTGCACATACTAATCTATAAGTCTTTTTCTCTCTGTCCTTGTGGACTTCTGAACTGTCAGAATTGGATCCTTCCTTCCTGTTGTTTTATCATTTCACCTTTCATGATCTGAGGTTTTTTTACATGTTTTTTCCTAAAATAAAAACCTTAAAACATTACATAACTCAACAGAGTCTGAAAAGTTAGTTGCCTGTATGCATATAAAATGCTAAGTTTTTTTCCTCACAATGGCCTTAAATATGTTTTAATTGACTTAAGCTTTGCTATTACATCTCTAGTATCTGCCAGTATGCTCAAGGAAAAAGCAGCCAAGAACAGATGCATTTTATAATCCCCAAATTTATAAGTAAGATGTGCAAAGTCAGATTTCTCCTCTTTTTCCTACTGATTCACATCCATAGTTTGTACAATAATTTCTCTCTGCTTGAGAACCGTTATGAATTTTACAGAGAGAGCACACATGTAGCCACTTGTCCATCCCCCTGCTCACTTCAGGTCAATGCAGGCCTCACTCCAACAGTTTAGACCCAGAGCAGAAGGCAGCAGCAACAAGATACAATATGAACTGCAGACTGTAACAGAAAAAAATTAGCAAAGCCATTTTTAACATCCCTTGTGCCAACAGAGCCCTGCTTGGGGACCCATATTTCCTGGGCAATCATGTTTCATGCTACTCCAATACAAAGGGTGATTTCTCTGCTGAAACTTCAGCAAACAGCATACCATCCCTGTAGTGAACAGAAAGCCATATTTCTTTTAAAAATAAATGGAGTAAAGACCTTTCCATCATTACAGCCTCTGTAGAAACAACTTAGAATTTAAAAGCAATGGTGTTGGTTAAACCACCCAACGCTCACTCAGATCATGCAGAAATGACAGTCACAGTTTTAAAAGTATTTACCGCAGCAGGAGTCTTGCTCTGAAAACTTGCAATCTCCTATAATTTGTGATTTTAGGACCACTTAAAATTACTTTTCTCACATAAAACAGCCTCTACACTTGATGCTTATTGAAGTCAAGTGTTAACTAGCAGTTATAGGGAAGAGAAAATAGTTCAAACCATTATCTCCTGCACTTGAAACAAGGATTTTATTGTTTGTTAACCTCAGAAATTTATCATTTTGTCAGCTTTAGAAGAACTAATGATTACAAAGGGACAATCTCCACCAGGCAAAAGCCTTGTTTAAGAGCAATGTGTCCTACACTTGCGCCTAGAGACCACACACTAATTCTGCAGAATGCCACAGTGCCATGCGCTAGAAAAACAAATAGAAGGCTTTGTAAACCTACAAAACAGCATGAGAGCCAGGAGAAAGGTAAAATCCCTCATCCCTTTTGGATAAGAGCCACAAAACAGTTTATCATTTCATGCACGCATGCACAGAAATGGCACAGCTATAAAAGTCTGAGTGGAAAAGTTCAAGGAAATTGGCATGAAGGCTGCAGAATGGACCAGAAGTTAGAAGAGACAGGTTTTCAGCTCTGTCACAGACTGCAAAGTGTCTCTGGGCAAATGGTTTAGCATCTCAGCACATCACCAGTAAAACAGGATGAATGCCACCTTTCTACCTTGATGTCAAACTGAATACACATCACAGGGGTATGTGATTTTATAGGAAGGACAAACGTGCACTACCTTCTGACCTGCAAAAACACATTACATGCCTGCTTGTCTAACCCAACAGAAAATTCTTACTGTAAGTTTGATTAAACAAAACCTGTCCCAAAACAGGGTCTGCAGACAGTAATACGTGTCACAGCAATAGGCAATGGGGAAAAAAGGGATAAAAACCTGTAAAAAAAAAAATCCATCTTCACTTTGGCTAAAGCTCAGGACCATTCAAAGTAGTTTGCAATTCAGCTGTGTTCAGACTTGCATGATTTTATTATTTTTGGTACTCGAATTGTTTGGCTGCTTGCCTAACTTATGGTCTTAGGAAAGCCATGTCTCTCCCTGCTGAAAAACAAGCTAACAGAGATCCCACTGATACCTCACTCACCAGCTTTGTAATTGAGCTTAACTCGAGTTTAATCATACACAGGGCACAAAACACACATGGACTTCCTGGGCCTTACCGAGGAGAAGAGAGCAAGGGAAGGAAGGAACAGGCCACATTTGGTTGCTGTATCGTGTTTCCTGCTGAAAGAAGCATGCATAAGTAGCAACAAAGCATTTTTAGAGCAGGACTGAGGATTCCCTTTAGGGGAATAGCTTTGAGAGGAAAAGAAAAATGAATTTTGCAACATTTTATGACATGTTATAGAAATTCCAACACTTCCCTTAAAAACATGTGTTTGACCTGCCTAACAGAAGACTTATATCATGTTATCTGATGAGGCCCAAAGACCAAAATATCTCTTCAGTTGCATCTAAACTGTGGGGAACCAGAGGCAATTCCGATAAGCACTTACCTAAGGCTAGTGCAACCAAAACCAGGACACAGGGTCAGCCTTCTAGTCCTGGGTTCCTTAAAAAAGACTTTAAAGACAAAAATGCATTTAAAAAGCCCAACTGACTTAATGCCAGTATGAAAGCTGAAATATTTTCATTGCCTGAAATTTACCTTTATTTAAATGGTACAACTTTTTTACTTGCTTCCTACATTGAAAAGAAACACTTGGCGAGATGGTTTCTCTTTTAAGCCCTCCCAAATTACTAGAGAAAGATTACATTTTTAAAAGTCAACATTCTCCAAAACAGGTGAGTAAAGTCAAGCTCCCAAGCCTAAATTTATGCATCAAAAAGTTCGGTGTTATTCTCCAAAAATACTGTATTCAGCTAACCTTTCACAAGTCAAGGGGAGCCACCATACAGCTAAAGCATCAGAGACAAAATCAAAACACAATCCAGATTCCTAAATCCACAGCCTAGCTTTAACTTCCTGATCTTGAGAGTTACACAAGTCACCATTAAAGCAATTGTCAATAGGTAAGGATTTGGGAGAGAATGGAGAGACAGTAGGGTTATTTTGAGAGAAAATTAAAAAAAAATACTCCCTTGGGTACTAGATACACTGCAGTTTCTTTAATGACAAGCTACTATCTGCTTTATTCTTCAACCAGGCAAAGGGACACAGCTGTGAGTGTATATAGTCAAAAATATGTAATACAACTTCGGCTTTTCCGTTCCAAACAAACAACTGAATTAAACAAGCACACAAACTTTTTGCGCTGGCCACCAAGACATGGCATATTAACAGTGGAAGTGCTTCGAAGTAGAAGCTTGGCATTTCTTCCTCAGCTAATTCTCCCTGACTGGAAAATAAAAGCTCAGTTAATTTAATTGGCCTTTCATTTCCTCGCTACTGCAATAACTGAGTTGCTAAGGATGAAATTATGAGTTACAGATGAACTGATCCCAGCATGGCTTCTACTATGAACTCTCTCCCCTGACTCGTCCTTCTTCAGGCCCTGCTTCCCAGCACCAGCACTGCCATTTATGGGACCCTCTGCTGTGCAGATTCAACTTGCTAAATCAGCAGAGAATTACTCACTTTTCCCTGATTCAGGTTTCTGCCTCTGAGGGAAGAAGGGGAAAATCTTACTACCCCTTTCTGCAGGTGCAGGTGATTACTAACGATTTGGTGCAATACTGACTGACACCCTCACATTACTGGTGACAGCTGGCACATGGCAAACTTGCATTTATTGGACTTTAAGTTAGAAAATAGGGCTTATGATATCAATATACAGAAATGTTTAACTTTTAGATTAAAACATGAACTTGCAGACAAAGTTAAAATAAAAACCTCCTATGAACCCTGTACCATAATCAACCATAACAACAGCAATGAAGTAGATCATCTGTGCTTTTTCCTCTCAGATTTCCACAAACAAGAAAGAATTGATCAAACACACATGGTTGCAGAATATTAGGAAGGATTTATCATATCAGATAAACCAGAACTTGCTGACTAAGAGGAACTCAGCAGACATTAGCAGAAAGTTGCTATTAATTCAGGCTTCCAAGGCTTTACCAGATAAGTTTAAAAGCTTGTGGTTTAAAATTCTACCATTAAAGCGTAAGAGGTAGAAGAAATTGCTTCAGTGGATTTAGACACTGAAGATTTTTTTAAACTTCCTACAGAGTATTTTCCTTTTCTACCCTTGTCATCCTATCCCATTTCTCATAGATTACAGCACTGCTGCCGAGTTTGTTTAATGAAGTTTACGTAACATTGTAGGTACTTGATTTAGCTGTCACGGCTAGCATCTGTAATTAATCCTCCCAGGAGCTAGAACGCTGCACAGCTTGTTACTGCAAGCTGTGTTTCTAATGTGGTACAAGCTTATAACCTCCATAATTCTGATCTTGCATCAGTTTTATGCCACCATAATTTCTCTGCATTCATTTGGCCAGTCACACCAGCCAGTGGAGAACATGACCCCCAGGAAAAGGTTGTAAATGAGCTGGTTGTTACCAGTAACGGCAGGTGGGAAGGAGTCCTTTCCCTCTTTCCTTTCCTTTTTCTTTCACTTCCTTTTCCCAGAGCAAGAAATAAAGCAGCACATAAATTATTTGATCATCTATGCTTGCAGACCATTTCTGTATATTTTGCACATGGCTTCTTCAGCAAGTTATGTGCAAACAAGACACAGCCTTTAATGCTGGAACAAGTGTGGTGTTTACCTTCTAATAATTTATGCACAGTGAAGTAAAGAGACAAAATTATGGCACTTCAGCCTGCCCTTCAGTGTGACATTAAAAAGTAGGTGAGATGCCTTCTTCATGGCACTCTCTGTGTGGTACTGTACTTTCACATATTTCATACTGAAATTGAGCTTGCCTGTTTTTTAACACAAGGAGGCCTGCGCTAGTTAACTTCGCTGTATAAACAGACTCCTGCTTCTCATCCAAAAGCTGCAATTTAAGGATAGTGTGACTGTAAGGGAAAAAAGCTAACCATGATTTAAAGATTTCTAGTGATATAGAATAATTCATAGCATACCTCAGGAAACTTTTTCAATGATTCCCTATCTTCACAGTAAAAATCTACCTAATTCCTAAGCTGAATTTACCTAGTTTTCATTTTCTGGCTACTTCATTTTCTTATGGACAAAACAGTTTTATTTATAAGAATTTCTGTTCCTTCTGTAGCCTTCTATAATACAATTTACCCCTTAACGTGTCCTTTGAGAAATGATTCAGACTGAACTCAAGTCTTTTGTTACGGAAAATCATGCCCCTCCTCCGGATCCCCTTCATCCTTGTACATCCCCCCACATCCACCCCTACCCCAAGCCAGTGTCACTGAACAGTGAAAAATCAGACTAGTATTCCTACAGCTGTCACAGCAATGCCAAATACCCAGTTAATACAACACCGTTCCTCTTGAACTATAAGCCCCTAATATTCACAGAGGAACAACATCACCCCTCCTAAAATACCTAATCAGGCAAGCCTCTGCCATGTTACCAACAAAATGTTCAAAGCTCACAAGTTAAACAACTAAGCTCTGGGGGGCTCACTAGGTCGATGAACTGAACAGTTCAGGCAAGGGAACAGTTCTTTTAGACCATGCCACTAGATTCTAATCCAGCCATCAGAAATCATGCTAATTTTATGTCAGCCTGGTTTCTTAAACAGGTCATCCAAAGACACCTTAAACAAGAAAGCACAGAAAAAATGGATTTCTCAAATTTTCCCTCTCCTCTAACTTACGGACAAATTTATCAAGACCACATTCACAGACACTTTAGCAGCACACTTGAACTCCTTAAACAGTAAAAGAAATGTAAATTAAAGTGTCCCTTACATGTGTTACCTTCTCTTCCTGGGGAACAAATAAAGGAAAAAACCTGGAGGAGTATGTTCTTTGAGAAAAAGGAAGCATGACCAGGTAGGAAGCAGGTCAAATGCTAAATGCCTCAACACCCCAAACATTTCTCTTCTGATTCATCTCTGCCTTCAGCCAGTTATTTGGCAAGAGAAACAAAAATGTGCAACTGGCCCTGGCCTCTGGTGCAAGATAAGAAGAAATGAACGCTTTTGTGGTAAGGTCCCAAGATAACCTATTATGCATGCCCAAAGGAGTCATGTGCAAACATGTTTATTGACTCCACACAATAAATCACTGCTCTTCATAGCAAATCCAGCTTTGCATTTCTAGTTCACAAATTTGGTTGAGATAAACAAAACAATGAGGAGCAACCCTTAAGCTTTTGAACCTCTCCATAGTTTGATGCTTGAACAAATTAGATTTCCTCTCCTTGGGGCTGGCAAATGATGCTGGATAAATGCTTAATGTGAATGACCCATGAAGGCTGAGAGACAAGCTGCTTTCATTTACACAGTCATTTCTAAACAGAAAAGCAGGTCTTCCTCTACACCCATTTGAAAGGGACAATTACTGCCCTCTGAAACCACTGCAAGATGCTGGAAAAAAGGCTTCGCCAGATCAGCATCTTGGTCTTTCCTGTCACAGAGTAACAGGAGCAAAGAAGAGATTCAAAGGGGAAAATCATAGAATCACGGAACAGTTTGGGTTGGAACGGACCTTGAAGATTTTCTAGTTCCAACCCCCCTGCCATGGGCAGGGACACCTTCCACCAGCCCAGGTTGCTCAAAGCCCCGTCCAACCTGGCCTGGAACACTGCCAGGGAGGGGGCAGCCTGGGCAACCTGTGCCAGTGTCTCACGACCCTCATAGGAAAGAATTTCTTCTTTATATCTAATCTAAATCTACTCTCTTTCAAAAACCATTACCCCTCATCCTATCCCTACACTCCCAGATAAGGAGTCCCTCCCTATCCTTCCTGTAGCCCCCTTTAAGCACTAGGAGGCCGCTACAAGGTCTCCCCGGAGCCTTCTCTTCTCTGGGCTGAACAACCCCAACTCTCTCAGCCTGTCCTCATAAGGGACGTGCTCCAGCCCCCTGATCATCTTTGTGGCCTTCTCTGGACCTGCCCAAGCATGTCCATGTCCTTCTTGTGTTGGGGGTCCCAGAGCTGAACACAGTACTCCAGGTGGGAAACTCATGTTTCCCTGTCTGAAGAAACTAAGACAGATAAAAAGAAATGTGCAAGAAGACTTCAGCTCTGATAAAACATTCTAAGTGAGAATAAGAAAATTTAACACCTCTGCTCACAATAATGCACCCAGCAACTTTTACTAATAACTTACAAGTGTTATAGAGTTTGGAAGACCCAAACGAGCTCAATGTCCCCTCAAACTAAGTGTCCTGTACAAACAGCAAGTGTCAGTTCACATGATCACTGAAAAGATAAGCTAAAGCTGAGAGAAAGAAGGCCAGTTCAGCTGGGAGAAGAGCAGGGACTTTGCTCAGCTACTGGGGGTGGGCTGTCAGTGACAGAGTCATGGTAACAGGAGAAGTATTTGCTTCTTTCCAGAGTACCTTCATCTACAGTCCCAGTAGTTGACATGTCTACCAGAGCTGGTCTAAATACTGAACCAAAAACTTTCAAATAAAAAGCATTTTGAAAACAAACAAAACCTTTCATACACAACCTCTTTTGTTAGGACTGATAAAGTCCATAGGATTTGTTTGGGGTTTTTTAAATGTTATTTCAAGGAACTACCCAACATACTGCATTTACCAACAATCACATTTCAGATTTTGTGCACACAAAATATGCTCAGTAAAACATCTGGCAGAAAACAAATCTCCAGTAAACCTAAAGGCACAATAATATAATCAACCACTTTTTTGATCAGCTTCCAAATTGTTTTTTAAAGGGTACACACACCTTTCTCAAAAACCTGGCACATGACGCACATACCTGCTTTTAACACTTAAAAGGTTCAGGGTAGGTGTTTGCCCCTGTGCAAGTCAGCTGTTGTGGATATCCCTGTGCTCTGGCCTTTGTTCAGAGCAGACCCACCCAGTTGGAAGCCACACCAGGAGCTTGGAGCACGAGAAACCTTTCAGTCCCCTTCACATCTGCAGAATGTTACACTGGTGTTACCGTCAGAGCTTCGGATTTTTCAGTCATGGGTTAGTATACAGGATGCCAGACTTTTTGGCATCAGATGGGATGAACCTGTCCCAGAAGGGAAAAAGGATCTTGGAGCAGGAGTTAGCTGGGCTCATTGACAGAGCTTTAAACTAGATTTGAAGGGGGAAGAGGACAAAACATCAGCCCATCTGAAGTGCATCTATACCAACGCACACAGTATGGGTAACAAACAGGAGGAGCTTGAAGCCGTGATGCAAAAGGAAAATTATGATGTAGTGGCTATTACAGAAACATGGTGGGTTGTCTCCCACGACTGAAGTGCACCAGTTGATGGCTACAAGCTCTTTAGGAGGGACAGACAAGGAAGGAGAGGTGGTGGGGTGGCGCTGTATGTTAGGGACTGTTATGATTGCTTTGAGTACAAGTGTAGTGAAGACAGGGTGGAGTGTCTTGGCGTTAGAATCGGGGCAGATGGTGTAGTGGGAGTCCACTATAGGCCACCCACCCAGGACAGCGAAGTGGATGAAATATTCTATAGGCATTTAGGAGAAATCTCACGATCGCTTGCCCTTCTTCTTGTGGGTGACTTTAACTTCCCAGACATCTGCTGAAAATACAACACAGCAGAGCTGGACCAGTCCCAGAGATTCCTGCAATGTGTGACAGACAACTTCCTGACACAGCTGGTGAGAAAACCAACCAGAGAAGGTGCCCTGCTGGACCTCCTCTTTGTGAACAGAGAGGGACTGGTGGATGATGTGGCGGTTGGAGGCCGACTAGGGCACAGCAATCATGAAATAATGAGAGTTCTCTATTCTTAGAGAGGCCAGAAGAGGTGACAGCAGAACTGACATACTGTACTTCCAAAGGGCTGACTTTGTCTTGTTTGGGCACCTGCTTGACAGGATCCCTTGGGAGACAGTCCTGAAGGGTATAGGGGTCCAGGAAGGCCGGACGCTCTTTAAGAAGGAAGTGTTAATGGCTCAGGAGCAGTCGGTCCCCAGGTGCTGGAAGATAAACCGGCACTAGAAAAAACCACCCTGGATAAACAGGGAGCTTTGGCTACAACTCAGGGAGAAAAGGAGAGTTTAAGACTTTTGGAAGAAGGGGCTAGCCACTCACAGTGATTACAAAGATGCTGTGAAGCTATGCAGGGCGGAAATCAGGAGGGATAAAGCCTAGCTGGAAATTAATCTGGCTTAAGCAGTCAAGGACAACAAGAAATGTTTCTGTAAGTATGTGAACAGCCAAAGAAAGACCAGGGAGAGCCTCCATCCCCTGCTAGATGCAGGAGGAAACATGGTAACAAGTGATGAGGAAAAGGCTGAGGTGCTTAATGCCTTCTTTGCCTCAGTACTTTAATAGCAAGACCAGTTGTACTGAAGGAATCCAGCCTCCTCAGCCAGAAGACAGAGACTGGGAGAATGACCTCCCACATTCCAGGAGGAAACAGTCAGTGATGTACTGCATCACAGAGACACACACAAGTCTATGGGACCAGACGGGATACACCCGAGGGTGCTGAAGGAGCTGGCTGGGGTGCTCACCAAACCGCTTTCCATCATTTACCAGCAGTCCTGGCTAAATGGGGAGGTCCCGACAGACTGGAAATTGGCCAGTGTGACACCCATATATAAGAAGGGTCAGAAGGATGATCTGGGAAATTACAGGCCTGTCAGCTTGACTTCGGTGCCTGGGAAGCTGATGGGGCAGCTCATCCTGAGTGCCATCACACAACACATGCGGGACAACCAGATGCTCAGGCCCAGTCAGCATGGGTTTATGAAAGGCAGGTCCTGCTTAACAAACCTGATCTCCTTCTATGACAGAGTGACCTGCGTATTGGATGAGGGAAAGGCTGTGGATATTGTCTACCTTGACTTTAGCAGGGCCTTTGACACCATTTCCCACAACATTCTCCTGGCAAAACTGGTTGCTTGTGGCTTGGATGGGCAGACGCTTTGCTGGGTAAAAAACTGTCTGGATGGCGGGGCCCAAAGAGTTGTGGTGAACAGAGTTAAATTCAGTTGGCAGCCCATCACGAGTGGTGTCCCCCAGGGCTCGGTTTTGGGCCACTCCTGTTTAACACCTTTATTGATGATCTAGACGAGGGGATCGAGTGCACCCTCAGTCAGTATGCAGATGACACCAAGTTGGGTGGGAGTGTTGATCTGCTCGAGGGTAGGGAGGCTCTGCAGAGAGACCTGGACAGGCTAGAGCCATGGGCTGAGGCCAACTGGAGGAGTTTCAATAAGGCCAAATGTCGGCGGCTGCCCCTGGGCCACAACAACCCCCAGCAGCGCTACAGGCTTGGGGAGGAGTGTCTGGAGAGCTGCCAGTCAGAGAGGGACCTGGGGGTATTGATTGACAGCCCGATGAACAGGAGCCAGCAGTGTGCCCAGGTGGCCAAGAAGGCCAATGGCATCCTGGCTTGTGTCAGCAATAGCGTGGCCAGCAGGGACAGGGAAGGGATCTGACCCCTGTCCTCGGCACTGGTGAGGCCGCCCCTCGATTCCTGTGTTCAGTTTTGGGCCCCTCACTACAAAAAGGACATTGAATGACTCGAGCGTGTCCAGAGAAGGGCAGCGAAGCTGGTGCAGGGTCTGGAGCACAGGTCGTATGGGGAGCGGCTGAGGGAACTGGGGGTGTTTAGTCTGGAGAAGAGGAGGCTGAGGGGAGACCACATCGCCCTCTACAGCTACCTGAAAGGAGGTTGCAGAGAGCTGGGGATGAGTCTGTTTATCCAAGTAACAGGCCAGAGGACAAGAGGTAATGGCCTCAAGTTGCGCCAGGGAAGGTTTAGACTAGGTATTATGAAGCATTTCTTTACAGAAGGGGTTGTTGGACATTGGAATGGGCTGCCCAGGGTAGTGGTAGAGTCCACATCCCTAGGGGTGTTTAAGAGTCGGGTCAACATAGCGCTGAGGGATCTGGAAGTAGTTGGGAACTGTCAGTGCTAGGTTAAGTTCTGGACTAGGTGATGATCTTCAAGGTCTTTTCCAACCATTCTCTGATTCTGTAATGGCATTCAGGACCTAAATGACACAGAGGCCTCAGGTTCACCTTCTGCACAGAGGGCAATTTCATCAATGAGGTGATGCAGAACAGTTTTTTTGTAGTCAAAATACTCTCCAGAACCACCAAATAAAGGCTGGATTAGATATAGCACCTACATGTTTGGTCTTCAGGATGTTCAGGGACCCCTGCTAACTGTTTGATGGATTCCAGACATGGCAGTAGTTTTTGCAAAAGCATCCTGTCAAAAAGCTTACCCAAAGCTGAGTATTATATCTCCTTCCCTCTGACATGGCTTATCTCTGAATTAATTCTGCACTGCAACAAAGGGCTCTGGAAATGAAAATCAGCTTTGGTGCTTCTAAATTCCCAGGTGTGCTAGCACCTTCCAACAACAAACACTTTGCACAGTTTTGGTTGGCGGTCAATTCAGTTTAAATGGTGGTTTTTTCAATCATATAATGGATGTTTGAAAGACATTTGCAAATCAGCTCACTGAGATGGCATTTCAGCATTGATACACAGAAGAATACCCATGACTCTGAAAATGAACTCCTCCTAACACAGGTACCATTCTTAGAGGAATTCATAACAAGTACTACTACAATGCCCTTTTGTTGATCTTCTCTTACAGGACTAAAACCCTGGCCTCCACTGACTCTGTAAAGTCCACAGGTAAACGGTGGAGAGGCTTTTTCCTTCCCTAAGTCTGTAAAACACTCTAATAAAATTGCAAACAGATTACCCTAAGTGTAGCTCTTTAAAAGTACTGTTCAAAAAAGTACGATACCTGAAGGAACTTTTATTTATTCATATACATGCTTGTATTAAAAAGCCAGGCAAAATACTAGGAGAAAAAACAAAGGGAGAAGGGAAGGATCCGAGAAATTTTCCTATTAAAAAACCTTGTCACTCTTAAATTTTTACTTTCTCTTCTATGTTAAGGATAGTAAGACTCTAGCACATTAGTTACGCTGCCCTGCTTTCATTTCAAGGTCACCACATGGACAACGTAGTCAATAAACTAGCAATTAGAACACAAGGAGGCCAAAAGCTCATCAAGAAGATCCTCTGGACATCTATACACAATTATGATTAAGAGAAAGGGGAAATGAAGGGAAGGAGTGACAGAAATGCCTTGACAGTCTTCCTTGTGTTCCTAAAACACTGTTTTCCAGTTCCTTCAGACACATGGGGATCATCACCTTCCTAGTGATCAAACTGACTGGGCCAAGAAAAAAATAAACCGCAATAAAAGACCTCATTTGACTTCTCAGCAGTCACAGCAACTGCTTTGCCAGGAAACAGACATGAACACAAAGCAGAGCCAGGAGCTGTTCCCAGGGAAGCCAGAGGCAAAGCACAGATGGATTTCCAACACTCAAAGTGCCTGGGAAGGCAAGGATAATCATGTTTGATTAGAGTAAGAGTAACCCCACTGAAACTACTGCAGAAACATGCGCAGAGCACAAAATACAGTCCTCTTCTGTCAAATTCAGTCACAAGAACCCCAGCAGGACACAGACAGTACCCGTGCCAAGGACATAGGATTGTGCAAAGGGAGGGCTTATCAAACCACCCAACAGCTTTGCTTCAAGGGGTCCCCTACTCCAGCCTGGACTACAGCCCCTGGACGCCTGAGCACGCTGCCCAGCACACACCATCAGCTCCAGTGTTAATGCACAGTACAGATTAACTCAGATCTCAACACGCACCAGTAGCTCAGAGATGATACTAAAACAGGCAGAAGGGTAACACCAAAAACATCTATTGAGGGAGTCCAGCCCACAACTCTCCATCTACACGTAATCCTCAACACCCCTAATCTAACACAAGCATCGATGTTGCGACATCTGGCTTAACCTCAAGCTTTCAGACACTCTGAATACTGTGCAATGCCTACAAAAGCACAGAGGACATGAACTTTATGCTTTGCTCATTAGTCTATTAAAACCCACATAACAATCGTTTTTGTATTCGGAAGCTGGCACAACAAAGCATTACCCCAAGAGAGGAACTTCTTTATGACATACAGAAGAAACACAGCACTAACTGGTTCAAGAAAATAATGAGTTGGCCCAAACCTACCAGTCAAGCTTTAGACCTGATAATTTCATATGCACAGGGACAGCAGACAGCACAGAGAAAGAAGGGACAAATTAATGAATAACTTCTCTCATCCCTCCCACCAGCTACACACTCGGGCAGATCTCACAGACTGGGAAGTCTGGTAGCCTCCAAGGAGGACTGTAACCTGTAAGTGTACTTGTATTTGATTTGGAGGAAAAAAAAACCACAAAACCCCCCAAGTATCCTAAACAGTTATGACCCTCACTTCAAACCAGCCCACAAAAATGATTAATAAGCACAAGAGTAACTGCCACCCAACAGGGGTTGTAGAGGATTAGGGCGTCTAAAGATGGCCAAGTGAAGGGAATCTCAATTCCACCATGAGCACATCTGCTTTAACACAATCCCCAAAGCCAGCTTCCTCTACAACCACTTTCTTGTTGTATCCAGTGCTAAATCATTTCTTTATATATGTACATGTGAGTTTGGCTCAAAGAAGTCAAAACTTCACATGTAGGGCCGAGGAGGCAAGAACAAGAGACAGAGTAGTGGCTGGACTTACTGTAAATCTCTTGCAAGTAAAGTTAAAAGGTAAATTCACACACTCTTTGGAAAACACCAACTGGTAAACCAGTTGCCATTTTGCAGCCTTGCTTCGTATATTAAATAAGCTCAGTGGCTTGAAGGCTGACTGCCAGCATGAGGGTCAAATGCTCAGCTGGTAAAATGCTGAGCTCCACTGACATCAAAGCAGCTAAAGCCACTTACAGTAGCTGAGAACCCACTCCTCTAAAGCTAAAGGGTACAGGAATGTGGGCTCCCCAAATAGAAATACGCTGATCACGTTTCCATAAGTGACTCTGGCCTCACCTCCAGTTGCTCTGCAACAATGCAAACTAGCAAGTCTACAGTCACCATCTAAATTGCTATGGCATCACTTTCCAGAGACTGAAAGATTAAGAAAGAGATCAACTCAACATGCCAGCACAGGATGGCTATTTATCATTTCTCTGATCTGCCCTACAATCCTCGCACAACCCTGCTCTGTCACTCCAGACAGATGCTGCTGTCAACACCGTCTCAGGCAGGTTTCCAAATATGAATGTCAACAAATCATAGCTTTCTTGCTTCCACGTCACCTTGCAGTCAAGGGTCAGGGTAAGAATACAACAAAAACAGTCCACTTCCATACTGCTGGGAGGGTGAATATCAGAAAGCATCCCCTGCACACAACACTACAAAGTTGTTTAGCACCCAAACTTGCATCAGATGAGTTATATCCTTACAGGGATTAAACTAATTAGATCCTTACAAGTTACACCCTTACAAGGTAGCACTACCCCACCACAGGCTTCCTGGCACAGGTGTAGCCACATTAGGAAAGGATGATGCTCCTTCAGATGTCCTCCTCTTTCTGGCCCATAATGCAGTCCCAGCATCAGTCACCCCAATGGCCACAAAACACAGCCGACCTACAATGTGTGCATTTCAGAACTCCTGATCAAGGATGATGGGAAAGGCCATGTTCCCAGTGTACCACACACCACTTAACTCAGGGATTTCTCTGGGAAGAAGCGAGTTCTGCAATGGGAAGCCAGCATCTCTATCAACCAGGAGAGGGTAAGGACATAATGTATCCAAAAGGGAATGAAATCCTTACCCAACTCTCAGCTTAGTAGTACAGGGCCCTCAGATGGCTTTAACCTATCCTATACAAACCTGGTGTCCTTTCCTATAATCCTGTCACGCGTTTGGACTGAGGCGCTGAATTAAGTCCACTTGTGAATTTGCTTGCACAGACTGATCTGGAACACCACAGAAACTAAACAACTCCACAACAGATAGAAAACTTCCTTTAGAAAAAATAAAGCTCCCAGATGCATTCTTTATTATGCTATAGTAAAACAAGAGGTTATAGGCAGTGCTCCCTGGAACCAAGTGTAAGCTGAAACGTGTCTCTTTTTACTGCTCTCATAGCTAACATGCAGTTTCCATTGCAGAAAAGCACAGTGGTGACACTTATGGCACTCTAATTATATTAAATATCTAAAGCCTTTAAAATATTGCTGTAACCATCTAAAGGGGGAAAGGCTCAATTACCAAGGTTATTTTTTCTATTTCATCTAACTGAGAATAACCATTAAGAGGTTGTTCTACAAGACGTGATGGATTTAACCAGATGCTCTCATCATTTCTACTGCAGTGCTTGAAAAAATAGCTTCTATAAATACACTAAAAAGCCAATGAATAGCAGAAGCACAAGACAACTTCAGTAAGGTTAAAAACATGCTGGCATCATACAGAATGCACTAAAAATATTAAGTATAGACACCTCACTGCAGCTCTTACATAGACAGCACTACTGCTGATTTTAGCAAGGAAGTTACTGATTCAAGCTGCAGTATGAGAAATCATCTCCTCAGTCTGAACATGTGGATTTATCAGCTATTTGTAGAGCCTAAACAAGGCATCTGTGTAAACAGGGCGCTGAGTAAAAGATATGACCTTGAAGATGAGATCACTCCCCTTGCTAGTACCTGCAAAACAAAATACATATTCACCTGAAAAACTGAAAGGAGGGACGTTATCATATATTAACAAACTGCTGTGGTCCACTGTGCTAAATTTTAATATTAGAGAAGGGTCTAATAAACCATACTTCCCCTGCCAAATAATTGTTAAGCTTCTAAACTGAAACAAGCCTCACAACAGATAGGCCAAGTCCACTTTCTAAATCAGAGCTGCCTGCATCTTGCATATTCTGAACAAAGCCACACGTTCAAAACATTGCTTGACAAAAGCAATGGAAGTCCAGCAAAAACATTCTGCTTAGAAAGCATTGTTCCAAATTTATTTTTTGATACTAATACTTCCTATTTTTATTAGAGAAATCAACATCACAACAATAATAATAAAAAAATGCTGATGAGAGGGCTTCATATTATAAATCAATGCTTCTGACAGCCTGGGCAGGTACGTATAAGCATGACACACCAGGCACCCACATCTAACTATCACTAGACAGAAACGCCATGCCAAATGGATAACTGGACAACACACAGGATGTTACTCACAGCAGGAAAAGCAGCCTTATTGCACAGCCCACAGCTAGGATGCAAAATATCATGGATAACACTTCTTCCTAGGGATTTCACAGATCCCTCTGATCTCAAAGATACTTCTCTGCCTGAAGCAAGAAGAATTGACACTCTTACATCTTGTGAGCTTAGATCTTCCCCCACAAAAAGATGTTTATGCATTGCAATAAGGACAGGTCAGAGGAGACGGAAGTATCTGTGGTAACTCCAGAACACTCCTCTCCAAAGCATGAGGAGATCCAGAGGTCTCACCACTCTTCTACAGCCAGCAAATCCTTCTGAAACTCACAGAAAGGATCCCATGACTGTTGCTGAAATGCTGAATAAGAGAAACCCTATGTTGCACAGCATCAAAGCTGGACAGATGGTTGATGAACCAAAGCATCTTCCAAAAGAAACAGTAGGATCGATGTTGTCTTAAGTCTGCTTGAAAGTATCAAAGTATTAATGGACTAGACTGAAAAAAATCCCAACATTACAGGGGTAGAGGATTTTAAACTCAGTTCTACTTTTAATCATGCCAATGTGTCAGCTGTCCTGTGTTATCACGGATTTGCCCTCATTTTACCTTGTCAATCACATATCACATTCATAGGATCACTCACTGGATTATACTCAAGCATCCAAAAACCTCTTAAGAAGTAAAATTACAGCATTTAAAAAAAAAAAAAAAGACAAAACACTACACCACAGTCATGCCCAAATTTCTGCAGTTGCAAGATGTACTACTGTTAGATAATAGGGCTTATGGCCACATTCATTTATGGCTGCAAACATAGGGTCTTGACAGGAAACCTCCACATGATGTTACGTACCACAGTGTCACCTTCAACTTGCCCAACAGGGCTATGATGATAGCATTCTGCTTAAACCAGAAAAGGTATAGACCTGTGCCAGGACACGGCATTCAAGCATGGACATACCGTTGACGAAACACAGCATAAACATAAAAGAGACAAAGGTCTGCAGCTCTCCAACATAGCACACTTGCATCTTTCCTCTTATGGGAAGTGGGATTGCCTTCCCATCTAAAAACCTGTCAAGGCAAAACACAGCTCCTTGAGCTACAGCACAATTTAACTGCTTCCAGCACAATGCCTTACTATTCCTTTCAATGCTTTGCCTGTAATTTCTAGCAGAAAAACCGAGACGTTCTTGATAATGTTTACATTCTCAAAAGAAAGTCTGTAATGTAAGATTCCTCACTAAATCAGTCTGACAGCACTGACTTTCCCTAATGCAAACATAGTCCATTTGTGATGATGGACGTACACACACTGAATACACATACACAGTCCTCATGGGCAGAGGGAGCACATTACGGACTCTTTAAGGCTCTCTTGCCCTGTCACACTGCATCTCAGTTTTTTGTCTGGTCTGCTACCAAGCTTTATTTGCCAAGGTAATGCAAAATTAAATGCTGGGAAAAATTCTGCTCAATTCATATTCAACTGTATCTCAGTTGGTTCTATTTTATTTAATGTGATGTCTCCAGATGTCTTTGAAAGTAACATATTAGACTTCGTTTTGTCCTAAGGATTTCATTTAATTTTAAACAGATTTTCATTAAGTTTATTGTTTCATTCTAGGCACCTTTGTTTTAAATAAAACATGGAAGAGAGACTTAAGAATTAGTCCTTAGGCCACTCAATGGAAGAACATAATTCATTTTTGTTTTGGAACGTTTCTCCACAACAGTAGATTGAGGCACTTACAGGTTCCCTCCCTTTCCATAAGCATGATGGTCTCACAGATTCACTGAGAAACTGAGACAAAAAGGAGTAGATGCAATTTCTAAGTGCCTCCAATTTAAAATCAAACCTAGGTTTTCAAAATGGAATACTTCTAAAATTATGATTCTCTAAAACAAAAAAACCCTACCGGAATAAAAAATAGCAAGTTACCTTTATTCTGTATTATTTAGAATTTAACTGTAAACTAACTACTTAAATACTCAAGAAAATCAGACTTCTTACTTATACAGAAGAATCAATAAAACTGAAAAAAATGTGGGAAAAAAATTGCTAACAAGTTTGTTCATGTTTTCACCTGAAACCACTCTAGCAGGCTCAATGCATAAAAGGATTTAATGCATCCACTAACTCAGAGCTGGCTATTAGTGTGTCAGTAATGATAACTCTGTCTAAACCAGCATAGGTTTTTGAGTTCATAACTAAACAGCCAACCCTGTATTTCCTCTGAAAATATGAATATTCAAGAACCACAAAAGAACACGTGACTTACAGGATATTTGTCTCATGCTTGCTAAGCACCCAAAAGCAATTATTCCCACATGACTTTGACCAAATCTATTAATGTAGGACAACAGATGAATTCCCAGGAAACTAAAAGGTTAAAATTTTCAGGGACACTACATTCCCATTAGAAATAAGATTTCTGGTTTGATAACAGATAAATAAAAGGGTAAGTATGTAACTGCAAGATCCAAAATTTCTCATCTTTGTCATCTCACTGCAAGACCCTAACTTTCAGCTCCTGTTGATCTCACTGAAAATTTGTGCTCCGTATCAAACTTAAATTAGTATTTCCCAATTTTGAGCCTGCAAAGTTTAATTTTGATCTCCATAAAACATAAAGGCAGCAATTTATGAAACTTCTTAGATTTTTTGAGTAATGTAACATCTGGCTTAAAATTATTCAAATTAATAGAGGAAGAAATCATGTTCAGTATTTATCATTTGGGGGAGGAGGGAGAGCTTTTCTCCCCTCAATGATCCTCAGAAACATAGTTAAGGGTGCCTAGGACTCTCTCTTGTCTGAAGTATGCCAGCTGGTAATATAAAGATACTTCTGGTACTGAGCTCACAGAGTTAGTTAGAGGATTCATTACTGAATGATTCTGAAGTAGCTATAATGATTACAAAATCGAGTAAGCACCAAGTATTTTATCCTAACAGGTCTCCTTAATATACAGCTCAACAATAAATAACAGCACTAGGAGAATTACAGCAGTCTTCCAATGGAAGTCTGTTGTGTGTATTCCCACTAGAAGCATTTAATATGCATGGCAGAAATATAGACATCCTAGCATCATAAACTTCAGAGCATCACAGCATCATGTGGCTCTCTTTACAGCCACTTTCAAGGATGACAGATCTGAGCAGTGATATAAAATCAATGCACCCATCTGGAAGAGCTTCATATTTGGGATTTTGTCCATTATACGTCTTCCTGAAAGCACCAATGAATATCTTTGGCTTCTTGTAAAATTCAGCAGTGACAATAGCCACAACTGGAGAGTTAATGTTTACTGAAAAGGCTCAGAAAATGATTTATCCTGGACAACTTTGAAGTGATTAATTTAACAAGCCTGTACAACAAGTACAATGGTGAGTGGGCTTCATACTGACATTTCTGATGGGGACACAAACTATTCAAGGAAAAAACAAGGGAAAAAGAAACACCTGAAATCAACCTGGAAGATAAGAAATTCCACATGGGATCATGGTCTAGACACAGTAGTCCAATTTTCCCTAACATTTATGATTGATTAAAAGACTAGTAATCTATTTCAAAAGACTGATCAGACATTCACCAGTTCGTCACAACTTCTTCATCCAAGTTTTGAGGACGAAGAAAAGATCTCGAACACATCTTGGGCTGGCAAATGTGCTAGCGTAGCCTGGTACTAGAGCTGCCTCTCCAGTACATCTCTGGCATGTAGGAGCCGACAGAACTCCCCCAAATTCCTTTTTTGGCAGCCTTTCTCCTTAGCTTTTACTATTTCTCCCAGCTGCCTCCCTGAAAGCACACCCAAAGGAACAGGACATAGGACAAACATTTCTAGGCTTTGCCAGTACAAGTAATTCTGCTTTGACCCCTGAACTGGAGAGCACCAAGTCCTGCTTTTCAATACTAAAGGCCATTTTTGCTGCCTATGTGACTATTCAGCAACCATAAAAAGCTCAACCTTAATAGACTTGTCTGCTACTTTGAAAGTTGGTTAAAAAGATCACATCCAAACTATTTGTTATATATTCAGTGTCACTTTGTGTTATACTGATCCATCTAAACCAGGTCATTTCATCTGTCCTACTAATTTTCATGTCAGCTGATACCGTACCACAATAAGACAGAAAGTTGTTTATATAAAAAAAAGACAGAAGAAATTCAATCTGTATTCACAAACAGGTTTTTTCCATTTCTAAACAAAACCAGCTTAGTTTAGCTTTATTTTTCTCTATAGAGGGAGAAAGTTTCTTGCTGATACATACTAGTTGTTCCAACATTTTTATCTAACAATTAAGACTACGATTTTCCTATATCCTTAACTAGAGTAAAGTCCCCAATGTCCAGCCAATGACAACAAGAGTTGGGGAACCACTTTCCTCTCTTATCTTACAAATTCAATCCAAAAGTTCTTTGTGAGTCATCAAAAATGTCCAGCAATGTTCTATTAATTCTTGACAGTGATATCCAGGGTCAATTATTTTTCAAACTACCAAAAAAATCCTAGCAAAAAATTCCTTGGTAAGATGCTCAGTGTCATCCCAAAGAAAACTTTCATGGCTGTCATAGAAACCTCTGGTAAGTGGTATTACGATAGAAATTAAGAGCACTGACAGAATCCAGAGGTGCTGGAAAAAGGCGCACTCTTATGGTGCAAAGAAATCCTGTGTTTATCTTCTAAGGTATCCTGCAGCAATCACCGTCACGGTGGAATTTCTATTGCCCACAGAAGTTAAGTAACATGCCTGCTCAGCTCCACAGAGTGCTCAGATGACAGCAGAAGGAGACGTGACGTTACTGTTATCGCATTAGAAGTCAGCCTTGTCTTCCACAGAAAGGGTGTTAGGGTTATTTTCCTCTTTGCATCATTTCTGGCTTTACCTAATAGATCAAATGAAACAGTCAAACCAAGTTTGTTTCTTCACCAGGAGATACCAGGTGTCAAAAAAACTGAAAACTGCATTGGTGTTTACAGTATCTTGCAGCCTCCCTCCAGGAGACAACCAACATTAGAAGAAAACAGCCCAAGTTCCAAGATCGTAACAGCCTTCAGTGGGACCTGCCCACAGCTGCACAGAGTGATACACAGAGACAATATGAGTGTATTTAGGAAGTTGAAAGAACATCCCAAACACACACATTAGGGCAATTGCTTGCTCCAGTGAGCCATGGCAAATAAAGCAAGCAAACAAACATCTCAAGTTCTTTTGCTAAAGTGATCTGTTCTCAAAGCACAGAAACTGCTAGAAAAAACTCCTTTCTCCCTTCAGGGAGCAGTAAACCTCTCCCTACCATCTGCTGGGTGCAGGATGTACCTACGTGTCACTGCAGCATATGCTGCGGTCACAGTAACGCAACAATCCTGTACCCCATATGCCAACAAGAAGGAAATATGCAAAGAAACTGCTGCCTCACAGCGACTGGCAAGTGTGCGTGGGTGCTAGCAGAAAACTGAGACTGAAAACAGACTTACTGTTATAACTCAAACTGGAGGTTACATCCCTCTCCCTCTTTAAGCTACAAGCAAGTGAGCTTACATCACCTTCAGCAGGCGCCTTTCATGACAGCACACTTTCAAATGTCTTTCCAATATACGATCTTTTTGTTTCTTTCCTAACACAAAATAGGAAGCACAAATTCTCCTGACTTTTTTGCTCCAGCCTTCCATCTTTGTTTTCTCTCTCCTAAAGCTACTGATGTACACGTATATTCAGAGTGTAAACACCATTTCTGTAAAATGTTGTCTGGGAATAATTAAAACGATATTGACTTTCTTGATCAGCTCAAAGACCTTTAAAAGTCATCTGATGAACATTAACATTATGTTCCTGAAATATGATTACAGATTTTTTTAGCAGCCCATAAAAATGGTAAGATGACCATCTCCAGAAGTGTGCCCCCTCGGGTGATTTCTGCAGCTCTGAATTATTATGCTGAAGAGAGGAAAAATCAGTTCTCAAGTGAGCTGTCATTTACAACTCACACAAGAAAGAATAAAGAAAAGCGAGGGCTGACTGTTCAAAACTGAAGTCACGTTTGACATGGAAAGATACAATGAAATCCCTTCTGGGAAAGGAGGTTTTGACTTCCAACCCGAACACCCTCTCGCTTCTGCCACTTGTAGCATGCAGATCTGCCACTGCCTGACACAACTGAAAGCCCCTCAGAAATAAAGGAGCCAAGTCTAATATACATGTATGCACACATAAATCTACTCCTATTAACCCTACTGAACAAAACTGCTTCTCACCTAAACTGCAGACACACTTCACTGCTCCACAAAGAACAGTGTTGGCTTATGCTATCATAAGCATTAGCAGAAGATAATAAATCTACAGCTTTGATAATTACCATTTTCCATTTCTGCTTTTATCATATAACCTACTAAGGGTCAGCTCTTTTACTTTTTCCCAACATTTTCATCATCTGTGGGACACTGCTTCCAACTCCAAAGCTAGTACTTGCACTCCCAAATCAAGAACAGGGAAGTTTTCAATGCAAGGCCCAGGTTAGGTACCAGTATGACAAAAGATTTGCTGCTGATTTCAGCCCAGCAAGAAACTACATGAGAGGCAGGTCCCCAAGGGATGCAAGCTGTCACCTTTCCATAGCTACATTACTTTGCACTGTCCACAGGTCTCAACTTTTAATGCGTTACATTTTTTTTCCACTGGCAAAACCTGATTTCTATAATTTGCCATTTAACTAGACATTGCAACCCCTAGTTCTAAAGGGAAAACACAAATGGGAAACCTGACGAAGGTTTTGATAGGGTTGAGGAGAGGGAAGGAATGAGGAAGTGACCTAGCAAAGGAAAAAGGAATTTTTGATGCTGGGATTTTAAAAAAGAAAAGTAAATGACAAATTAGAAGACATTATTTCCTAAACAAGGCTCTTCAAATGCATCTGGAAAGATGGGAGGCACAATGACTGGTGAAATTTACGAACACTGGGTAATTGTTAAACTGTTGTCCTGGTGAATGAATCCATGAGAAATCCAACATCTCCTGCCAAGGCTCTGGCATATAGCTCCTGTAACTGTGTTATTAAATGTTAATCATCTACTTAAGTCGGTGTTTGTGGATGAACAGCTACCATCCAGGAAGATCACTGAAATGGAAAATGTGGAACAGGGCAGCTCTTGTAAAGACCCTGATCTCCAAATAAGGCTGATGCCAGATCACCTCCCATGACACAGTGAAGATAAAAGCACAAGTCTTTCACAAGCCAGGATATTGTATGGAAAGGAAAGATCCCTTAAGCAGAATACTGCAGCCAGCAGACACTCACACATTCAAGGAAAAAAACCCACAGGCTGCAGAAAGTCACTGTAGGCAACGCAGTCTCTGATTAAAGCTCAAAAGCCCTACTATTCATAGAATTGCCTCTTTTATTAATTTGTCCATGTTTCTTCTTTGTTATCTAAAGTAAAACAGAGTTGTTTCAAAATCTTTTTGCCACAAATGCCAGGTGTGCCTGAACATTTAGAAAGAGCACCCCACAGGTTCAAACCCAGGCCAAAGGCTGTTCTTAAATATGCACAGACACCTGAGGAGGACCATGACTTCTTCACTGGGCCCTGGACTGCTAGAATATGAGATCCCCTTTACACAGGGGGAAAAAAAAAACAATTTATGTCCAGCAAGTGCGCCATGAAAACAGACAGACACATACATATGTGCAGAAGACTTGAAGAGTAGGGAATTGGATGGTAAATTTAGTGTATTTGCAGCCCACTGCAGAGAGTGCTGTGAAATACCTCTCTCTGGTAAGTATAGCAGATAAATCATTTCAGGGTAAGCAGACACCAGCTTCGTGCTTCAGGTGCATCAGGTTAAATGTTAAGGCACAATGCTTGATTTAAAAAAAGTCTGCCTCACCCCTGCTTAGGTATTTCATGAAAAGGAACATGACTACTCTCAGAAAGCAGTGCCTGGAGAAACCAAAAGGGTGCCCTGCCCCTGTGGGGACCTAAACTCTTGCCCAGCGACAAGCACAGGTAGAACTGAAAGATGCTGCTTCTCTGAGACCAACAAGGGGTCTAAGATGTAGGAGAAAAGGGCCTGGCTCCAGAGACATAGCCAGGCCAGCCACCCTCCACCCTATCCCTGTGTTTATCTCCTCCTGCGTCCATTTCAGGACAATGTACCAGCAGCTGTTGAACAAAAGTTTGTGTTGTATCAATGTGTCTTTCACGTTGCAAACAGCTCTTCATTTGCAACTTGACTCAGTTGCTTTCTTCACTGAAACATAGGTGCAGCAAGAAGAGCAGGTTTACTCTTCCAGAGGCAAAGTCACAGTTCATTTCTGATGTGTGAATACCCTCACAGCACTCCTCAATGTGAAAAACCCCTGAAAGACAACAGCTTATAGAATTGTCAAAGAGTTCTCCAACTAAACTGTAACTCCTGCTTACAGTAGAGTTAGGTATAGCTTAAGGGTATAGTTTAAGTAGATCCTCTCAGCACTTCGCATTACACAAGTTTTTAATAGAGCTGACAGTTGTGTAAGGGTCTTAGAGCTCCACAGGACTTCTTTTTTAGAGGTAGAAGTGAAAAAAGAACAGAAAAAACACTGATATGCAAACTGTAGTGATTGTATGTACTATATCAAACCCCTTATACTGAGATATACAACATGAATAAGTTCTCACATTTTTACTATGTGTTATTTGGTATTCTGAATAAGTTTCAAGTTGCTACAAAACAAAACAAATGTGATAATTCTAGAACTCAGCTATCTTAACAGTGTTGCGTTTCCTTATAAAATGAGAGTTCATTTTCTCAGACCAAAAAATAACATTTAAAAGTCTTCTTAATGAGAACCACTAACACATAAAAGAAGAATTGTTACATATTAAAATGTGTGCCTCTGTCCACAAAAAAAAAATAAAAAAAATTACTGATTAAGAGACAAGAATTGACTACATCCTCAGGAGAATAATCTTCATCTTACATCTATGCTTCTTTTACCTGGTACCATGAAATAAAGAGTCTACCCCCATTCCTCTGTATAATACTGTTATTTTCAAGGAACATGAAGGAACACACATGTAGCATATTCTTTATTCAAAAAACACACTTGTCTTTATTTTTGATTTTCAGTTGATCTCAGCTTTCTGAAATGCACAAGAAGATGGTATTTCCTACATGAGAAGCATCTCATTATATTAATAAACCTTAACTACATATGATTCATATAAATTGAGAGATCTGTTTTCCATCACTTTGCATCAGCCACACAAAGCAAGGTTAAGTTGGATATTAAGTCCTACACACCACATAAAACAATTATTCAGTGTTATGCACATGCTCTAAACAGGCTTAAAAGACTGCACAACAGCACTGCAGAACCAGGCCCCCACTGAATCAAATGTCCCCAGTCTTTCCATCGCTACTCTCTGAAGTCCTGGGAGAGTCACAGCATCTACTTGTATCTATTCAATAAATAAAAACCATCATATATAAGATATTAGTCAACTCACATCTACAAAATAAATCCACTCTGCAATAGCAGGAAAAAGCAACCTCGGTCTTGCAAGCTTCCAACACAAATAACTCATTACCTCCCTACTACTCACGTCCATGTGGGAGACCACAGAAGAGCAAATCAAGAGTGCAGACTGCAGGTTGCTCAAAGAAGAACCCCCACAGCAAACTAGATAATATCCTAGTTTTCTGTAAAATGTTCATTTGAACATTATACAGAAGGAAGATTCATGCTGCTGTAAACCAGAGTTTATAGCTACCAAGTGTTATATGCATGCAATAAACAGAAATTTATAGCTTTGTTCCCTGGTGGAGCTGAGGATGTATCCCCAGGCTAAGTAGTGGCATTTAAATCACATTATTAAAAAAAAAAGTCAAAAACATTCTGACCACTGTAAAAGTTAGCAAGTAAAGCCTTCAACTAAAATCTTCAATTATGATCTCATTTTTCAGCAGTAACTTGTTATCTTTCTAAAGAAGTTATAGTGAAGCTCATTTTCCATTGCTAATTTGAAACATCCCCTAATCAGAAGTGCTCTGCACCTGCTAACATTTATTTTAAATAGCCACTAAACATATTTGGAATAGAAACTATCTAGAGTGAAACATTTAAAATTGGGGGGGGGGGGGGGCGGGGGGGGGGGGAGAAGTATTTTCTATTTATTTTATTTCCCTTTACATCTCTGACTCAGCACAAACTACAGATGGAAACAGAAATCTGGTTTTAAAAGCATGAAAACAGGCTTTCTTTAAATTTCTGACACCAAAGTGTACACATGTAATTGCAAGATGTTATCACGTTTATCACAAGATTTAAAGGGATACTTTTATACTGAACAAGAATGTGTTATATGCAGTCATGTCAGATACTTCAAATTGTTTTATTGTCACAGACTTTAAACTTTTACCATCAACATTTTCATGCGCTTTTTTCTTCAGACACAGAACTTGAAACTCGCAATTTCTTTCTCCACTCTGATTATGCTTGCCACTGAAATGAGCTAAATAAGCCAAAATTTAATTATATTTCTAAAATCTCTGAAGCTGAGCAAGCAGCTAACTCCAGCATAACACAGCTCCATGCCTCCACCATTTTATCTCCTTACCTTTTGCTGCTGTTCCTCCCCTATCAGTCCAGCTCCTTGCAAGTGCTTATAAAAAATTGCAGTTAATGCATACATTAAGTTGATGATCTCATTTATAATAGAGCTGATGGAAGTTGTGTTTATACAATAGGTATCTGTGAGCATGTGATTTTTTTTTTTTTAATTATTACTATTATTTTGGGTTATCACGACTGACTGCAGATCAGAATTAAAAAGGTGAAAATTGAACTATCTGAAGAGCTAGAGTTCTTTTTTACTCCTGTTCTGGAAAAAGCATGTTGCTCCTTTGACTGACTGCTAAACCCAAAGTATCTTTTCTTAAGATGCTCAAGTTAACTAAGTATTTTAATTAACTTGAATCCTTTTTCAGGCAGTTTCAAAAGGAAAAAGAGAAGTAAAATTTTTGGTAGAAGCACAAGTACAGCACCATTTACTGTGGATTAAGTTAGAGCTTTTTATTCTGTGCACAGTTTTCATTCAAACTCCAAAATTAAAAACATTTCCTTTCAAGAAAAGCTACTTGGCTTGTTTGATGCTTTATAGTGTTAAAAAAAGCTCCATATGTGTCTCATGAAACTTCCAAAGGAATCTGCCAGTTCAGAAATTAATCTTTACAGGCATTACCAGCAGTTGTCACAACAGACAACATCTATGTTTTAACACAGACAAAATAAAAATTCACTGAAGACTGCTCAGCTGGACTTGTCCTTCCTTACCGCAGTAGCTACCAGACATGAAGTGTCATTTATTAAGTCACACTTTCCATTTAAACCAACTCCCGCTCTTAAATCACAGCTCCATGCTTCCCTTCCTCTTCTCCCAGGGCTGAAAACTTTTCCTGGCATAAGCCAGCTGGCAGAAAGATGCAGACATGGACTTGATCAATACCTCACACACACATTTACTTTCACTGTGGCATGAATGTCTCCTCATCCCCATGTACTACCCTCCAGCAGCTGTGCTAGCTGTGTGGACCTGAAAACTCCCTCAAAGGTGAAGATGGAGGGAGGAACACAAACCTCCCCTGCACAGCTGGAAAACACACACAGAGATGTGTTTTTCCTCAGAGGAAACACATGAACACAAGATGACCCTTGATATACCAGCAGCTAAGTCAGTCAAACAAGATGCAGAAGTTTTGCAGTGTTAACAATCCAAGCAACTCTGCAGCACTTGCATTTGCTACCCTTAAACGTTCAATTTATGCACCAAGGATTTTTCAAGCGACTTCAGAGTTTGGGTTTGCAGCAGAAGCAAGACAGCCAAAGGCCATAAAGCAAAACTTGCAGCAAACAGCATTCCTGCAATAAGCCAGTAACAGCTCACCTACAACTACTTCCACAGGAAACATTGAGAAAACCCCTGAACAACAGAAGACACTGAAAAGAAACTGTGTCTCTTTTTAAACCATGGTTTAAAACAAAACACAAAGAAATTTCTACATATTTCTCTTGCAGGTTGTCAACAGCTCTATTAGTGCCACAGGCATACTATGATGCTGCCACTCCAGGGGAGAGCCATCAGGTGAGGTTGCAGTGTTTGGCCCAATGCCTTCTTGTCATTCAGAAAAGCTTTATTTTCAGCAAGTAAATGGTTCGTAAGCAAACACACTCAGAAAGCACAATCCTCCTCTGGAACAGACTCTATAGATACGACATCCTTAGCTTGCACATTTGCCCTGTCACTGGGATTTCTTCACCCAAAAGGTTATCTTACATGCAACTTTCCGAAGTCATATACAAACGCTGAAACCACAAAATTACCCCCTAGTCTGCTTCTCTACTCTGCTCTGGGCACACTACAGCACCACTAGTGAGGAATCCCACAGCCAATTCTGCTGTCACCTCCATCCATGCTCTCTTATGTTAGGGGCCCAGACTTGTAAAACTCAGTTTAACCCACGATGCAGCTAACAGCAGAGAAAACCAGCAAGGGGAGCTCAAGACAGAGCTCCAACACTGCTGCACGCAGCAGCGCACAGCCCAGCTCAGCTTCCCTTCAGCTCCGCTGCAACAGTTGTGAGCAGGCATGTGCCCAGGCTGGGACACAGCCTCTCCTTACACACCAGCTCTCCCAAGCATAGCCCAACTCAAGGCCAGCGTAGGGAGCACCTCAGGTATGGACTATGTCACTCAGATCTACTCCTGTCACTCACATCCAACTCAACCACATAAGGTAAATCAATCACATAGTGCTCTGGCACAATGCTAAGGGAAAAACTTCTAGAAACATATCCAAATGAAATCTCTTCTCTGTGCTATCTCAGTAGTCCAATTCCATCAAGCCACAGCTTGAAGCAGCACTCACGCTTTCCTTATCATTTAGCTGATAATGGTACTACTCATCACAGTCACTTATAAAATCTAGGGCTGCTCCATGTTACCATCAGCTTCCTCCTCTTGGTACTACAGTCAAGGTATTAAGGCTCCTTTTGCAGCTGCTGCTTGCACAAGAGGCTTAAGTATCTTCTGAAGAAATAATTGTCCATCTGTTCCTCTTTGTTTCCTTTGCCCAGCTTCTTGCCTCTCTCCTTGTCTACAGACTTAAAAGAAACAAGTCAATAAAATAACTGCAACATGAAAAGATCAAGTCCAAGATCAGCTACATTTGAAAGCTGGTAATGGTTTGGGAAACAGACCAAAGCTGTTCTCAGCTCTAGTAAAGAAGGGTTCATTCATGCTACCAGACAGGTACACAAACCCAACTCGAAGGGACCGAATTTGTCACAGGAGAGTCATTTTTGTCCCATTCCAAAGATGATTCTGTCCATGTCAGCATAAGCATATCTGTTTCAGAAAGACAGATAGTGCGAGATACATGCGGCAAATTACGCACCCACTAGCTCAACACATACTCCTAAAACGTTTCCATTAAGCAACCCACATGGAGCTCCCAGCAAGGCCAACTGCAAGTGCCAGCAGAACTGCCTTGTACCACCATCCTGAGAACACCACCAGCTCCTCACAATAGTCACCAGCTCTGACAAAAAGGCCAGTGAAAGCTCTCACCAGTCTTACCAGAGAGATTAAACAGCAACACAGAGACAAAGATTACAGGCAGAATGGGCTTTTACTTTTCTCATGATCTGGGATAAAAGTAGAAAAAAAATGTGCTCATTAGGATGACAGTATAACAGATAAGACATTTGAACCTGCACCTCCAGAATCCCAAACTGGTGATTCAGAAAGACCCTCCTCCCCAGTGCCAACAAACACAACAGTACCAGCAAAGACATGAGGCAATACCTCCCAACATTCACTTGTCGGACAGCTACATCAATCCTTTACAAGCACTAAGTTTAACTGACAGAGCAAGTGTCTCACATATGGGCCTTCAGATTTCATATTTTTTTAATACAATGTTCATTCTGAAGCCAGGGAAACTGCAGGAACTGAAATAACGGCAATTGCTTATCTTGTCATCTTCCACTTCAAAACTGACCTTTCTGAGACAGGGGCCTTCTGCAAAGCTAATGCGAGCTCTGCAGCTCCACCACAGCTATGTGCCACCAACCCACAAGTACTAACTGCCTTGAAATCACTCATACACTACACCTCTAGTGTTTGACTTCTACCACAGTTAACCAAGCCAACTTCAGTAATGCTGCTGGAAGTGGCACAAACCAGAGAAGGAAACAAGACCTATAAAAGGTTCATTTTTATCTATAAGTTCCATGGTTGCCTATGCAGTTCCTGCTTCCTTAGGGAAAGCAGTCACCCAGAGAAACTCATGAAGTAGCACTAGAGGAAGATGCAGCTAGCCCATAGATTTGGTGTACTGCATGCGATATTTTCCCCATCTGAGTCAGAAGCGATGTGGATTTAGTACCCATTCTGAGATTGCTAGCTGAAGCCACAGAGCCTGTGCTTTGATCTAAATTCAATTCCAAAGAGTAATCAAAAGGTTTTACATTAGTATATACAAAATGGAAGGAATACCGAAATACTCATGGAAAAGCAAGCAAAGGCCTGTTCCCACAGCGAGCATCATTCAGGCAGGAAAGCAGGCACATCTTCAGACATGACAACGAACAAGAGACAGGATAGGTCCTTGGTCCAAGAACAACAAGCTTCAGTTGTTCAAGTTTTACTTGATTACAAATGCCAGCTGTATACCTTCATCAGTTTTGTGTCTGCTCCGAGTTTTACTGCAGAGCAATTCTCTTGAACAGCAAATGAAAACCACTACATTTACAGAAGTCATTTACTGGTAAAAACACAATAATCTTACTAAATACAGAGATAAAGACAAAATCAAGGATACCGAAGCAAGTTCTTTAAACAGGAAGCACCTAACCTAGAATACTCCACAGTCTTTATGTACAAATGCTATGGCATGATATTATCAAGACCTGCACTAGCATTTCAAACACACAGCAGCACTGAAAGAAAGAGAAAAAAAATAAATCAGAACACCAAGAAAATACAAAACGCAAAAAAATCTGACCAACATGCCAGTAGTAATCAGTGACAGATGAAACCCCTCACTTGATAACCCTTCAGTTCTGACCCTCACTGAGCTGCAACACTCAGCAGAAAGCGACCTGCCATACTGTTCACCGAAGTTGAAATCTAGACAAACTTTCCAACTGCTGTTAAGACACTGATGCTCCACAGTGCATTATTAAGAGGAGCAAACACATTTAGCCTGCTTCAGCTTCCTCCCAAGCCACCCACTGAAAACATTCGTCTCTAGCAATTCCACTATATTCCCTTTGTGGAGCAGAAAACTTCCAAGACCTGGAGTCCATGTCAGAAGGCCAAACGAACCACCTGCCACCAGTTATTTCCAGGATACCCAATGGCCACATGTCACACATGCAGAGCACATATCCAGCTTTGCTGGAGAGCTCTGAGGGAAATAAAACCCCAGGCTTTCCCCAACAGCTGCTGTATGCTGCCTCCCAGCCTATGATAACAAATCCCTGAGCAAGTCTGCTGTGGGATTGGAGGCAGATACAGAAACACTCCAGAAATGCAAAGTTGCTCAGCCGTTTCCTTTTAGCCTAGAGTACGGAAGCAAGGCAGACAAGTGCTACACTGCAAAAGACTGTTTATATTGTTCAGAACTGTGATTCTTGTACAAAGTTGTTCATGGATTATGTACATGCAAAGAGGAAGACTATAAAAGAAAATACTTCAGGTTTATAAAGAAGAGTCAGGGTACACAGTACTCACCATAGTCAGCTCAGAGGAAAAGATGTTAAATTGTTGTCATTAATACCTTGTCAATTTAGGGGGGGGGGGGGGGAGTTGTGCAGCAGAACAAAACACATAACATACCCTGGCATTACAGTAACATTTTACATAACATAACCTCTATCTTGCCTAGGACTGCACGTTTGTGATTCATATGGCTGCCAATAACCTTGAAATTTCTCACATATTATCCCCCGCTGGACAAAGAAGTCCCAGTTAGAAACAGGCAGAGCTGCACTGAGAAGGAGAGTGGTTGTGTTAAAAGGCCCAGGGAGAATTTCTAACGTTTCCGAAGGCAATATTTATTTTGGTGATGTTTTCCAGCAGGCTGAAGGTTCACAGCTCTGTGACCTGCTGCACATCAGCCATCCCAGTTGCAGAGGTGACAAAAATCAGGAACCAGAGGCAAGTTCAACAGCACCTTCTCAAATACTTCCCCAGCATAACACATTCAAGCTTACCTACCTCAAACAACAAGCCTTCATAGACACAGGCACCTGTGGGACAAAAAAAAAACAAAAACAAAACAAGACTGGTTAGAAGCAAGTAACACCAGCACACTCTCCAGTGAGCCTGCTATACAACAGTACAAGCAGCACTGAGCAGCTACCTCTGGCCATGCACTCGCCAGTGACAAAACAAATGCAGTTTCAGTGCAGCAGAGCAACCTCTGGTTAAGCTTTAGACTGTGGTGTCAGGGACTCTGGCCAAGATGAACTCAAAAATTTGGAGAGTGGCACAAACAAGACAGAGACAAAAGGGGAGACCTGACAAATAATGTGGCTGATCTTCAAGAAGGGGTTAGTACATGCCTCTGCAGAACCTCAGCAGCTCACTGATGAAGCATCACAGCATTATAATTGCAAGAAGTTGCCCAGTCTTTCGCAGACAGAGGTCAAGGACACAGACAACAATCCAAGAAAACAGAGAAGAATGCAAAGCAGTAAAACAGGGACGGACATGAACCCCACAAGGACCTGACTGCACCTACTTTTGAACAGGGCTAGTATCATAACCCATTCCCACAATCACCTCACACTCTCTCAGACCAGTGTCAAAATCAGACATTCGGTGCCACTCATGCAAGGGGCATATGTTCTCCCCCTCCACTGTCACAAAGCCTGCCCCCGATAAAATGGGAATTCTCACAACACACACATAGGATGAAGCTCAGAACTGTAATTTTAAATAACTGCCCAAGCTCTCACTGGAATAAAAGGAAGCCACAGCTGCTCAAGGGAAAAATAGAGCCCTTAAAAATACAAGGTTACATGGCATTTAAATTGCATGTTAAAGAGCAGTCTCTTCTCTGTGCTCCTATAAATCATTTTACCATTTACAGGAGAAACAAATAAGCACATGAATACACACAATCACAGCAAGAAGAGTCAACATGAATTCCCACTCCTAAATCACTCCTCCATGGGCAACGGGTCACATTTCACCGAACCACAGGCTCACAGGTCTCCTCCTGCTTCAGTCTTCCTAGTCCTCACCACTGGCACTGCTGACTGAGAGAAAGGTTCTCCAAGCAAGTGATAGAGATATACACACATTCAAGCATACTTTATATATTCTACTTCAATAAATCAAATAAGAGGTCAGAAAATAAAACCATGAGTAAGTTGAACGACAGTTTTTTCATTGATTTTCTGGGAAACAGCCATTCTTGAACAACTACACATATCTGTCTACTGAAAACGTGACAAGAATGTGAGATCAAAAGCAACCCATGAAACTCAAAGATGAAAAGGAAAGAGAATGCAGGAAAAGCTGCCTCAAGGGACCACCCAGAGAACTAAGAATTTCCTCACTGAAGAGTGGTGTTTCCCATAAAATGCAGATTAGACAAATTTGTAGAGAAAAACTTGGAGCTACACCACTTCGAATCAAAAGCTCCTCCTTCGAGCCAGTCTTCAGCTCAGCTACAAGAGGCTGCAGAGGCACCATCAGAAATTATTTTCCTTTGCCAAGGAGATGAGCCACAAGAGCCCAATCATGTTTCTCTCCAATTCAGCAGATACCTTTCTACTCATATTGACAGTAAACAAATTGAGCCCTACACATCACATGCACAGACTGAGCACCAGAGCACTGAACATGCTGAAACACGGTTTCACTCTCATGTCTGCGCAGTCCCCCCATGCCACCCCACAAACCGTACTGTTAACCACTTCACATTTGACAAGTAAGCACTGCACACTCACAGTGGTGCCAAGTTATTTGAATGCGAGTAAGACTCTTAGCAATTACCTGTTCATTTATTTACTTAACTTTCATAGCAATTTGTGTTTACAGAAAAACAAACATTTGACCATATCTTGACTTCATGTTACTGCACTGATTTAAGTAACAATTATCTTCCTGCCCCCCACATCTCTCTCCTCCCCCACATTCTTTCAGCAAGAGAGCATAATTTCAAGGTTCAGCATACAGCTGCACCTCAAAACTCAGTGTAAAACACAAGGTCACATACTGGTGGAAGGCATGTGGGGAAAAAAAAAATACTTAATACCAGTTAGTTAAGACCAGCACAACTCGACTGTTTTACACCTAAAAAAGGGCTAGCTACCCTTTCTCTCTTGCTAACAGCTATAGCTCCTTACAAATACCAATGTAACAAAGTAGCAATGGTTTAACACCCTAAAATGTGAAATGTGGTATCAGAGCCCCCACTGAGATTTAAAAACCTTAAAAGAGACACGGGGAAACTATCAACAACGACAAAAAACTCCAGCATTTCCTACGTTTGCTTCCAGAGGCTGTAATTACATCTAGGGCCCTTTGTGCCAGGCACTACAAACACATGGTGAAAGAGCAGTCATGTGCCAAAGAGCTCACTGCCTATGGGGCCAGAGCACAGAGTAAGGACCAAGGCAGCAGGGAGAGAGAGAGCAGCTGCCTTAAATAGCCCAGGCAGGCAACAGCAGGAATGAGACTGACTTTCAAAAATTTCTCTCGGCTCTACAGCCTAGTCCCTCCACTGCACTCTGTAGACACAGGCTCACCCCAGCCCATGTGGGACTAAAAAGCAAAACACAGAAAGCTTGATTATTTCTCTCCATTAAAGCAAAGACATATTTCACCCCCTTGCAAGTTAACAAGGGGGATACTAGGATATAACCTTTAAACTAAATAATCTTTACAGGACTTTGAAAATCCTTAGGTACAAATATCTTTTAGCTATTTTTTTATTCCCAAACGTGAGTGAGCCCAAGACATCGCATGATGCACATTAAGCAACCTTGTTCTTTGTTACAATGCCCTGGCTTTGCATGCAGCTCCCAAGTAAGCAGTGTGATTAACAGCTGTTTGCAAAGCTTGCCTAAAAGGGTTTCCTCAAATGATCATATTGCATTTCACACGCTGGAAGAAATCCCAAAAACTTTTTGCCTTGGTATTTTTGTGTTGGGCATCTTGGATGCAGAGGGTTGGTAGGGTAGGTCTGCTGGTTTGGGAGCTTTTTTTGTCAGAGTTAAGTCCCTCTGATACCATCCAACAAGTTAACATCCCAAATTCATATCTAATAGCTACTCATCTCTCTCTCACACACATACGTAGTGATTTTTAACTATTGTTATTCACTAAGACAACTATATCAAATGAGAAATGAGCATCAGTGTTACAGTGGGAGCAATATCTGTGGAGTCTGCCACTCTGGAAACCAACAACCTACAGTCACACCATCAAAGCAAAAGCTGGAAAGCAACCTAAGCACGCAAATGCAGCCACACTGCACTCCCAAACTTCAAATATCAATAAGTACTGCCTGACAGCATCACAAGATCATAACCTTGCACTTTTTACAAGCCTGTCCCGAACACTTTTTTAATGACAGAAGAAACTAATGTTCGATGCCTGCTAAGGCACTCCTAGAAGACCCTTACAGCTACATCCACACATTCCAAGTTGAACTCAGTCCTCTTCTCCTAAAACAAGGCAAGGTGGATGACCGCTACCTGCTCTCCACAGCTCCTGTCACCGCTGCCCAGGTTGTCCCGGCCGGCAGGCTACAAGCGCACACCACAGCGTTTCTGAGTGCCGTGGGCAGGCGGCTTAGCACTCACCATCGCCACGAACACCCGTGGAGAGTGCACCGGCACAGCCTGAGGGCTGGCTCTGCCCCGAGCCCTGCCGCTGGCTGATCCAGCTCAGCCCACCCCTCACACGCGGGCACTAGGGGGGTTTCTGTGGGTTTGGACAATTGAAACCCACAAAACCCCTTTCTGGCTAACCCCACGGTCAGCTTGGCAGGCGGTATACTGCTGTCCTGGGCTGCCTCCTCGTCCTCTCGCCGTCAGGAAAAGGTGCCGAGCATGAGGGGAAGCCCCGCAGCCCCAGCCCGACCGAGCCACCCTGCCGCCTCTCCCCCGCCCCGTGTGCTGGAGCGGGACACGCTCCTCCATCCCCGGCGCTTAACGCCCGCCAGCCCTCCGCCGCTTGCGGGCACCCCACCACCGCCGCCGCCGCCAGAGCCGGGGGGCAGCCGCGGGAGGGGCCGGGCACGGCTTCATCCCAATCCCCCAGCCCCTCGCCCCGCCTGTGGAGAGGCCGCCAAAATGGCGGGGGGCGGGAAGCGGACCCCCGCCCGGGCCGGGGAGAAGGAGAAGGGAGGGAAAGATGCCCCTAAAACCCCCGGCAGAAGGGGGCTTCTCCTCAGGGCACCAACCGCCCGCGGGACGGGGCCGGGGCCCGGCGCGACGACTCACCTGAGGCGGCGGCGGCCAGCGCCGCGCTGAGGAGGCACAGCGTCGCCCAGGCGGCGGCCGGGGCGCCCATGGCCCCGCCGCGCTGCCCCTCCGCCGCCGGCGGCGGCTGCAGGGGAAGAGAGAGAGAGACGCGGCGGAGGGCGGCGGGGAGAAAACGGAAAGGAAGGGGGGGTTGCCCCGCCGCCCCCTCGGCAGGTGCCGCCGGGGCAGCGCCTCAGCCCCCGCCCCGCCGCCAAAACTTTCCCCGCAGACAAAGCGGCGGCGGCCCCGCAAGAAAATGCGCCTTAACCCGCCCGCCCTCCGCCCCGCCCGGCCCCGCCTCGGGGGGCGAAGCTGAGCGCCGGTACCAGCAGCGCCCAGCCCCGGCCGTGCCCCGCGGGTGGGTGCGAGGGAAGCCGAGCCGAGCCGCCGCCTCCTCCTGGGTGAAGCAGCGGCCCGCGGCCGATCTGCAACCTGTCCTGGCTGCAGCAAGAGCAGCGGCGGGCGTTTGTCCTACGATAAGGCAAAGCAAACGTGTTTGTGTTGGCAAGGATGGCAGGCATCGACCCGCGGAGCGTGGCACAGCCCGGAGCTGGCGGGGGCTTTATCCTGGTCACAAACGGGTGGGCTCGAGTGGAGAAGTCCGAGTCTCTAGGGGTTGTGAAGCTTTTCATTCCTTATGTTTGGATCTCAGTTTTTGTTTGCAGGATTAAAAAAACCAAACAAACCAAAAAAAAAAACCCCAAAACCCCAAAAGGGGCAGGATCTGTTTACTAAAAGGACTGTTTTCTTGTCAGATAGGTCCATACTGAATGAATCTACATTTCTTCCCTCAAATTCAGTTCTTCACCCATTCTATAGCTTTCCTCTATAAGAAAGACTCAAACATTAGCAATCACAAATCAAGCACACATGCTGAGAAAAACTACCAAAGCATTCCACAAAGCCCAAGTTTGACACTTCCCATTGTCACATCTCCTTTCTTAAGGCACTTCTGAGCTCCGGGCCAGTCATTAAAAATTATTTCACACCTCCAGCAGTGCACACTCAACAGAAGATACTGGAGCCAACTTTTCCAAGTGCGCCTGCAATATAAAAGTTGGGTTGCTTTAAATCACGGGATGAAGAAAACAGCCACAAGTTTTGAAGTCACAGCCATTAAATTGCTACATGCAAAAGCCTACAACTCACATGAACTAGAAAAGCAATCCTAGTTCTACCAGCCTATGAACAAAGTGTTTTGGTTGTGGTATTTTTTTTTCCCCTCTCAGCTAATTTCAAGGTACCTGCTTCATAGGAATATCTCAGTTAACATGTAGCAGTCAGTCAGTTGGACAAGGCTGGGCTGCTGCAGTCGCCTTCCCTCACTTGCTTTAAACACAGTCTGATTAAATGCAACTATGACAGCTAAATTTAATAGTTATTCCTCATGGTAATTTGATCTATTCAATTTTGATTCACTTTCTAATGAACACTACCATCTTGAACTCTGAGTTGGAGGTCAAGTTTTTTCAGGGTTGTATGCCATTAATTACTGTACCGTAATTCCAGCAACAAATGTGAGAAGTGAAGTGTACAGCATGGCACTGATCCAAGATTCAAACAGCAATTTGCATGATGAGTTTCTCAAAGCTTTACCGAGTTAATACTCATTAGCTATTAGCAGGAGGTACTTTTTATAAAAACAGGAGTACAGAGACATAATAACTACCACTGCATACACAAACACTAAGCAAACAAATATTCCATGTTGATTTCAAATACAGTAGAACGGATGAAAGGAATAAATACCCAGGCCCTTATTTGCTTCTAGTTACTCAAGTGAAATTCAGGACATCTTGATCAAACTCAAAAGGAGAAGTAGCAAGACAAAACAGGTGGAAACAGTAAGAAGAGCCAGGCACATACAGTGTTCATTAACTTAACAAATGTGTAAAGTCCAAGAGATGCTTACCATGTAAAGACACTCTTATACCAGGTGCATGTTCAACAAAGCAGCAACTCAGTGGAACATTTCTGGTTGCTTCCTGTCCTCACTCTCTGTAAAGCCAAGGCAACCAAAGACAACGGTGACAATATTTTCTTGCCATTTAACGACCTTCCTCAAATGCATGGCTCCTTTCAGATCACCTCTGCAGAGCTGGTCCAGCAGCTTTGGATCACCTGAAGACATGCAGAAACACAGTCTGACATCTGTGTTTCAGGCAGTGCAAGAGAAAAACTCCAAGAGTAAGATTACATCCAGTAAGACAAGGTATTTTCGATTGACACTACTCCACATAACAGTCTAAACAAAAATTTAACACCTGCTCGCACTCTTAGCAATGCATTAAAAGAAGCAAGAAAGGTCCTTCCCTACTGCATAAAATAGAAAGAGACAGAAATAAGCTATTATTAAGGAATATTTTGTATTGGCATGTATTTGGCAGGTCAGTTTTTTTAGTCGTTTCCTTTCACATGTATTCTTCATTGCCGTGTTCAGGTGCATGCTAGCCTATTTCATTTTCCCTCCACCCTTTTCTTCAGCAGGAGGATGTGCATACAGAGGGAAGCCACAAAGCAAATTGCTTACCTGTCCATTTTTTTACTGATTTTATGTTGCTGTCCATCTTTCTGCTACTATTCTCTATGCTTTCATAATTTGTTTCCCTTGTTCAGCTGCAGCCTCCTGCCTCCCTATTTCTCCTACCGTCCTTTCTGCTGATCTGAGCTTGATTCTCCTTCCCTCTTCTTTTTCTCCCCATCTCTGGAGTAGCTCATCATTCCCATGCCACCACCTTGCTTTTGTCATTTCTCTGCCTTTCTTCCAACAGGTCCTGCTGCACAGTTCACAATTGCTGACACCCTATACAGCCATAAAGCAACAACGTTTTGCTTTCTGGAAGTGGAGAGCAAACATACTGCCAGCACCCAACTCCTTTGGTAAGAATGCTGTTTTCTGTGCTCAAACGGTCTTAAATGAAATCAGGTTCGGGAAGGTCAGATCTGCTATGCTTCCTCACACCCCATGTGTTTTTTACTAGTCATATCTACGTCCATACCCATTCAGCAGGGTCTCTCTGGTACCAGAGTCATGCCCTCAGTAATACCCTATATTCCAGCTCTTACCTATGCCCACCAGCTCCAACCCTCCAGCTCTGATGCATTTCCCTCCATGCAGTGTCCTTCTGGGCCCTACTACTACATGCCACTAGCCCTGAAGCCCTTTAAGAAAACAAGGGATTTGAGAAGGAAGTTCATGAGACCTCAAAGTCAACCAAGGCAGCTCCTTAAGGCATGTGTTAATAGCCAGCAGGCAAGAAAAGAAAGATCCAAGCTGAGCATCAGAAGATACATGATCCTTGAGGGAATCCATTCCTACACAAAGCTATTTCAGACAGTAACGCAAGAGAATAGCAGAGGCTGAAGTCAGTTGCTTCCTGTTTCACCAATGTACCAACATGGAGAAATTAACCACTTCTTGTCAGAATTCACAGCATTCTGGACTCTCCAGACCAGAAAAGTAGATTTTCCATCACATGGAGAAAACAGGTATTTTGCCACTATCTGTCAAGGCAGATGGTGTGACAATTTTTAAATTATTTGAGATGACCATGAAAGTAACATGTTAATATTAACACTGTTCCAAAGAAGTTGTGGAAGTCAGAAGAACTCAAGATCCATAATTTAGATAATTTTGAAAGTTTACCTGTTCCATGATACAAATGAAGAGCTTTTCCCTCCAGAAAAGACAACATGCATTTAAAAGAAAACATTTCTCAAGTTTTGCACCAAGGCCTTCCACACTGTTTCAGAAATTCAAAGTTTTGTAAAGCCTTGTTCTTCTAGTCTTTTTTAAACTCCTAATTGAATACAAAAGCAGCATTTCTGTTTTGAGTCTGTTTACAAGATAACATCAAAACAAAATTGCAGAATAAGCTTCAGATTGTCTAGAGAAATACAAGATTGTTTTAAGACTGAGAGCTTGAAGGGTGCATCTTGCAAAGCAATGACCCAGCTGTCAAGAGCAGCCACATATCTTGGAACCAGTGGCATAAAAAGTCACTGAGGTTGTAGGAATAAAACAGTTTTAACCATTCTTTTATCAGATCTCCAGGCAGAGCTCAATTTTTTGCACACTGGTGTTAAAGGAGCCGTTTCTCAGTTTGGCGTGCAAATCACTGGTTTGTGTGATTTGAGCCAGACACAACTTACGTTCATTGAAAGCTGGGCATGTGCTGGCACAGACTTACACAGAACAGCTGAAGAAACATGTTTCGGAAAAGGATCCGTCTCATTTCAGCTCTGCTGGATGAAGTCTCTTCTCAGGATCTTCTGAAGTCCTTGGAATTTAGCCCATATGGTCCATACTCAGAAACCTGTGGGTTAAGTCTTCCAAAGAATATTGCGACCTTCATATAGGAACCTGTCAGGTAGAAGCAGACTCAGAGGTAGTTCTATACTTGTATCAAGCCAGCTGCTTTCTGGGGAAATTGAAAAAACCTGACAAGTAGACAATAATAGGTTTTTCTATTAATTCTCCACTTCTGGAATCCCTGACACTTCAGTTCTTAGTTAAAAATTCTTCCAAATTTTACCTGATATAAATACACACTCCTTTTTTTTAAGGCTGCTAAATTACAGAAACAAGTTATGTAAATTATTTTTATATGTATTAATTACATCTAATCACTTTGAACTTCTAGCATCTGGTCAACTGGTCATTGTTCTTTTATGGAAACAGGAGGTAAACAGGAGGCCAGAATCCACCCTCTGCACAGCTCTTCCTTCTCTTATTGTTAACATTTCCAGCCTGTTCTAGGAGCAGAGTTTTGCCATAGCTGATTTCTTTTGGGCATCTTGGTCTATTTCTGCTGTTTTTAAGAATAAGCTGATCTGAAGTCCACAGAGTGGTATAACAAAATTACTTTCTTCAACGAGTATCAGTGCTGTACTTCCACTGACCAGAGCTTTTAGCATCTCTTTGAGAAAAGAAAAAAGCAGATGGCTTTCTCCATCGAGAAAACTGAGGGTAGAGAAAGCAATAGCTACAGGTACAATCCATAAACATGACTATACTGTCCTTATTCCCTTCCCTGGAGTTAAAAAGTGCACACCAGATGCAAGTCTCGTAATCAGTATTGAATAGCAAAAACAATTCATCTTTGAGAACAGTGCTTTGTTGAATTCCAAGCAGCAAACCCTGTCGAAGTTGAATGAAAATCTCTACCGGTGGATGTTTTGCTTGGCACAGAACAATGTGCGAGAGGCTGTAACTGTGCCATAAGTAATTCACAGTTCTCACATGAAAAGTAAATAAATGCTGTATGGAAGTGGCACAAGCTTTTTGGAAGAGGACTTAACACTCCTTCCCTAACATGTCAAGACACTGTCATTACTAGAAGCTTGGCTTGACTTTAATGTGTTCATGGTTGTTTACAGATGGTATTGTATTACCTGGAAGGATGAAGAATTTATTTCTTTAATTTAAAAAAGAACAGATTTTTTTTTTTTCTAATCCAAGTGTGAGATCAAGAATGGAATGGGTTTTATATGGCCAAAGAGCAAACAACTTTCTTTTGTAATATTCTAATGCTGTGATAAGGCTAGGAGAGTAAATACACTCATGTCATATTAAAGCCTGATACACCTTAGCCATCTTTGGCTACTACTTATTGTATTTCAGCCAGTCTTTTGTCAGGGGTAAGCAAAACTGCTTTATTTACAATACATGTATTTGGAGAAGACAGATGTGTTTTTAACATGATGTCTTTAAGTTACTCATCCAAGACTATTAACTTGAGTTTCTCTACTTGGTCAATCTTCCTCAAACATTCAAATCTACTTTTAAAACACTCAAGGGCCCATACCTCAGCACACACACACACACGGATGTAATGCCTGTCCTCGATTTTAGCTTCAAGTTCTCCAAAGGTAGCCTTTACAACACTTTTTTTTTTTTTTTTTTTTTTCAAAAGGCTTTGGAAAGAAAATAACAGTTTGAAGTCTGCTCTGACACACTTGAAGAATAATCTGCTTTTCAGAGTCTGGAAGCTCTCCACCTAGAAGACCTTTCACCCCTTCATGTAACATCTAAGACCACAAATCACTTCTAAAATAAAGGAAATCCAATCTTTCCCCAATACCTCTTTTCACAGGCAAGGAATAAGACTATGTACTACATATAGTACTACAGATTTTGTTAATAAGCATTTTTAAAACATAATGAGATCACACCATTAAAAAAAAAATGCATGTCTTTCAAGCAACTATCCATTCATAATGGATGATTATAAGGATTTTGAAAAAAAAAAAGTTTTCCTGAAATATGAACAACTCAAGCTTTCACTGCCATCTCATCTATTCACAGTCCTGTTAGAAAGCCCTTGACAAGCAGAAAAGTAACCCTTTGCAAATGGAGTGTCCAGCGCAAAATCACTTCTCTTCATGCAGGGGTGCTTGCATTTCAGCTTGGTATAGCCAATGCAGATGTGTCCTTACATGTGCTATACAGCACACTTAGGCCTGGTCTTCAGTTTTGGGGAAGCATATGATTGACTGCACTCATGCAGCACAGCTTTCCAGCAGAACTGCAGGTGAAGTACCAAGGCCACCAGGCAACACACTGGTAGTAAATCCAGCGGGCATTTCCAGAAGCCTCAGAAATGGTAAATTGCCTACTACATGGCACATGTGTATACTCAGCTTCAATTAGGATGATGTTCTTAGACCTCACTGTCCCAGTCCCCAAAGTCCACTCCCCATCCCCAGCAAACCTTGAGATTTGAATGCAGGCATGCTTGGGAAAGCCCTGTTACTGAACCATTGTTAAGTACAGTTGCTAAGTCCCCAAAATAAATTTTTCAGAGGACCCTCTAGCATAAGGTCACTGTCTACCTTGTTAGCATGCCATCTTTTGTAAAAGCTTCGAATAACAGCTAGCCTGTGTACAGGTCACTTCCAAATTTTGTCTTCTCATAACCAATTTTACTAATACCGGGAAATGAGATTTACCTGACTTCATACAAGAGGCATCTTAAAGAAAAAGGTTTTGCCTTTTTCTCTCTTATTTCCACACCAGTCATTTTTCCTCCTAGTGACTCAGAGTCCATGCTGCTAGCAATGTAGTCGCAGGACGACTCCTGCTGGCACGACGAGGCTTTCAGGAAAGAACAAGTATTTTTACTGAAAACACGCTTCAGGGTTTTGTTTTAAGCCTTATTTGGCTGAGAGAACAGTCCCCCCAAGCGTTTCTCCATTTTAACAATACAAAGACCGTTACAACTCCAGTTGCAAATATATATTAGAAACCTGTGCTGGTGGTATTAAGATGCCCACTAGAAAAACATATGGGCTCATGAAAACACCTGCTGCCCCACTGAGGATCACACCAAAACTTCCAAGTGCCACAGCCCCTGACATACACCTGTCCAGCTCTGCCAGTGACCAAAACAATATGGCATTGCATAGGCATCATGGGCAGTAATTTACCTTAACCCAGCATTTCCCAGTACCTGGCAATTTGGGAAGACTGGGTTTTTTTCCCCTTGTTTTCCAAGTACTCCTGGAGCTCAAGAATGTCATGTTTAATTTAACGGGATTTGACTCTTAAGAAATTCAATACTCTTCAGATTACTTTCACATTTTTCACAGGCAGTTTTAGGAGAAAGCCTGGTCTTTGTTCTCAAAGCCTTCACCAATGAGCACTTGTCTTTGCTAAATGGTAGAACACTACCCACTAGGGGTAAAGGTAACCCTAAAAACAAGCAGTTTACATCAAAGGCCACTGATGAAGGACAGCACTAAACTTTAAAAGTCAATGAGTGTACCCAAATCAAGTTTCCCATGAAGCCTCCTTCTCTCAGTAGGATGCTAATACAAATCCCTGATGGACTGATTCCCATGCTGCTTACCCTCATGGCATAAAAAGCTTATTTTCTAAGAACAATGATAGGAAGTAAGGACACCACTCTTCTCCCAAACCACCTGTCCACATGAATGACACAGCACTCCCCCACCACATTAAAACTACTTGCACATGCACTGAACACCAGGCCTGCAAGGTACAGCGTTAGGAATTCACTCCCACAACTACCACTTCATGGAGTTGTGGGATGAAGCCTCCAGTCACCTGCAAGCCAAGGTACTGACAAAAATGACTACTTGTAAAATAGCAATGTTTATCCCTAACAGTATTTTCAGTCAGTCTTAACAGCTTTTTTTTTAATCCTCCGTCCTATTTAAGTCAATGCAAGTTCTACCATATGGACAGAATTTAGGCTACAGTATTAGCTTCACCCAAAGTCTGAGGCTGATAATACCAATGGTACTGCAGAATATGAATGTAATCATTTATAATGCCTGTCTCAGCACTTAGAAACGTCTTACGCCTTGTAGGCACAATTAGATTTTTAAACAGACCTCATCAGTGACATCATCTGGATGGGCTTTGTGTTTAGTCCAGATCTTTCCAAGCAGTTTTTGTATGTTTCAAACAAAGTGCTCAGCCCAGCATCTTAGAGCAGCAGAGGCAAACACACAGAACTTGGCATCTCTGTCCCTGGGAAAATTACAATCTGTGTCTATACCTGACAAGATGAATTCAGGAGGTGTACAAAGCTGATTTACTTGACATTTCCAAGACTATGCGCAGCTACAGAACAGGCAAACGGCAACTGTGGGACTATTGCCAATGCTAACCACTAGCACCCTGGAAAACCCCCGGTGGGTATGGAGAGGCTGACCTTTCCTGCATCAGTTTTGAACATGGCATTTTTTAACATCCCTGTCCCATTCTTCTAACTTGACCTTCATGACATAATTTACAACAAAAGCCCCATGAACTCAGTTTGACCTACGCAGATCCAAAGTTTTTTTGCAGTGCAACTTATTCCCATACAAGTCCAGGTTTAGGCTGAGCATCAGCCCAAACCCTTCATTCCCCACAGCTGCATGCATGCCTCTGTGGTAATTTCTTCCTTGTTTGGACAAATGTTTCTGTATGCACCAACCATGAATCTGAGTTCATTGCCTGATTCTCCTTAGTTAAACTAACAGCAGTTTCTGTAAGACAATTTTAAAAGCAATCATACATCATCTGCATCACTAAGTGCATTGCAGCACTCCCTTTGCCCACAAGGAGCATCAGCGAACTCTTTCAGTACTCATAGTGGGGATTTCAAGCCCCATACATCAACTCCCGCTTTCTTAGCAGCAGTAAAAGGACACTTACAGGCAGAGGCTGCAGCCTCAAATGCCGTAACCCGATACTTCCTCGAGAAATGTTTTTGGTTGAAATGAAGCTTCCAACCAAATTCAGCATAGCTTGACTTGTGCTGCTAATACTTAGACAGGAGAGAATGAAGGGTAAATTAAAACCACGAAGCCCTTTGGGAGAGAACTAGGGCCCACCAATCGGCCGCTTTCAATTCTGTGGTATATGGGATGTTCCTTGTCCTCCCAGCCACCCTCCCAGACATCTCTCCCTTCTTGCTGAGGGCCAAGTGTGCACAGTAAGGTACAATTTGTTAACAGGAGATAACATTTAGTAATTTGTCAGCTGCTCTGGAAGAACCAAGAGTGTATGCTCTCATACCCAAGTATGTGCAAAGAGTTTGCCTGGAGTACCTTTCACTATGGAGTAACTTGCTTGAAGTATGTTTCCACTTACTGCACGTAACATGACACAAAAGCAGCTAGTGTGGACTGGTTAATGCCTTGTAACACATCCTTTCTCACTTGACCACATTTTTGGGTAACAGGTCCTAGGTTACTGCCATTCTGCTTTTGATAGATCTGTGCTCTATTTACCTACCAAAGAAGTATTAAGCACTCATTAACAGAAACTCTGGTAAAAAAGGGTGCCTACTATTATAGAGGACTTAAAAGTACTTAACATTCAGGATAGATAATCTATTTATATATTGCTCTAACTAATCAGAAACCACAAAAACTTTACAACCCCACACTTTGCAATGAGTACACAAGTATTAATTTCTAGAAGCCAGCAATGCCATTTTAGTTACATTTACTGTAATAATTAAACCGGTTTCTAAGGCATATTGGCACAAGAACCATATGCACAACTCCCACTCGGCATGTTTTGGGACTAAGCTTATTAAAGGAGAATAATCTCATGTTGTCTTCTTCCCTTTCATCTCTCCTCTGTGTCCACCAAGCATTTCAGGATAAAAATCACAATACAACAGCTTGTATAACACTATTTCACTATTACACAGACCAGAGTTAGTAGCATAGTAACATGTATTCAGATGTGCAGGATTAGAACTGAACAAATGCAGCTGAAAATTTGCTAAGTTCATGAGATAAATTTTTATTCACCTGACTTTGAAAGGTTCAAATTTACAGCACTCCCACAGTGTTCAAGTTTTTGAAGTATAGATTTCTGCAGGAATATTTATTATTCCACACTTTTATTCTTTGAAAGTACAATCAGCAGTCTGAGAGCTTATGATTTAAGTTCACCCATATATTTATACTTAAGCCTCACTTTTTTTAAAAGCCACCCATCTCCAACAGGACGGTTTTACTGTTTTCCATAATAGATAGTAATGTCTTTGAAACAAGCCAAGAAAAAAATAAAGAAACCCATGCAAATGTTATCATAAGCCTTGCTTTTCTATACCAACAGGTAACTTACCTTCACATTGTTCCTTTTGGGTTGCAAACAGCACATAAGTATTATAACATCTCATAATCTTCCTTGTATATATAATTCATTAGTAATAAAACCACTCTTGGCTTACACGCAGGCATGAAATGTTATTTGCAGGGTGAAACAATGTTCCTGTAAAACAGTATTGTGCCTTTTGCTAAAATTCAGTGTTTATCAACTGTTCAGGTGCCTCAAATGGATCACAAGTTAAGAACCAGGTCCTCTTTCCTCTTGATCTTTTCTGTTCATGCAAGAATGCATCCTCGCACAAACTCCAAGTAGAAAAAGGTCACAGCATAAATGATGTACTTGCAGAGGATGCTGTACTTGAGCTAATGAAGCTAGACATATTGCAGATGAGGAGCGTATGCAACATGACTAATATTTTTTGTTAGAAAAAAACCCATCTAGGTAAAACTCAAGTCATCAAGCCTTTATGCTGCAGACTGGTTAAGCTGCTACTCCATTCCATGTTGGCACAGACTAGACTTGCCAGTACACAACCATCAGTAAGCAGTACAATCAATTACTTAAGACACAGATGGAGGGAAAAAAAATCCCACAAATTTGAAACAGTTTTAAAAAAAACCCGTGTTTCTTCTTGATTACCTACTGGTCACCTGTCTTTTGAAACTTGCCTGGTGCTCCAGACCAGAACAGACATCAGCATTACAGAGCTAAAAAAGCTTTACTCTGCAAATTTAACTTCTGCAGAACAAAAGGAGAAGTTAAAAAAAAAAAAACATTATCCATTCTAAAGATACTTACAAATTACTACTGTTACCAGCCTCCTCATTACCAATTCCTCATGTAAGATTTGGACCAAATAGGGTATTAAGAGCAGTTAACATCACTGAACACATCTGACAATATTTTTGCCAGTCACATCAGCTCTTCACATTGAAAAGCAACAGACTGAATTATCTTCTTGCTACTACACATTTGAGTATAGCCTGTATTAAAAAATGTGTTTATATGACTATTCAAGTGCACTGGCATTGCTTTTTCCACATACTACCTAGTAAGTCTACTGAAGTCAGTGTGAAGCCTTCCTTTACCTCTTAAGAGAATTTTCTGATCAAACCCTGAACAGAGCACCCCACATAATAAACAATATAGCCGTGTGGCCTAACAGTCATCTGTCAAGCATCCTGACTGACAGCAGCCAAATGCTTCAGATGGGAGGTACAAGAATTTCTATGCAGACAGATATGAGTAACCTCTTTGAAAAATGAGACCTGCTTCCAGTAATAGGAATGATTTAAAGCCGCAAACACAAACCACCCTTCCAGATTTGGATAAGCTCATCCCTTTTGTAAACAGCCAATGCTTTTTGGAACTATCTTACATTTCAGGGTGTAGTTCTACTGACAAGTTTAGCAACAAAGTCAAAAAAAAACCCCAACCCACTGAGAAACTCTAACAACATTACAGAAGGGAACAAGAATGCCACCTGCTGGAAACAACGTGGAAAAAAATGGGAGAGAAATTCTGCAGCAAAGCAAAAAAGCCACCTATTATTAAACAGCCAGATAAAAGATGCATGGATTTATGATGGTCTCCAGTTTATATTTAAGAATTAAGCTGAAGGAAAACAAAGGTAAGCAAAATAAGATGTCACAGCAATTGCCACAGACTGAATTAAATGAGGCAGAATGGTAAGATTACACTACAAGCACACTGAAGACTGGCTGTTGTGTAAAAGGGTTTGGTTGTTTTGGTTTTAATCTGTTTAACCCACACCAACCAACCCCAAAGAACAAAAAGGTAACTGGAAAACCAAAACTATTGCCATGTTCAGCCTTCTGATGTGTTTAAGAGCTCAAACCCCAACAAGAGATCAACTCATTTATAGGGAATCTACCACTTACATCAAACTGTGCTACTGCTAAGAGACCTCCATTTCAATTAAAGAGTCTTTTATTTTCAAGACTTTCTGCCAAGTCTAAGTGGTATACATAGCTACTAAGAGTCTGAGGGACAAAATTTAGCAAGCAGACCACCAAAGGTGACCCCCAGAGCATTTTGCTTCTTCTGCATACACTGGCAGAGGGGAAAAAAATCTCATCAGGAAGCGTAGCACAGGAGTCTTCCTCTGAGAGTCACCTGCATGGAAAAAGATCTGCTGCTTATTGTGAAGCTGCCCCCATTCCTCCAAACCCATCCATTTATCCCAAGTGGTTATTCTACAAGAACCTATATGATAGAAAAAAAGTCAATAAAGTGACAAATTTTGTAGCTTCACTCAGGTTTCATCCCAAGACATTTAAAGCATATTCTTTCCAAGGATAGTACAAACAAACCACTAACTGATTGGATTCTCTGAGGGGTGTTGTATCAGTTACGCAAAGATGAAATAGCATTATTTGAAAGATAAGGTGCATGACCACTCCTCCTGCAGAATACATCCCATTTTTCTTTTGAAAAACCTCACTTAGTACAGTTTGTCACAAAGACTAACCTGCATTCAGAGACTCAAAGTAGCAGAGTAGTAATCCTCTGTATACCCCTCCGGTATCTACGTATGCAGATTAAATGAAAACAGAGTGAGATATTACAAACGTTATGCAGACATTACCCCCACCAAGTCAATAGGAACACCAGGTCTGACTTTGCAGTCAGACAACGCAATGCTTCAGAAGTTACAGAAATATTTTTCCTAAAGAATTATTACATGCAAAGAAAAAAAGACAACACACAAACTAGGGAGCTTTTAGTTACCAACAAAAGGTATTTAAGACATCTTCGGTTTTGACAACAGACTCCTGTTAGTGATAGTGTTTCTCATTACACAGAATTTAGAAGTGAAATTCACAAATTAAGATTTATTTTTTCTTTTCATGAAGTATGATTTGAATTACACCATTTGCTTCCTTAGTTTGATCATCAGATCTACAAGGAAAGACATCAGGTACTAACAGGTTCTTGGACATGTTTTTCTTCATCATCATCTGCATTTTTTTCTTCTTCTTCTTCTTCTACTTTCTCCACCTGAGGTAGAAGTCCATCAAGGTTCAATAGCAAACATTCACTGCTTGAAGATCTAATCACCAACTTCTGCACAAGAGAATCTAGAAAACAAACAAAACCACCAATTTGATCACTACCACTTTTCACGTCTCCAGGCACTAACCCATACTGTGTAAGAACATGACTGGAATCAGAACTAGATATGTAGACAAATCCCTTCAGTACAGGGAGTTTAACATCCACGCTGGCAGACTGGGTTCAAAATGCAGTTCACACTCTGATGCCATCAAAGGTAATAACTTGATGGATACCTTAGCCCCTCAATACCTCACCAGCAGTTGACACCACTGGTGCTACTGGGCCTTCAAACAAACAGTAAAGCTTCACACACACACTCCTCCAAAAAATGAAATACAGGTGAACTGAAGCAGTCCTGATGCACAAGACAGAGGGGAAGTTTACTGATCACCCAAATATTCCTACGTGACTAAGGGCACAAAAGATACCATTCCTAATTCAGGATCCTACCATGAAGTGCTGAGGGAACATTTTGACAAGAAAAAGTACAAAACCAGTCACATTTCTTTATGGAAGAGTCAATAGAGCTAAATTATACTCTGGAAACACTTGCCTGGTGTTTTTTTCAACCTTGCATTAGATCAACTAACACACAGAGGAATGCTGTTTTAATGATAACTACATAGCTCCATGAATACATGCTATTACATATGGTAAGTCTGAAAGGAACTACAGGACAGATATAACTAGTTGGTTTAAGTGATTGATAGTTAACAAGCATATCTAGACTTCATTGTTGTAAAGATGTGTTAATTACCAAGTTTGCTTCAGATAAACGGCAAATATATTTAATCAAGCCAGCAAGAGACCCACCACAAAAATCAAGCTTCATACCACAAAATCAGTAGAAATGCTACTAAGCCCAGAAAAGCTTACCCTTACTTAATGAGGTTGGTGTAGCTCACATATAAACTCATTAAGGACAAAAATACCACCACTTTCTGCTTCTATTTACTTATACTTCAAGTTAACCAACCCCTTTTATCTTTTATTTGGGCTGAAATGCTTCTAAAAGGCATGTGTACTTGTTTTTTCATGGCCTATTCTCTGTACAGTACTTAGAATTAACAGCATCACTGGAAGAGATGCAAGATTATTATTTTTGCAGACATTAAGCCAATATTAATAAAAAGTTTCTTAGCTTAAACACGGCTATTCTTCCATAAAATTATGTTCATAAATCACCATTTCCACTCCAGCTAAGCAGATGACATTTGTTTAAAGTTTACTTCATTATGACAAAGAGCAGACAGCATATTAGTCGTTCACGTTCTTTGCTCAGAAAAGCGAGTAGAACCCACAGGAACAACAAGCAGAATTCACAGTCCTACTCCTTTGTAACTTGATCCTTTTGCTAAAGAATTAAGAAAGAAAAAAGATTAATAGCTTTTCCCTTGGAGCAGCATAAATTTTAAAAGTTCCTTTGTAATAGGAAAAAAAATGGTGGTATACGAGTAGGGTATACTGGGTAGCTAACCAGACTAGACGTTAAGTGAAGCATATATTTTAACTAAGGCAACTGCAGGTGGATTCTGGGTTCAGATTCTTTGTGTTGAGCCACAACAGGGTCACATCAGCTGGGTAAAACCAATGCACACAGACGCTGAAGACTCCATGTCTCACAAGGATTTCCTTGTATGGCTTTAATATATTTAGGCATCAAGCCTGCAAACTTAGTTTTGTACAACATCTCCCTCCTTTCCTCACACAGACACTTAAGCAGTGCTGCAGTGCAATTAGAGTTCACATCAGTAAGAGCAGATGCTATTCATGCTCTTACAGGCTGTCAGTTCATAGGTCTTGATTTACCAAGTTGCCTAACAGCTCCCTCCTCCTGTCCCAAGGCAGACAAAGCAGCAAGGTCATTAAATGACAACACGGTAAAGAGCACTCATTTCATAATTTTGTTTGCTGTAACTTTAACTAGCAAGTACACAGCTACTTACCATAAGTTGATGGCTTGAATTTGCAGATGTCATGGATAACTGTTTTTAGATTGGCAACTATCTGCTCCGTAGGCATATCCAGCTGAAAAAGGACAATGCAGAGTTAACCGTGGTGATATTTAAAGCCTAGATTATCAAATCTGAAAGCATTGGGTACATATTTATTCTACATTTGGATAGATTTTGTTTCTCTGTGTTGCCCGTTACAGAGTTACAAATCCCATTAACAGTGTTATCCAAATGCCTCAGAGAACTATTTTATATGTAGTTACACACTCATCATTATTGTCCATATTTCTACTCATGACATTAAATTTTCATGGCTCTGTAACAACATATAGTCTTAAAGAGGTAAAAAGTCTTAAAAAACAATATCTGTACAAGTGTTTTCACAAAAGTCATTTTAAAAGAAAGTATTTGAGGAAAGAAGTTTCAAGTAGTTGTCCAAGACTACAAAACAACTCAACTCAAAAAATACAAGCATCTAAAATTTAAGGCATTAAGAACTTTAACAGAATCAAATGAATCATTTAAAAAGTTTCTTCCCCCACTCTTTCTCATTTTAACATATTACATGGAATTTCTACATTTTACATGAAGTACATGAAGCATTGAGCTATGAACATATACCAGTTCTGTATCTACCCTTTTTACACATCCTGGTTCCCATCCATGTCATTTTTGACCTTCCAACAAAACCTGTGGACTGATGGCTCCTCATTCTGTCCAGCATCCTCATCCAACGGAGCACTTAAGCGCAGCTCACTTCAGACAGATACATGATCCTCAAAAAATTAATACCGCCATCTTCCCTCATCACCAATCAACTTAAACCATGGACGTGGGAAAGAAGCTATTCATCTCATCTGGACTCTCCTCAAGAACATGCAACTCATGACCAAGAGAGATGCCAACCTGAACATCTGTGGGTCAAAGTCAGGACTGACCTATCTCTCAGCTCCTGGAGAGCTTAACGTGCATTTCTCAGACTCAGTGTTCCACTACTCTAATGCCCTGCTATGCTTTATTTAATTTGTTATCTGGTCTCACCCATATGATCCACATATCTTTATCTGGATGAAAAATCAAGCTCTTTTTCTAGAGGTTTCAGCTATAGAGTTAAGAAAAAAAATAGCATTTATTCTCACAAAATTAACTCCCTATCAAAGGAGCACACAGGCATCACTGGGTCTCTTCTTCCTCTCCACCACTTCCCAATGTAGCATAAGCAAATCTTATTAATATCTCACTTATCTGTAAATGTATGCATTACTTCGCAACAGAAATACTGTTATACTTGACTACTCTCCTCCAAGATCTGGTCATTATTCTCTCCTTACACTGTTCTGGCAGACTTACAATCCAAATGCAGTTCCTCTGTTACACAGACCAGAACACATTTGTCTTTATCACCGTTATGCTGATTGCAATGTGCTTAATCATTTATAAATTAAAAGATGTAAAAATCTGTTTGTTAACGTTGAACATTTCTCTTCACTGACAGACTCACCACGCTGCACCAATTTCAAAATAAAGGAATACTCAGAATCATTTAAATAAAGCAATTTATTTGTAATAACTAATTAGAAACTATACTTCAAATGAAGGTTCAAATAGTGTTTGCCTCAAAACCTTACACTAAGTTCAGGTCTTAAGCAAACCTTCAGTTGTACAATTTCAGCAAGCTACTTGGCATTCATCATCTGTAACAAAATCTAGAAGCACTCATAAGAGACAGAACTTGCAAGTTGCTCTAAACAAGCTACACCTTCTTATAAGGATTTAGAAGTACAATACATTATAAGGCAAGACCCATCTCAAAATATGAAGACATTAGTTAATATTCTGTATTTGTTAAGACAGGAAAACAGGACAGTGATGCATTCAGTCAGACAACATGCCACATTCCAGGAGATCACACAGCATCATTTACTTGAGACCTCACAGCTCCATAAAGAAGACAGGTAATGCTGAGAGGATTCCAAATATTTTGAAACAGCTTCCGCATCCAAATAAATATTCCAGCTTCCAAATAAGTATTCCACAGCAAAACTTCATGTATACACAGTCACTGTCTATCAGCACTTAAGATATTTAGTTTAATTCAAACCTTCAGCAAACTGACAAAAGTACTCTGAACCAGATCTTCAAGGCTGTGCAAGCTACTCTGTTCAGATCGATTGCAGAGAATGCTAAAATATCCTCTAAGTCCTGAGCCTTCCTGAAGAATAATCATACCTACAGAGGGAACAACTATAAATTAATTTCTGGTCCACTTTGTATAAATGCAACCTAACCACAAAGTACCTTAAAAAATGACAGTATATACTACAATTACAACAGAGAAATGAATTATTTCTTATCTTACTTTTTAAAGTTTAGGACACTTCTCACTAGAGCAGCATAAGGTGCTGTAAAAAGATTCAGGGAAGTTACTTGGGGTTTTTTTGGTTTGTTTTTGTTTTGTTTGTTTTTTTTTTTTTAAAGAAACACGTTATATTTGTCTTTAAAACAGCCTCCCACTAACCACTAACTCTGCTGTCTGGTGGGAAACTGCCTATTATTATTCAGGACTACACAAGTTTCACCAAAACAGACCATGTTTAAACCTTGATGCATGAAGTCTCAATGCTTCTAATCTAGGGGATCTTTACAAGACTGCAGAGCCACTCAGCTATTTGTTGGATATACAGCATACACAAATGAAGAACAAAAAGATGCCCTGCTATTAAAACACTAGCTTCAATCACAGAATGGCTTTTCTAAACTGCATTTAGAGAATTGCATCAAGAGATCATCCACATCACTTAAACTGTGCTGCAGACTTAACTACCAGGCAGTTTGAATGTAACACAGGTGTATGGAGTGGGAGTCATGGCAGGGCAGAAACACTTGGTAGAAGATGAGAAATGATTAACACTCTACAAAACAAGATTATTGCCAACTATTTAACTCAATGCTTTAAGAATCAGAGGGCAGGAAAACAAAGCTGGAAACTAGTCAGTATGAAAAACCCAGAAGTAGACATGGCAAAGTTGTTTGACATGGTAGAAGCGGTACGCAAAGTGCACACCGCATGGGGTAAAGTAGGTTCTGCAGAGAAAGGGACCCAGCATTTCAGACATCCAAGTTCAAGAGCACAAACAACATCCCTCCAAAAACAGTGAGGCAGTAAAGTCCTGCAGATGCAAAGGTTACAGCAAGTGAGGCTGACTTGTCTTCTACACCACAACAGACAAAACATATTCCTAGGCGAAGGGGAGAGGTGTGATTTGAGACATGCATGATTACTACGTAAGATACTTAATGGTCTGAGAACCAGCAAATAAAAGGTGACTTAAATAAAATGAAGTAAAATCCAGTACGTATCATTTATACATCAAAAAGGACAGACTGAGCAACAGAAAATTAATGGAATGAAAATAAAGCTAATAGAGAAAGGTTTCTTGATAGGAATTTCTATCAATTTCTTCAGTTCATAGCCTGTTTTACAGTGGTTTCACTACCTAAACTAAAAAAACCTCTAAACCTCTCAGTTCTTAAGTTCAGGTCATGCACTGACTAACATACATACAAATGTCCATCTCCACTGCAATCTGCAACTGACTATCATACAAATCCAAGAAGTGACTCCTGCTACATACTACACAAAAATCAAAAGCCATGCTAATGCAAACTAATCAAGAACAGCACTTCCATCGCTTATTGCCTTCTCTAAACACATTTATCATTTACCAGGACTGGTCCTCCAAAAAAACCCCAGTCAAACCACGCAAAAAAACCCAACCCACTTTGGGTCTGGATATACCACTGTTCATCTAATGAAAGAGACATACCATCTTATCCAAAGTTAAACAAGGCTACCCATCCGTTAAAAGAAAATACAACAAAGTTTCATGCAGCTTCAAATTAAGTGAAACCGGAAAAGTGAAATAACCCCTCCTTTTAATAAGTGGCACTCATCCTCTGTTTTTGTTATTCAAAGGAACCTTACCATCTCAGCTAACATTTTAGTGTCTAGTATGAAATAATACTTAAAGATAAATGAAACTATTTTTAACAGGTATGGCACCCCTATGTCAACAGGAAAACCACAGCAGATAGAAATATATGACTCCAACTGCATTTCTCATAAACATGGTTTACATAGAAGAAATACAAAATACCGATTAAATTCCAAGTAAGTCAATCCAACCTCCCTATTCCTGTGTCCACCAACAATCCTGTAATACCCATCTGCATGACCATGTTGTTTTAATCTATCCATTTCTGCCTGGAGGAGGGCAAAGACAGACTTTTTGGGGTTTTTTTGCCTGCACATCTAACAAAATAGGCACTTTCAATTCAGACAACAGCTCCCATTCAAGAGATTTATAAGTATAAAGCTTGAGCCTCCATCTCACTCACATGATCTGTTCTTCCAGCTAGCAGTATTAAGAATATATGCTACATACTCTAAAATAATGTCTAGTACAGCAAGGCAGATCAATCCATGCTCTATTCCCTGAACCAGTTTTCTACTCTTCCCTCCTGCCCCTTTTTGAAGTTCCCAGAACAAATACACATTAGCACTGATCCACCCTGTTTCTTCCAGCCTTTTCTTCAACCGAGAGCTGCCCACCTGAAATCATGAGGAATTAAAACTCCATAATAAAGGCTGCAATAATCAGGAAATTAAGGAGTTCTAGCATCTTCACTTAGAACTCCGGTACCAGCTTTTCTGAAGAGCTACAGGACAAGCCAGTCATTAAAAAAGTATCCATTCCAAAAATGGAACTGGAATTTTTATGGCTTTATCTCATGGTATTTAATAGACCTGGACTGACTGGTGACCATTCAACCAGAAAGCTAAATCCATTCTCAGAACACCTTAATTGACCTTACAGTTGTGCTAGTGGGGTGGGCATAGAGAAATCTACTCCAAGTTCTCTACTACAGCTGTTGAAAGACAAACTAAGAAGAATAAAAAACCCACAGAGACCCAGAATTTCAGGTTTGGATCCCTCAACAGCGAGATGTAGAATTCCAACTGTCTAAAAAAACCAAAGCAAAACAAAAGTATTTCAGTCAAATGCAAACTAATAACTGAATTAATGAAAATAGACAAATAGACATGAGTTCACAGCTCTGTTTTCCAAGCAGCTACCTTTTGCCTCCCCGTGCTGCCTATTAAGAGATTTACCTTTTTCACTTACTTTACCTTTTCACCATGGTGGGACATTTCTGGAACACAATAAACTGCCAAGCAATTACCAACAGTAATTTGACCAGCATCCCCTAACAACATGCAACCTCTGCATCATTACAATATAACCAGACTTTCTTGTAATTTCAACACAAAACACTTTACCGAACTCCAAGAACTTGTATTCAATTGCTTCTACACAAAATGTTAACTACACCCATTTTAAAAGTCAGGTTTAGAGCTCCTCCTAACAAGTTTTATTTTGCTTTGCAGCAGCACAATGCAACAACTCCACTTGCCATTCTTCTGGGACATCAAGCATCTTACATTGCACAGTGAGGGCAGAAACTTGCATCTCTGCTTTCAGGAACAAAAAGAAAGCCTCTGAACCCACAGGTTAAGTGTTAACAAACATGGCAGAACAATATTTCAGTACCATGTGTAAAGACATCTGGAGTACTGACAGTATCCATAAGAAAAGAGCACAGATGTATTTTGTGTTTCCTTGCTTTCACAGGTTTTTGCTCAGTTACAAACCTTCCTGAGAAGGTCAGAGTAAGGGAAAAAACAGATTTCTGTGTAGGAGCATATAACAAAAGGGGCCAAGCAGATATCATTTTCTCATCCTGGCATTCAAGGTAGATGCATTTCTGAGGTAGTAGCCCCAAGCAGTCTGCAGGAAAAAAAAAAAAAAAATGTAGACATAGAAATACCCTTACTGAGGTTGTTTGTAAAGGGTTCTCTCTTATTCCTAGTTTAGATGGCCACAACTTTTTCCACATCCTTGGTCCCGTTTCGTTCCAAACTCAAGCTGTTTGCCAGTATGAAACTATTAGGAAGACATTATTCAGCTACAGTCCGGCTCACACAGCCAGGACCTATGCAACACCTTCGGCTCTGAGGTACATAATTTAAAGATGAATATCTCTCTCATCCTGGACTTGTCAATAGTTAGTATCACTTAGAAACAGCACTGCAGACAGGCAGACCTTTCCATGTGGTATCTCAAATAGAGACCAGCTCAAATAGGTAACAAAAAACAACTTTACAACCTATGCTTTCTGCATTATTCCCTTTATCTCCCAATAAACTTATTTCAACTCTCATACATTCAAAATGGCAAGAGTTAATAGGTGTTCCTCAAATGCCCCTTCTTTAAAGAATTCAAAGCTAAGAATCCATTAGACATCTCTTCTTTTTTTTCCTCTCCCCTTTTCTTTTTCAAGGGACACTGACACTTCAGGCCTTCAATCCCATTGACAGCCAAGGGAGGTAGATGCTACTTGTAGCCCAAACTGGCTTTTCCATTTCCTGCCTTAATTCTCGTGTCCATGTACCTGTATATTTTGCATAGCAAGTCTGAGAGATCTCTGGTTCAGTACATGTCTCTCCATACTTCTAACCCTGTGAATAAGAGTGCTCCTGTAAACATGTCCCTTCCCAGGAGATACATGGTTCCAAACAAACCTTTAAGTCTCACCTCCTGTAAACATCTTACTTTTTTCCACAGAGGAACCATTGCACAGGCAGCTCTCTGTACAGATAAGAAGATACACTTGAAACTGCTTCCTGGTGTTAGGGGACTCTGATTTTCTTAAAGACAATTCCAACTTGGGAAAAAGGAAATTTCATAGTGACTGACAGCATCCTGACTGGACTCAAGACTTATGTCAAAACCCTCCAAAAAATGACTTTCAGCTGACCTCTGCAGATAACTTGATTCTTAAGGAAATATCCCGAGTGTCTTCACTTGCCTCCCTTCTGCTTTAAACTCCATGCCTTAAAAGACCGTTTTACATTCTTATTTTCACAACTTCACATCTACTAATTAAACTTACCTACAGCTAACTTCTGGGTTTTTCAAAGACATCTCAGTTACAACTAAGAAAACACCACTGAGGCTGCTGACTTATGTGGGACAGCAGCATTACATCAAGCCACTTGCCATAACTGAACTTACAGGCAATGTGAGACAGCAGTACTAAAGGGAAAACATCTCTTTGAGAAACGCCAGCTTGGCAGATTCCCAGAAATATCTACGCTACTGTTTGGAATACAGCAATAGATCTTCATGCTTCTGTGTAATTCATAAATTATTATTTTCTCACTGACAAGATTTAAATTTAAAAAGCTCTTGATTTAGTAGTGAGGAGATATGCGTAACCACTCAAGGCACTCTCAGTCTCCCAGAGTCTTGCCTGCACTCGATTTCCTTCCAGTGTTGCTGCGCACAGCAGGAAAACTAGGTCAGGTAAAGGATGGTAGCTAGGGAGGGTGGAGACATTTTACACGAGCCATAACCACTGAGTCATCCCTCTGCACGCAACTCAATACACAACAGTGTGACAGAACACATTGCACTGTGTGTGCAGTGTTAAGTCACCTCTGCCACGTAGCTGACATTAACTTAGCACATACAAACTCTGTCTGTAAGTAAGCCCTCAGACTGTTTCTGATCCAGGATTAAGAGCTCATTCACAAGAACCTATTGTTTACTTGTACAGAGTGACATCTCAGGCAGCACCAAACCTTCTGAAGTGCCATGAAACTGCCAGCCTAAGCTGCCTAGACACAGAACCTAAAGGTAATCTCTAAAACCAACATCTTGCATCAGTAATAGGACATGGTTTTAACTTCAGAAATTCTAGCTACAGCTGCAGGACACTACACTAGGCAGAACCAACTGCAATTGCACTGAATACTGTCAAGACAGAGTCCTTCATTCACTTCTATTAAGGTGAATAATTCACCTGATTTTTCTTCTTTACTATACCAGAAGAAATGCTACAGTAAGTTTAACATGCAGGTATTTTTTTAGGCTGATCTACAGTATAAAACGATGAAGGCTGAAGCAGTCTGAAGCAAAAATTAAGGAATACTTGAAACCAGGACTGATCTATGGATTCGAGGCGTTTCACATGGTCCATTACTTGCAAACAGCTAAAAATACTTCTTGCCTGTATCAAAGTGAAAAATTTAACACACTTCAGTAGAACAGTCCCAAGAACCTCAGTTTTGAGTATCATATTGACGAGCAAGCCCTTGAAATTCACATGCACAACTCAGAGCAACTAGCCAGAATTAATAAACTTGCTTATTTCTAACACCACCAGACAAAGCTTCAAGGGTTAGATATCTTGTACACTTCCTTTCTATACCAGTATCAATTAAAGAAAAACTAAACATCAGGCAGGATGACAAATAGACAAAACAGAATGGAAACAAAAAACAGTTTGGAGCAGAGAAAGTAAAAAAACACATTAAAGAAAACATATTAAGGGTCTAAAAAAATAAAGGATACTCTTACGTACACCAATTTCTTACATAACAGCAAAGCACAAATTACTTTTGTATTTCATGTGTCATGCAAACAGTTTGGCTCCAGAACTAAAGTTATCAAAATTAAGTAAGTCTTTAATTACTACGTTAAAGCAAACACTTTTTGATCCATCTGTGCACAGTGACCATGGACTTATAACCCATAGCTTATTTATTTAAAAAAAAAAACAACCAAACAACTATTATTTTACTCACAGAAGAGTGCTGTGGAAGGCAGATGAAAAGGGAAGCCCTTCCTCCTTAAGATGTCAACTCACAAGGAGATTACTAGTAATAGCACCTTCTTCATTCTTTTTTGTTTATTTCATTACAATTCCTTGCCAATATAGTGACAAATACAGATCCCATTCTCAGCATTCTTAACTTCTTAGCATCAGGTATGCCTCACTCTCAGTTTTAGCAGAGCCATCTTCTATAACTACACAGCGCTCACTCACATCAGCTGAAGATGTCACACAACGAAGAGTAAGAGTTCCATTTACTTCACAGGTCAGTTAAAGAACATGGTTAAAAATCTTGCAAACACACAGATTAAACACATGTTTTTTCCCCCCCTCTTTCAATACTGACTTCAGTACGGCTCAGTAGACAAAACTTAAGAACTCTATATACAACTTACTCTTGCTATTCTTGTCTTGATTATACGCTCGTCTTCTACTGTGTACTCAAGACCTTCTCTGAAGAGTTGCAGCATTTTGGGAATATCATGGCCCAGGGAATCTATTTAAAAAAGAAAAAAAAAAAGACAAAAAAGATAACAGAGTAATGCTTATTAGCATGCTCATTGTGTGTGATACTAGTAAACAGAGAATTCAATCTTTCAATTTAGGCAGTTAAAACTGTAATCAAAAACGGAGTTTCATGGACAAGACAATGGCACCCTCACACATACAACCATTTCTCTCCTCCCTCCTTTCTCATTAATCAGCAGACTTGAATAGCTAATACAGTAGGAAAGGTGACAAAGGTTTCACTTCAAATTAAGAACCTGTTTATGTGTACATAAAACAAAGCTTTATTACCTAATGCAATTAAAGCAGCTTGAAATACCAAATCCTACTGAGTTTAGAACAAGCCTGCAGTCTTCCTTGAGGACAAAGTCTACAACTATGTAATAGCAAGGTTACACACTACCTGAAACACACTGGCCCAATCCAGCCATTCCTACAAGTCAAGACACCAATTTATCTCAGATGCAGGGGCTCATTTGACAGATTTACACCATCACTCAATTGCTTCTAATACAAGCATTACTTCTCCTACATATCTTTCAATGGCTCCAAGAGAAATCAGCTCTGGATAAGCTACAAACCAAGCAAGTTCATTATGGCATACGATAGCTTCCATTTGTTCAAAAAAGTATCTGGAACATTCTCTGTCGCAATATTTTGGACAGGTTAATAGGTTTGTCTCAAAATGTTTAGGAGCCTAAAAACACCACTGCAGCTTGTAAAACACTAAGAGAGCTGGGGCAGGGAAGTAAAGAGATATGGTTCAAGACTCAGTGCTTCACACAGTTAGCACAGGCTCTGTGTTTGAAAAAGAGCCCTTTTTTTTTTTTTCATATTTGAAACAGACCCAAGACATAACTAAAAGTAAGGCAGCAAGGGAGGACAGAATTTTTGAGTGACTGATATCTGTTACTGTGAAAACCTGACCTGAAGAGAAAAGCTCTTGAGCATTATAAAAAAGGAGAGACCACACAGACAAGGGAGCAGGCTGTACTAAGGAAAAGCATAACTAATTCCATTGTTGAGCTGTAATGAACAGGCAGAAGCAGCAGCAGCAGTCATGAAGCTGGGATCCAAACAACTGCAGAACAGTTTGACAATGCAACTAACTCAGTAAATGTCTTCGTCAAGTTGTTTCTGTTTTCCTGGGTAACATCATAATACTATTAAGGTTCATCAGGACTAACAAGCCTAGGGGCAACTAGAAGGCAAACTTAGCTTGATTCTAAGTCCACATTTGCCTCTTGTAGGAGAAAAGCAGTTCTAGATTCCTAAAACTACTCTTATCTAAGACAAAACAAGTGGTTCAGTCACAGTCTAATACTCAACGTAATTATACATCCTCATCAAAAGTAGAAGTGACGCTGAAACAGAGTTCAGACTTGTTCAGTACTTGAGATTTCTAAAAAATAATTGCTTCTTACTTCTTCTTGTGTTTGGATACTTTTGTTTCAGTTTGCTCCTTAATGGTATTAGCTTAGGGATTATTGCAGGAACAGCTACATAGAAGTCCACTTGGATTTCATCTTCCAAAATCTGCAATAAAAAAATTAAATATATCTAGGAATACAGTAAGTGACGTACATAAGTTGAGTTACAAGCATGTCTGAGCACCCATCTCTCATCTTCATATTGGCTGTTAACTTCAAGCTAGAGTTTACTGGACATGAGGTTTCTTGCTCTCCTGCCCCCCAGTCACTGTTTAAGTTAGGATATCTATATAATTCTTAAAAAAAAAAAAATACCCATTTGATTAATTCAACTCCTCCCACAACAGCAGCTCCATTCTCTCGAGCTATTTCAGCTTCTTGCTCATTCTGTGGAGAGAAAAAAATAAATTTAGTAATATCTGTACTAGCAATTAGTCTGTTATCAACAACACTGCATAGTTGATGTATCTTGGACAACAAGGTATAAGAACAGGTTATTTACAGGTTAAGAAGGAAAGAAAGGTTTAAGGCAATCCAAGACCAAAAATATCTAATGCTGGTAATTTAATATAGGAGCAGTAACTCCACTCTAGATCCCAATAAGAAGCAACAGACAATTCTTTAGTCAACTTCTAGCGAAGTAGGAGAAAAGTTCATCCCATTTGCTGAGGAGCTCTGCCAAAACCCTTGCTCTCCTACCTCCATTCACTGGAAGCTACAACGAATCATCCACTGGATGGAGCCAACATCCTACTCTTAAGCTTAAATCACAGGACATGGTACTGAACCTCACTGTAAAATAAGGCTATTCAACTTCTGAAAGTCCTGTTAAACTTCAATTTCAAAGAGCATTTAGAAATTAACATAATCTGTCTTCTGCAAGGTTTCACTTTTAACAGTCTGAAATATGGAAAGGTAAAAGGCATCAGTTTCATTAAAACTTTGGCACAAGCTTTTGATACAAGCCAATATTCATGACTCAAAGCCAGAATCAACTTTTCCTCACAAGAATAGGCTGAACAGCTCCATGCTTTCATCCAAAAGCACTACAAAGTGTTCCAGCAGATCAAGCTTTTTCCATATACACACCTTCGTAAGGCATGGGATCTCTTAACCCACAGGAACTTGAGTGAAGAGAGAAGGTTGTGAAATACAGCACCAAATAACCTGGCACACCTGAGTCTTCTGTCAGCTGTCTATTCTGTGGAAGGATTTCCACCTCGTAGCTCAGGTAGAGAATTTTATAAAAATTAAGCCCAAAGGGTAGTCAGCTAGATCTCTGACAGTTCTTTAGGAGAATCTCAAACAGATATATGTAGGTCTATTCTGTTAGAATAATTAACTGGCAAAGGACAGCAGCAGAGGCTGAAACTGATCTCATACAGATGCTACAACTGCTCTACACACCATTTCACATTAATAAACTTGAGCAAAGTGTTTGGGGCAGAAGACTGTTAAGTTGTTTAGGGTTTCTGAGGGGAAGTTACTTTCCCCTCCTCCCCCAAAGGTATCCTGTTACAGCAGAAATTACTGAATAACACTCACATCTAACCTGCACTGCCTACTGAGGCTTTAGACAGCAGGATTGGACACAGCTGCTAAACCATGTGCCTACATTACAAAAAGGCGGCAAGGGTTTTACACTACAAATGATCTTTAATCATCTCTTCCTTAGTCACATCTATGCAGATGTTTACTCCCTAAGTGCATTGCTATAATAATCTACATATAAGTAAACCTCTCAAGGTGGATGGAAATCCTATAAGATGCTTGTTATTACACTAAGACGCTGCCAAAGACGAATCCCAGACAGATTTAAGACTTCTGTAAAGCATTCACAGAGTCTTCTCAATGGAAGAAATAGTACTTGCATGGGAACTGGTTGTATCGCAAGAGCACACTCGATATGTAGAATTAATTCAGGCTTACCCACCTCTGTGAAAACCAAGACCTTGTTTGTTTCATCTCTAAAGCGATATGGAAGAAGAACAACACTTGAAAATGGATCCACTTTTTTCTAATAAGAAAGAAAAATATTAAAGGAAGAAAAAAATCATGACATAAGAGCAAGTTACACAATCACATGGAGATAGTCTGCTAAATAACGATCTTACCCACAACTTCCTTGCACAGAGGTCATAACAAACAAGCCCTATGCATAGGTTTTGACTGCCTTTTTTTTGCCTGGTATATACTCATATCTAAATTTAAGAGACATGAATTAATTATGCTGCAGTTTACCCAAGAGAAAGGGGCTGGGACCAGTAACTCCAGTGTAGAATTGCTACCAGGCTGGGGTGCAATCAGTAACAAACACTGAGGTGCTGTAGTTGCAGCTTATCTAAATGATGTATCTGATGCAATGGCCAATGCAAACCACCAGCAAAGAATATGTCTCTTCCCAAGCATCAAGAATACCACATAGCCTCCAAAAGCATGAGCAAGAGCTCTGCATTTCTTTAAGTATGAACTTATTTTCTAGATCTAAAGGCCCCCTGGTATACCAAAGGGATAGTTAGTTACACATGCCACAAAACCAATTCTAAAGTGTCCTAACTGTTCTCTACTTATGGAGGAAGCAGAAGGAGTTTTAAGGAAAATCTAAGCTGGGCTAAACACCTTTAAATCAAACATGTCATAGGCAAACATGTAGCACAGGCAAGCAGTAGCATACTTTCAAGGAACATTATCCAAAAATCAAAACAAGGTGAAGGACAGAGGCAGGAAGAAGCTTGTCTTTACACTTCTCCCTGTAACAATCACCCCAGAACAAAACACACACATGATTTTTGTAGCACATCTTTAACTGGGAAGCCCAAAGAGATGTAAAGCTTAGTTTGACCAGTCCTGTCCAGACATGAATTTTAGTCACGTGATAGCCTGTTTTCAAAATCCTCGATGGCACTATCTTCACTTCAGGAGCATGAGGGATGTTTAATAATTATACATGTATAAAGGCACAAAGCCATCTGCAAAAGCACACATTATTCTGACAATCAGAGAAGCTGCCAGAGGCAGCTGAGAAGGCCAACAGCAGCATCTGCTCTGCACCGAAAACACCGCCTTCCCACGTTAAGAAGAAAAAATTAATCGAAATTTACAAATACTTCCAACCTACCTTCTTCTGTAGTTCCATATCTAGGAATACGTTAATGTAGACATACTGTTTGGGGTTAGTGAAGTCCAGTTCCTGAAATTTCTTTAGCATACCCACAGCTACTTCCACATCATAGGATGGCCGCTCATAATACCATGTCAAGTATACATCATCCACAGGCTTGCTCATCAGCGGTCGCCTCCTAGTTACTGGTTTCTTTTTTGTTTCTTCCTGCTTGGTCTTTTGTGAACCTCTTTTTGCAGTTCTAAGGCAAACAAAAAAATATTGTTAGATCATCAGCTGTAAAGTCTTGGCCATGTTCCAAGAGAAAAAAAGTAGATTCTATTGTGTGTTACTAAGTAACAATTAGCTGACAAGGAAGGTTCTACACAAAGATGAACAGCATCCCTAAATTCATCCCAGCTACTTATCTCCGATGGCCAAGACAAAAATCAAACATTCAGAAATCAAAACCTCTGAAGGCATTTAAGCTCCTCAAACAACACAGCCACATCTGTGCAGCATGTAACCAAGTTAACAACCTCCTACTGTATCAAAGCAAAAGCATGTTTAACACACCAACTTTTACAGGTCTTGCCTTCACATGGGCTGGTAGCAGGCACTGTGCCTGAGCTGTTTCTCAATCGAGACACACTTTCCTGGTAATCAGAAGGAGCCATATCTGCAGGGTTTTTCTGCTTCTTCTAATGGATCATGGCAGTCCCACCTTTCAAACATTTCTTCACCCTTTCCTGTATCATTTTGTACGGAGTTAACAAACACCAGTCCCAGTCCTTACTCTACCTATTTTCAAAGGCTCTCAAATCAAGGAAAAAAAAAATAGTAATAGCTAGATACTCCATTCATCTATTAACTACAGTGAAAGAGTCTGCAACACTTCAAAACACTTGCTGTACAGGACACTTCACTGTTCTGTACACAAAGATCATTTTTACTTCTCCCACTTATGCCATAAAGAGACAACAAATTAAACAATAAAAAGCAACCTAAAGAAGAACTGTTTGAAACCAAATCCATAAGCTCACCAGCTTTCATGCTAACAGTACTCCTGAAGCAGTAATCCAGCCATACCCTCCAAAGCCACACATCAAAAGTACCAAGTTATTCATTCCTTGTAACTGTTACATTCATTATTAGAAGAGTAACACAAAACAATGCCTGCAAGCCCAACTTAGATCTTCCCTCTCCAGGCGGTTTCTTTAGGAGCTAGGAGCTTACAGGATGCCACCAAGGCCAGCTCAGTCGTTAAGAGCCATACTGCACACACCGCACGCTCCCCCCCTACCACCACCAGGACTCTCTATAGCCAGGAGAGCTGCTTCGGGTGGAAGATGGACACGCACTCACTTCGCTGCCGCAGCGTAGAGCCGGGCGGGCGGCGCGGCGCTCACCACGGCAGGGGCGGCGGCAAGGCGCTGGTCGAGCCCGAGGAGGGCCCACCCGCGATGCGGGGCCAGTACTGCGAGGGAAAAGCAAACATCGCTTCAGACAGGCGCCCCGGTCTCCCTCACCGACCCGGGGGCCGCCCGCGAGGCGCCCCGCCACCCCTTCCCGGACAGGGCCCACCGCCCCTCAGGGTCGCCCCCTGCCCCGCCACCAAGGGGAAAGCCGCCGGCTGGAAATAGACAAGAGCCGGTAGCCAACGTCCGCGCTTTCCCGGTGGCGACAGAGACCGCAAAGCCCCTTCACCTCTCCACAGGCAGCGGCCAGCGGGCGCCGCCATCTTGCAGAGCCGCCGCGGTGCAGCGCGGGAAGTCTCTCCCCTCGGCAGCGAAGAAACGTTCCGGCGGCGGCCGGAATCGCCGCGCGGTGTCCCCCGGCCGCCGTCCCCCCACTCGCCGGCGCCGGGGCCCGCCGTTCCCTGGGGACTCTGGTCCCCCTTCCCGGCTTGTGTCCGGCGAGGGGCGCATTGCCGCGGACTGATGAAAAGCCTCCAGCTCAGTTCTTAACCGGCCTGAAAGGAGGCCTCTGTACAAACCCGCAGTTGTCCCCGCAGTCCTGCAAACAAAACTGATCCCCCCCCTCCCCGTGCAGGGCCTGCGGCAGAGACACCCAACATGGCGGCTTCTCCTGCGGGCAGTCGGAGCCGCTTCCCTCAGAAACCGGCATGCTTCCCCCGGAAACAAACATCTGCGTGGGTTAACGTTGGCCGTTTCACCCTTAACGTTTGTTTGCTGAGTCCCAAGTAATTCAAGAAAGAGATTTTTCTGGCTGCCATCACTCTTGTTCCCTTGTGAATGGGTTGGGATAAGATCGGCCTGGTCTACAAACCTACATGTGGAGCAGCATCCACCTATAAAGGACTGTATTTGACTGGGTCCTGAGATGTTCAGATACATGCCGTAAACTATAATCCTGTCTCTTGCTATATGCACATCCATTGGAGGGGGTCTGTTTATTCCTCACTGACATGCTTTTGACTGGAAACATCCCAATTCCTGCAGTTTCATTCCCCCTCTCTGATATATCTGTGTCTTAAGAATATTCCCTAAATTCAGTCAAGTCCTTCCTGCTCAAAACTCTTGAATTCTGACTCATCTGTGTTGGTTGTTTGGAAATATTTGTAAAATCCCTGACTAGATGTTTTCTTGTGATGTTAAGACGATTCAAACTTTCCACAGAAATGGTAGTGTTTGTCTCCATAGGGACCACGGGCACTGTGAAGGGCCAGGAAGCTGTTGGTTGTTTACACCTCACCTGGCATTCTCCTGATGTGGCAGGGAGCCTCTTTAACTAGAATTCTTATTGTAAAATCAGACATACATGCATATGTAAAATGAGTCGTACCAAAACCGATACCTGTTTGTCCAATGTAACTATATGCTCAGTATCCCAGGAAAGGATCAAGACAGGGAGGTGTGAGAAGGACAGGAGGAAAAAAACAAACCTCCTTGGTGGTGCTTGGAGTGAAAAAGTGTGAATTTAAAACACAGAGGCAGAGCAGGTTTGGGAGAAGGGGTTCTTTTCAGATGGGCATTAGGCATGTATGTCACCGAAGTGGTGGCAGATGTAACACAAGACTCACCACATGACTGTGATCAGGTAACGACCTGCATCCTTTACGGTCTTCCTCCAGGACTCCTCAATCCCCTTGTGAGTCTCCCACTTGCTACACACCAGGTTGCTGCTGTGGATCATGGATTTTGGCCCTGGGAAGGAAATACGGGCTTACAGTTAATGTGCACCCATTCCCAATTACTTACTCACTTGCTCTGAAGCCCATTTTCTGTCAAAATACCTTGCTCTATTGTAGAGGTTCCTTCTACACTTCCCGCTCTCTGACCATAAATGAGCTTTGTTGGTCCAGCATGAGCCCAGGCAGCTGCAGTAGAAAGCAAGTTTGAATAAAAAAATTCTTGCACCTGATCTCTTGTCTCACCATGTACCCCCCCCCTGCTACCTGCTGCTTCCTCATACACCTCCCTGCACCTCTCTGATGCTTTTATTTTTTCCAGCACTGTTTTCCCACCTGGGCTGTCCCACACGTCAGTGCACAAAGACCTACAGCCCTCCCTGCCCCTTGATGCTGCTCTTATTTTTAAATCCACCTTTCCCTCACATTCCTCCTCATCGAACGTGGAAACGGCCTCTGAAAGGATTTTAGTGTGCCTGAGAAGATGGGCTTTAATACTGGAGTTACATTTACCTGCGCTTCCTTGCTTCAACTGGCCAGAAGAGCATCCCCTGTTTCAGCATGGGTCTCTGTATAAGTAAAATCTGTGTACCAAAAAAAGTTTCCCAGAAAGGGAGCTGCTGCCTGTGGAGAAACAAACATGACCAACGCTGAAGGGGAGGTATCTGCACCCTCAAATCCCACGCTGAACGTGGACGTCTGCCCCCGTGGCCCCCCAGCTTTGCTGGTGGCCATTCCCTCTCCTGCTCTCCCAACCCCGGGGGTGAGCAGCCCCTACTCACCGCCTTGCCTCCATAATTTGGGGGGCAGGCAGCCCCCAGAAGCCTCTCCCAAACCCGAGCCACGTCTCCCGGCGTGCTGCAGGCCCTCCCGATGACAACCACCTCCTCGGCTCCCGCTCCGGAGAGGGCTCCTGACTACCGTCAACAAAATCATGAGGTAAAAATGGGGTGTCTTCCCGCCCTCGGGCGTTTCGGGGACCTGCCGGTGTCCCCCCGAGCCGGTGGTGCCCCCCCCCGGGCAGGTTGTGCGTCGAACCCCGCTCCGAGCAGAGCCGTTGACAGCGGCTGCGGGGGGCGACAGGGCCCGGCGTGTGCGAGGGTGTGAGCGGTGACACGGCCCCGCGTGTGCCCGCGGTCCCCCCCGCCACGGCCCCGGCACCGCCCGCCTCCCGCCGCCACCTCCCCGCGCCCGCCCCCGCCTCCGTCTCCTCCGCCCTCCGCACCGCCCGAGCCCCGGCCCGCTCCTCCCCGCCGCCGCCGCCGCCCCGGCCCCGCGGCTCCGTCCCCGGCCCGGCACCGCTCCCCGGCGGGCCGCCGCCTGCATGTCGTTGCTGCCCGCCGCCGCCGCCCCGCCGCCCTGCCGCCGCCGGCCCAGCCGCCCCGCCGCGCCGGATGCAGGTGAGCGCCGCGGCCCGACGGGGCCTGGCGGGGCGGGCGGCGGGGGGGGAGCGGGCCCGCGCCGCCATGTCGGGCCCCGCCGCCGCCCCGCCAGCACCGGGGCCAGCACCCGGGGCCGCCGCCGCGGCCTGGGCCGCCTCGCAGCCGCCGCTCCGCGCCCTCACGGACACACGGATCCGCGTATACGCGGGGGGGCTGCGGGCATATTACCGGCGGGGGGCGGCCCGGAGGGGAATAGGGCCCCCCCGAGGGGCCGGGGTCCCGGCGCCAGGCCCGGCGGTGGGCGATCCCCGGAGGCTGGGCCGCGTTGGCAGCCGCCCTCCGAGCTGCTTTCGGGGGTGCCAGGCTCACCCTATAGCCCCGGCTGCGGGCGGCAGCAGTGAGGTGAACCTCGGCTGCGGGGCGAACCTGGCCACGGGGTGAACCCGGCTGTGGGGCCAACGGCTCGCGTTGGCCCCAGCCCCCCCCGGGCCGGCCAGCATCCCCTGATGGGACCTTCGGCTGGTGCCGTGGGTGACCTGGCAGCGGGGTTGGCGAGGATGTTTTTGAGGAGGCACGGGTCTCACCGCTTTTTCCTGCTGGTCCTCAGCAGTCCCGTACGAGGAAGATGACAGAAATGTCACCTACGATAAAAGCTGGGCTTCGAGCTCAGGCGGCGGTGCTTGCAAATGAAGTAACACACCTAAACACTGAGTTTTTGGAACAGTTTGGGGCTTGCTTTTTAAACTTAAGTACTGTTGGTAAATATGGCAGAGGGCTCGGTTGCTTTCTGACATTTTGTGGCCACACCAAGTTTTATCTGACCTTCTGAAATCTTTAGACAAGTAGCCTTTATCAGGCCATTTTTGAAACTTTGAATAGGCCAAGTATTTGCTTTGGGGTGTTACAACTTCAGTGAACAGGCCTGCTGGTAAGAATTTTAGATGGCCTTGTTTAAACTGGAGGGGGGGGGGGGTGCTGCTTACTACAATTAAATTCATACCTGTGATATCCCCCCTGTGATGCTCAGCTGCTGAGCCAAGCAGAAACATGCTCCCCTGCAACCTAAAACTAACCTGGAGGGAAAAACACCTCATCCTGAAGTTGCTCACGGTTATACTTCTTGTGTGTGGCTGATAACGAAAGTGATGATAATGTGTCTATTTTTAGCCTCTACCATTCCTTTGAGATGTTTTTGCCCCGTTTTTTTTTTCCTTAAAAAAAAAGGAGTACATTATTTATAACAATAAAGTTTTCACCGTGACACAGCCCAAGGAATTCCTAGAAACTGCATCCCAGTTTGGAGGGCCAGAAAGCTCCGACAAAGGTGGAACACAGCCTTTACAAACACAGCACTGCCAATGATTTTATTTCTGCGTTCTCCCTATCAAAATAGGAAGCGATGGTGAAATTTGTACTGCTAAATGTCACTCTTCTGAAACACAGCTCACTTTAGGTACGGCCACATGCTGACGATACTTCACAAAAGATAAAGGCAGGCTTTACATTTGAGATTTACTTTGAGCTGCATGGAAGCACCGGAGCCTGACCTGACTTCCTGTACATAGCCCTTCTCCATTCCACAGCCCTGCGCTTCAGACGGCTTTATTCATTATTGAACGCAGGCAGATTTGGAGGCACCAAAGCGCTTGCCTGTAGCTTTCTTTTTTCCTGATGGAGGGTGGTGGGAGTTTATTTACAGCTTGATTTTGTAATTTTGCTCCAGAGCAGACAGGCAGCACACACAACCCACAGTATTGTGTCAATTCGACTGAACAGAACTTAAGATTGGGCATCAACTCGGGTGTTAAATCCCCTTGTCCGCTATCGCCAAAGATGACTGAAGATAACAAAAGCCCCGTTACAGTTTGACTGTTCAGTTTAACTGAAGGGTGGGAGTTTTGCAGTGTTTTGCTGTCTGCTAAACAAAACCTGTTAAACACTTTCAGTTTTGTTCTTTTCTTTCTATTAAAAGTGAGGGCAGTCTACTCTCTGTGCTAAAATACAGCAGAATTTTATTCCATTTTATCTTCCTACAGGGGCTCTTTCTAATTTAGTTTGTGTATTTAATTGAAGGATAAAGTACGGTGTAAATGGCTGACAGATATTGCCATGTTCCTGAGCTAAGTTTAGGTTTCTTCTGTCCTTGGAAGCCAAGATCCTAATGTGTCAGCAATACAGGAGTAAGACTACCCATCATCAGACTGTTAGCAAAACTTAGTTTGGCAGCACTATGAAAAACACAAAACTTTGCAGATTCATTTTAGTTGCTGTTGAGTTTCCCACCAGGTCTGTATGGCAAACTTCTGCTGGCACAGCTCTGTCTGCGAGCGCTGTGACGAAGTGTGACCCGTGACTGACATAGCTGTGCCAGCAGAAGTCCGAGCTGTAGAAGCAGTTATCTGCAAAAATGCACTTTTACTGATATAGCTTGTTTTCATTTTTAAAGGGTGTTTTTCCCTATCCTGGTAGCAGTGCTGCTGCTCTCAGGGATGTAGTGTAATTAGACATTTATTTGCTTGGCTTGGAAGGGACAACTGGTCAGGGTGTATTTTCCATGTGTGGCTCTCCCCTTCCCATCCACAGTCTCTAGGAGCTCAGTCACGTTTGCAGTGAGAAGTCTCTTGTGGAAGTAAGTGAAGTTATGGCTGCTACTTGCTTTCTTTCTGTCCAAATGTGTTTATAAAAATTCCATTTTGTGTGATAAACTGGGATTTTTTTTCTATGTGGACCATGTGGTTGTTTTTCATTAACATTCTTGCTTTTGCGTAAAGTGAGACAGGCTTTTGACCGAGATTGCCTAGTACTGTAATATTTAGCTTTCACACCAGTCTTACAAGAAATAAGCCAGAAAATTATCCCAAGGTGTGTGTGGACTCTGGTAGTAAATGAAAAGTCACCACTGGAGGAGAATTAATCTATTTCCACACCGGGGTCAATTACTTAATTAAAATATAAAACAGCCAGAAGAAAAACTTACATTTAGGCAGATTGCAGTGCCTGCTGTCTTTTTTTTGTTCAGAGTCAACAGGCACAAATGGGGGAGGTGTATTGTTTTTTGTTAAAACATTTCTGAGGGCATTCTGGTTTTAAGTAGTAAAATTATGTGTCGGTAACATGCATAATTTTAGACCAAACTTTCTCTAACTGCTAGAAAAAATAACTGCTTAGATCAGCTTTAATCTGTTGGACACTTTCAGGTTACTTGAGTTTAAAAGGGGAGATAAATGCAAATACAAGGCTTGCTTGCTATTCATTGGAAAGAGCTTTTGGGATGCCAAAAGGGCACCTGAGGCACTGGATATAACCTGATTTGTAGAATACTGAGAAAGCAAATGTAACACTGGAGCTTAGTTGTTTGGGAGCATAAGATGGCATTTGAGAAAACTTTAAAAAAGTAAGTTAAAATATGTCTTAGGCATATTTGGATTCAGGAAGATTTGCTGTGGATTTACTACTTTAGAGCATTAAACGCTAAGCCTCTTGTAATTTTTTTTTTTTTTTCTGAATTCTGTGGTTCTCTCGATGATAGTCCATAATCAAGGCTCGGGTTCTTGTTACTTGCTTTCTTCAGTTTAACAGAGTGTTTCTCCTGTCTCAAGCAGATTTGCTAGTGCTGAAAAGATAACAGATAGCTCTCCTCTGCATTTGTGTACGGCCCCTGTGCACCACTGGTGGCTCAGGCTAGGGGAGCAAGCTGCCTTTAATGCTGCACTTACCTTGCTTGGGACAGGATGCCCAGCTGTCAGGTCTTCCATCGCTTGGGAAAGCTGTGTAGAAATTGTGACTAAATCCAAGAGCTGTGCATTTTCCTCCATTTATTTAGGCTATCAGTTAATGTACATGTCAAAACATGCAGCAAGCTGTTTTGATGGTGCAGCTATCCCAGCTGAGCTGACTGAACTTTGCTGGTGCCAGAAGGGGAAGTGCTGCTTTACTCCCAGCCCTGCCACGCATCGGACCGTGTGCTGAACCAGTTTTACTCCCTATCCAGTAAATAAACAAACAAAACAGGAGATGGAGGCTGCAGGGTGTTCATGTGTTTTAAAGGTGTTGATTTTTACCTCTACAGTGACAGTACCATGTAACTGCACCATTTGATGAATTCTTTGGATTTCAATGATTTGTCCATACAGCTTCTCCATCTCACCTGTAATGATAAAAAAAGAAAGACTGTCTTAGGACATTTCTTTGTTGCTATCTTTAGCTGGTAACAATGTTTCTGGAATTCTCTTGCTCTCCTTCCCCATCTTAAAATTGGCTTGTACATCTCAGGTCCATGTCAGCAAACTTCACGTGCATACCTCCCACCACAACCCCACCCCCCAAAAGATCAAACAACTCAGAGGAGACAAAGTAAACTGAAGTATCCCACAGATGGCAAGAAGACTTTAAATGCACAGGATTTACTGGATCCATTTGTGCCGCTTTCAGGAGTGCCTTGGAATAGATCTCAGAGCAGGGTGCAGAGGGGACTGTGTAAGGCCTTTAGCTGAACAAGGTGACTTTGTTTGAAGCTTGATAAATTCAGAGAACGGTTACATGACACCTACCTGTAATGGCAGGGTACTGGATGTGATTTCGTTTCTGTTATTCAGGAGAAAACTCCTCTGAGTTGAAAATAGAAAAAACGAGCAAAAAAATTTCCACAAAAATCACTAAAATTACTATGATTAAGAGCACAGTGTAAGAAAATCTCTCCAGAAAAGTTGCTCTGGAATCCCGTTTAGAAGAACCACTTTGGGATTTGCTTGCACATCTTCCTACAGAGGATCAAGAAGTAACTTAGCACTGTTCAGACACTACTGGAAAGCTTTCACTTAGCACTGTTCAGACACTACTGGAAAGCTTTCCCTCCAGGGTTTTTGAGAGGTGGTCATTGAAAATATGATTAAAGCCAGGCAAAAATGCATTATATGATGTTCTACAAGAAAAAAAATTGTATCCCTTTCAAGGGGAGACCAGCACTGATAAAAATGCTCCAAGATGAAGACAAGGCAGCTCCAAACAATTTTAGCGACAACTCACTTGCAATCAGTGAACACAGAGTTTTTTGAAGGTGTACAAATTCAGCACCCAGGGCAGGGAACTGAACCCCATTTAGCCATTGCACATCATGCACACAAGTAATTTGACTAAAGCTTGTAACCAACATGTGTACAGAAGGAACAGATAAGGTTGTGTGTGTTCACCCCTTACTTTGGCATTTCCTGATGTAAATGATTAACGGTGTTTTATGATTGCACAGCATTGTAGCTGTTTATGCTTTGCATTTAGCTAAACGGTTTATTGTCTTTCACATTCTGCTTACCTGTAAAGGAGCTTTATGTTTTCTATGAGAAAGGTATATAAAATGAGATTAAAAGGGCTTTAGGACTCTTATCTGCAGATATGAAGTCTGTGGTGTAGGTGCCTAATTTAAATGAAGTTATTGCTGCACGTATCTTGTCTGCAGGCCAGTTTCACAGATTTACAATTGTCCTGTTAACAAAGGTGCTTGAATGGTCTATGCTAGCAGCATAGAAATTAAATACTTGTTCCTTTTTTGTCAAAACTGAACAGTTTGGAGAAAGTCAAACTTCCACTTTGAGCACAACAGTGAGAGTAGGGCCAGAGGAGAAAGGAAGAGGAGGGGTTTTCCCTCATTGCCTTGCTGCCAAAAGCAAGTTGAGGCTTGCTTGTGACACTGATGGTTAAAAGCAGCAATGTCAAAAATAGCAATCTCTGGATTCAAACAGCAGCACTGCTGCCTTGCTCCAATTCAAGTAGGTCCACTTGAGTAAAAAGCCTAAGAATAAAGATGACAACCCTCAGGAGGGGGCATATACTTCCTGAGTCTATGGCGTGATGGATCTTCAGAAGGGTTTTTAGTTTGGGGTTTACCTCTGCCCCATTTGCAGCTTGAGTACTGGTAAGTCTTTGACTGTTTACAGACACAAACTGACTAATCCTTCAGAGTATTCTGCCATCATCCTTGCTGTTGTGAATCAGGATTATTCGTCACCCTGAACAATCATAAAGGAAAACCTATCGTGCCCTTAGCTAGGAGCAGCAGAAATTTTTATGGCTGGGAAACTACTGGAGACAGCTCTCCTCTGATGGAGGCCTTTACCCTTCCCGTGTTATGCGCCCACCTGTGGTCTCCAGAGACCTGTGTTGGAAAGAGGAATGCAAACCAAAACTCCTGACTAAGGGCCCTTTATCCTCCACCAATCCTTCCACAACTACTACTGCAAGTCAATAGCTCCCCAGTCTCATACTTAACTGAAACTAAAAACCTAGTTAAACTATCTTAAATGCTTTTTAAAGGCAAAAAAATATTCATGGACTGAGGCAGCTCTGCAAGTTGCAGAAGAGAGAGGAATGTTTAGCCTTGTGTTAAGGGGGAGGTTTTGGGGCAGGCAGGGAGAAGGAAGGGCTCCTCAGGAAAAACGAGGTGGAAAGGGAATTGCCTTCTGCTTAGCAATACACATGCCATGGCTCACAGCTACAGACAGAAAGAATACAGTCTTCACCTTACGGGGTCCTAGTACTGAAAAGGGAGCTTTTCACACTTAAAAATAGCTTTGGTTTTCTTTTTAAGACATTTTGACAATTCCAGAAACTTGCTTTACTGACAGGTCATTTTGAGAAGGAGGTTTTTACGGGTTGTTACACAAAGTTTTGTGAATGCTAAGATGTATGCCTTTTGGGCAAATTTGAAACCCAGAAAGCCTCTCTTGTTTTAATTTCTTTGAGTGTCCACTACCGGCTGAAACCACCTTTTATTTAGCTGATCTCTTCTGAGTGAGGAAACTGAACCTCACATTGGGAGCAATAGTGCAGAGTGTCACCCTCTTCTTTTTTCAACCTTTAAACATTTTTTTAGTTCACCAGATTTCACAATTATGAAGATAACCACAAAAAATATCCGCTTTTGGTCAAACTGTTAATAATAGTCAGGATTTGTAGATTGTGCTCAAGTTTGCTGTTTACCCTTTAGGGCAGCTGAATAAATTGATTGGGTAGTTCTTCCCTTGCTTTTCAGGAATGCTTCTGTCTGACTGAACATCTTTGTGCCTTCTAATCACAAATTAGTTTTGCTTTTTTTTCTTCCTAAGAAATCAATCTAAAGGCTCTCTCAGTAGGTTCTGTCTTTGCTTTAAGTACGTAGAGAGAAAAGCTCGTTGAGGAAAACTTCCTTCTGCAGATTTTTGTCTGTTTTTTCCCATGTGATACTCACAGGAAAACTGAGAACATACTTTGTATGCTTTGCTGGATATTAGCATCCCGTGTTTTGTCAACAGCAGAGTGGAAAGGTCCTGCAGGTTTTTAAGTTTTCAGCTCTGTGGCCTGCAGCTGTTCCTGCTCCTGGTGCATACTGCTAAGATCTCGTGGCCTAAAAAAGGTATTTGAAAGCTTCCAGTTGAAAGGTCCCATTCAAGTACTCTGGATACATTTGTCTCTTCCATGTAAGCAAGGGAGTTTGCTCTTTGGCAGTAGAGGTGAATGTATACCTGAGACTTGCTTGCTTTAGGTACTTGTGTGAAGTCAATAAGCTTCCCGATGGCACAAGGAGGGGTGTACCTCCCTCACATAAATGTCTTTTATCTTGAGTCAGCCTTGACACGTGGAGAATATCCTCTGCTCTTCTCGTTGCTTCAGGCTGAGAGCTGGAATAGAATTAAAATGCTGGGAGGAAAGCCTAGAGTTGTCACCTAGTCATCTGTGGGGAGAAACGCAGATAGGAACTGCTACCAGCTCTGTGAAGCTGCCAGCGTTTCCTGGCCTTTTGGAAAGGGTTGGTTCGCTCGTGTCTTGTCAGAGCAAGTATCAGTATGCACTGCTCAGCCCTTGCACACGACACAGGCTGCTGCAAGATAGAGCTTCCTGCTGATAGAGATAGGAAATTTAATACTGATTTACAAGGGACATAAAAGCAGAACAGTTGTTAGAAACTGTGCTATTCAGGTAAAAGAAAACACTTCTTTGCATTTTCTTAGATCCATGGAACTTGCAGCTCTGGGCAGGAAAAGGCAAATTGAAGCAGTGCTGAATGTAGTTCCTGAAAACTGATAACTGCTTCCTCTATACCTTAAAATTTGATTTCTTTTTATTCTGTTACATGAATTTACAACTAGCCCTGGAAGTGGGAGAGAGCAAGCACAGGATGAATTATCCACCCAGCAGAAATTTCCACTTGTGAACGCCTTTCCTCTAATCCCTTTTTGTTTTGGAAAGTTAAGAAAGCAAAAGGAAAACAGGGCCAGGCAACTTCTCACATACCAGAATATAGTCATAAGTGCCAGGAAGAGCTGGGTTCAGATTGTCAGATGGCCCTTGGCTTGCATTTTTTCCTCCAGTCAAATTAAATTTTACCATTGGAAGTAGTTCAGTCTCTAGGCCCATTTTTGTACCTGTGCAACGATCCTCTTCCTTCTCTTCCTCAGTCTGGAGTGAAAGATTGTAAAGGAGTGAAATTCATCAGATAAATTAGGAATATTTTGAATGGATGAGAGAAGCACATATATTAAGTACTTGAGACCTGTAGATAGAAGAGGAGGTTTGGGTTTTTTTACAGTTCTAAAATCTCTTTGAAATGTCTCAGATTACAAGGTTATATAGCCTTTTTGCAGACTTACGCAAAGTCTGAGCGAGGCTATGACCTTAGCACATCCATTTCATTCTTGGATGTATCTTTTGGTGTACCGTTTGATTTGAAGACTACACAGTGACTAGGCCTGTGATGAACTGCAAGGTGTTTTTCTGCCTGCTTTAGTAACCCCTAGGTGCTGCCAAACTAAACTCCCCATGCATGTAAAGGTGGAACCGCTCAGTTTTAAATTGATGGCTATTTACTTCATGGCAGCTGCAGGTATGGACAAAACAACCCTGGATGTGTATACAGGGAGATGAGTATAACTCAGAAGTATTTTCTACTTGGAAAATTATGTGTTTTAAACCTCAAGCTGTCAATAATGCTACAGCATTTCCGAATCCGTACCTGCCTCTTCCGTGTACCCACTGTGTCTGTGTTCTTGCTTTAGGCTCTGCTTCTGTTAAAGCAGTGGTGTGCGTGCTACTCAGCAATGACTGACACTTGGTAGGACCAGGGCTTTGGACCGTATTTTTCTTCAACTTCCTTCCAGAGGTCTTTATCTTGTTTGCAGGTTTATACAGCACTTTGTGTCATGAGTACTTGAACCTTCTAGCACCTCAGTGTCTTGAAATTGAGCGTCAGGGCCACAGCTCTTCTGCGTGACTCCAAATCCGCAATGAAGGACTGTGACCAAAACTTAGTGAGACAGGGAGGGAGGGGAGACCATGAGGAAGCCTTTGCAAACACAAACATTAGGGAACTCTTGAATTAACTTCTCAGGTGCATATTAGGAAATAATAGGAAACTGACCTGTTTGAAAAACTTCAGTAAAAATTGCCAGATATATTCCCTGATTAAGTAATGCACACACTTTAGATAAAATCCCTTCAAGCGGCTGAACAGAGGAATCCACCCAAGTTCAACCTATCTTCTGGCAGAAGAACAAGTGCAATTCATGTCAGCTCTCAGCCATGCCCCCTGCCAGCTAACATATACCTCAGGGTTTGTTTCCATATGGCCTACTTCCCTCTAATAAACTAATATTACAGTGATCATTCTGGGCAACAGAATTAGCCTTCTGCTAATTTTAGTTTAGAGAGCAGGATACCTCCTGCACTGGATAATGACCCACTGGAGATCACAGCTTTGTGTGTCTTGTTGCAGTCAGACTTCATAGGTGCTTGTAGTGAATTAACCTCCAGATATCCACATCTCACTTTTCTGTTTGAGGTGAATTTCCTGGTCCCCACATAGATTGTCTTGGGCTATTGTTGTTGTAGTTTCTCATTTTCCACCTTGCCAGAATACACCTAGAAGAGTCTAATGGTGTAAATGCACATGGGAAAGGTTTGGATAATCAGATACAGAAGCAGCTTGAACTGTCTTCTGATATTCAAATAATATGTGTTTCTCAGGCTATCAGGTAAGCTTTTTTACTTCTTTAATCAAAGTAGTAAAGTACATTTAAATATACCCAACTTAGAAAGGGTTTTATGCCTATAATCTGCTTTATTTTAAAGAGATCCTTTTTCTTTTCCTCCTCTGCTGAGCACTTCGAGCATTAGTGCAGCATCCTGTGGCCTGTTGAAACTGGGCTATAATAAGGAAAGGCTAAAATAGAGTGTGCCAGCGATTGCAAAACAGTTTCCACTATTGGTGTGTACTTTTTCCTCCAGCTTTGCCCCCCCTCTCCCTTCTTTCTTTAAAATCTTGAGCTTTGACTCATCCAAGTTTACCTGTAGTTGACCAGAGTGGGCCTTGTAACTTTAAAGCTGTTTGAAGTAAGTTTTACAGTGGCAAATTTCCCTCCTGTTAATTATTGCCGCAAAGAACAGATTGTGAGTGATAAGATGGCCATTATCTTTTTATCATAGAGGGAGAGTAGCTGAAGTGCTGCTGGGCTTTGCTTATTTTCTTAATGAATTGGCAGTTTACCACTTAAAGGGAAAGATAACATCTTAGTCACATAAATAATCTCATTTGTTGTTTTCTCCTATCACAAACTTTTCTTTGAAGGATGAAAGGTTATTGATGATTCAAATTGTATTTTAAAGAAAGGAAGAAATGTTCATTGAGAAGACTACTTCAAAGTTGTTGCAGTGGTATGCGTGAATTAATAATTCTGGTGTAGTTTTGCTCAAAAAACAGGTCGATAGCTGACTTCTCTCCAGTTATTGATCCTGAGAAGTTGAATGACAAGGTGTTGGCTCGGGGCAGCCTGAACAGGGTCTTTATCATTTCTAAGCTAGTGAGTGAATGAGCTGAGGTGTCAGATTAGGCTTGTCAATAGAACAGCTCTTTCCCTAGAGGCTTGGAGGGATGCTCACACACCACAACACTTCGAGCTTAACCATTTCTTGGTGTTGAGGGTTTTCTCTCTCCCTGGTTCTATTGCTGTCAAACTGGTACTAGGAAAACCTCCTGCTTTAAGTTGCAGTCACGGCTGCTTTTTGTCTGTGCTCACAACCCAGGACAGCGTTTTGACTTGATGCTTGCTACTGATCCAGCACTGGCTGCTTCCCTCCCCAGACTGCCAGTGACTTCAGTTCTTAATCCTTTAAGCCACTCTGTCTTGTATCTCATTGAAAGACCAGCACTCTCCAGGGGATGGGGCAGCATTGCAAATAGGTCATTTCTTTGAACTAGTGTGGGATACTTGTGCAGATAAACATACTATTTAAACCATCCCTCTGGGGGCTTCTGATCAAATTTATTTACAAGCTGTTGAAACTCTTCTTGTCCTATATCAGACTTCTTGTATGCATTTCTGTTAATCAGAGCTTTGCATTTGAGGAGCTACCTACCCTGTGTATGCATGTAAACTAGCCCCTAAGAGCTTCTTTCAAAAGAGTAAATATAAAAGGGTCTGAAGACAAAGGCAGGTATTAGTCTGACTTGATGCAGATATTCAAGAGTTGTCATATACACTACGAGAGGTAACAGACTATTTCTGAACAGTTTCTGTTCTTTTGAAGTAAGGGCTGAAATGTTAACTAAGTACAGAAATTAAAAATAACTATATAATGCTACATATTATTTCCATGCAGTAAATAGTTCAGCTGTTCTTGTAAGCAGGGATGTGACAGAGAAAAAGGAAAGGTAGAAGCCTGGATATTCTTGTGTTACCTGTGATTTAAGAAAAGACTCTCTACTTCATTTAGAAGAGATGAGGGAACAGGGGGAGATAACTAGTGGCTATATGTCAGTAGGACAATTATAATTTCCATAAAGTGAGTGCCAGTTGGCTCTAGAATTAATAGAATACAGCTTGTTCCCTCCCTTCCCACTCCTCCCCTTGGCTTTTGCTGCCTTTTTTCCCCAGGGTTTACTTCTAGGACTTTTCTATGCTTCTCTGGGCTTTTATGGTCTTTGTTGAAGTGGTAATGTGAAGCCCCCTGCGATCCCACTGCCACTGAATTTACTATCACCTGCAGGTTCTTGGTTATCTCTTGTATTCCAGTATTCCTACCCGCAACCTGAATTTCCTTGCTCAGTCTTGTGCCATACATCAAGACAGGCAGAGGAGGTGAGAAGCCTCGCAGGATGTGGTTGCTGAACGTCACTGCAGCCTGTCCTATGTCTTGTTTTGCTTGTCTTACAGGGGCTCCACAGCACATAAGCAGCTCTCAGCTCTGCATGAGCTGAGCTGGTTCCCTAACCAGTGTGCCAGTTTCCTTACTGGAAAGGAAGAAAGCTGTGTAATTAAGGTAACAGTGATTGTGTTTCCAATCCCTGAAAACAGTCCCTTTGTACAACAGCCTCTAGCAGATCCCTGTGAACTGCTGCACCTCTCCCACGATGAAGAGCTCACTAATGAGCAAAGAGGATTTTCTGTGGAACCGAACATGTGAAACAAATAGCCTCCTCTTGCTGAGCCTAGTCCAAGTACCACATGGAATGAAAACTAGAGCAAGATTTGGACAAGTTCCATCATATTGTTGCTGTGCTTGTTGTTGACATGTCCTTTTCACCACGATTCTGAGTTCACTAGCTGGAGTGGGTAAGTGCAATTCCAAAATTCTGTGTGCAGGTTCTCACAGGGTTGCCACCACTCTGGTAAGGATTGCAATGCTTTCCAAATTGTCAATCAAGTTTACCAAGCAGTAGTGCTCTCTTTCTGACCCTCAAGTTACACCATGAAGATGCCTCCTGCCTGTGCAAACTTGCTCCAAACCTGGTGGATGGCTGTGAGTTTCCCTTGACTATGGCAAAGACAAAATTGCTAGTCAGGGGCAACACCACAGCAACAGTCTGTTCCCTTTCTGCGTCTCAGCATAAACATGCCTCCTGACCAGTTACAGCTTAGAGGAACAGCTTTTCACCCTCTCAGCATCAGTACAAAGATCCCACTGCTTGGGCCTTTCCACTTCTTGCAGCTGATAGCAGGCAAAATAAGGAGATCAGCCTTGTGATAGGTACAAGGAACAACTATGAAAATTAATTCTGAAGCTTATTTTTTTGGAAGTATTTTCTACATCTACTATTTATCTCAATCATGTAGAAGAGGTGGCAGTTTTATTAAATATTCAGCTTTCAATGTGCGAAGACTCCCTAGAAGTTTCAAGTTAAGGAATTTAAGTACTGAACCTAAGAGTAACAAAGATGTCTTACTAAAGCAAGCTTGGTTTTAGATGCATGACTGGTGTGGTTCAAGAAAACCCCATATTATCTTGCTATATTTTTAAATGCATTAGCAGATGAGAAGAGTAGAAGCCAATGTAATTTTCTAACAGCATTACAGAAGTAAGGTCCTGTCTCTTTCCCACTTGGAGTCCAGATTATTTTTTAAAAAGCAAACTGGTCTGAGGCCCTGTCTACAGGTTAATACAGAACCAGAGTTACTGTTGCTACAGACTTGAAAGGAGATAGAAGTAAATGGCCTTTAATGTTCTAGATTTCCACAGTTCCCTCAACTATGTGGTTTTGGACACTTCCTGCTAAAGAAGGAATTGCTAGTGAATAGAGATCAATAATCCTACTGAGCTCATGTAGAGGAGCCCTCTGCACAGCAGTCAGTGTGCCTTCTTGTGAGAAACACTTCCTTGGATAGATGATACAAAAAAAATTACATCTTTTTACTGATTTATATAACAAAATATTTTTTTCAGTTTTACTTGTGGACTTCATTGGTTTTTTTGCTAGCTCCATGGTGCTAAGCTTGAAATTTTAGTTGTTATTCCTTAGATTTAATATTCACTTCAAATTTCTTTTGCCTTGCAATTTATTTCCACTCACTGTTTAACTATCCTCCTGTTGGTAGGATACTTACTTGTGCCCAAGTAGTCTCTATTTATGTACATCGATTATACTTTACTGAAAGATTGTTTGAAATCTCAGGAAACAACAGCAACAAAATGCTTATTTTCCCTTTTTAATAAAAAACTGTGATGAGGCATTTTTATTTGTTTCACTGATAATCTCTAGTTCCAATCAGGTTACTTAGAATAAAAAACTGAAAAGGAGCAGTACCTTTGTTGGCAGACTCACAGTGCTCGTTGAACTCTTGGTAGAGACAGCATATGCAGAGGTGGTTGAATATGTTTCTGCAGGAAAGCACAGTGAAGAAAATTAAGATCCAAGCCAAAGAGTATCAAAATTCCCCATGCATATTTTCTTGCTAGTATGTATACACTAGATACTATATATACTGATACACTAAGTAGTTTACCTTAAGCTAACACATATATATCCCAGTATTAGCAGTTTTGTTTTAAATCTCCTTAATATACCCTTAAACAATCACTTTATTTGCTTGATCTTCATCCCCAGCAAAGTACTCTTAATTCAGTTTTTGTATTTGTGGGTATTGGCTGTACTTGCCCTTCCCCTTTGGGAGGCTGAAATGGGGAGACTTTTGTCATACATTCATATAAAAACAGAGCATGCTTATTACAGATGAGCAGCTCTCCTCTCCTCCCTTTGCAACCATTTAGTCCTGTTTACAAAATACATAGATAAAAATGGCTCTGTTTCCCAGCTTGTGGTCCAACTTTCCAATATTAAATAACACGTGCCTGTGTGTATACATGCACAAGCACACGCTCTGGCCTCATCAGCCAGCAGGTTTTTTTAATTCCAGGGAGGAATCACCATATGGAAGTGGATGGACAGTAAGCTGTTACAGCGCAGAGGAAGGAGAAATGATTCAGGGCTGTCTGCTGGATAGTTTTCAAAATGCTTTGGCAGTTTGACTCATCTATATAAAGAGACTAAAAAAAAAAAATCACAAAGAATGTCACTCTGCTGGAGGCGAGGATTTTGAGTTGTGCCAACACATCCATGAACACAGGGCTGAAGCGAGATGAAGTTGCAGCTCTTTTTGATTTGCTTCCTCATTAGAAACAGACAATTCATTTATGCGTTGAGGTATGAAAGAACTTAAACAGAACAACACATTACAGTCACAGTAATTTAAGAAATGCATCTTCTAACCTCTCTGAGGAAGGGACTGGTCATTATTTTGCAGCAGCACATAGCTCTAAGGGACTTTGACCTATCTGGCTTCAAAGTCCTCCTGTAACATAGATGCCAAATAATCAGGACAGCTTTGAGCAGGCTTTCTCTTTCCACTGAACATACATTAATCCTTCTGCTCAATGGGGGATATTTGCCTTCAGAAGAATAGATCTGACTTTAATAAAAATGATAGTGATGCAGTTTGTCTCTCATAGCAACCCTGCGATAGTTACTTTGGTGTGTTTAGATGTGCTGTGTAATGGAAGAGATTTTCTGTGTTTGCAGCTGCAGTTGATTTCCCCCACCCATACATAAAAACCCACAACACTATGAGTTAAGAAATTTCTTAATCCCTAGCATAGTATCCTTTTTTCTCTTGTTACACTGATGCAATCTGTAGGTCTGCCTTCGGCTTCTCCCTAAGAAAAAACAGTTTGCATTTCATTTATCTAACTATATCCTCCCTATGTCACATTCCCCACAGCTGTTTAACTTGAGAAGATCTTAGGTAGTTTAGAAGAGCAGCAACCTTTTCTGTTACTACCTGGCTGTCTGAAACTCCAAGTGTGCGGAAGCTCCTGTTGTTTGTTGCCCAAAAAAATGTTTCTTCAGAGTAAAAGCCTGTGACACAGCCTGGTAGCTCGAAACTTTATTCTTTGAGCTCTCCGCACTTTTAGTACTGTTACATTATTCCTCTTCTTTGGCTTTAATTGGTAGCCAGCATGTCCCTTACACAACAGCTAGCAGATACAGCAGCATATAAAAACAAGAGTGCAGAAAAGGCAGCCTACAACCCTACTGCCAAACCAAATAACCTCCCTGTAGCCCTTTTTATATACATTTATATACAGCTGAGCCAGAGCTGCTTAAGATCACCTGGGACCATACGCAGGGTTTCACTACTATGCCAGTCATTGCTAGGTTTTTGAGGATGGACTTGTAGCCAAAGAGCACATAAACTGTTAGGAACCCCCAGATTTTGAAATTTGTTCAGAGCTTAAACATTTTTCTTACTACTGCACTGATGTTCTCAAATTCAGGTCTTCTTTAATTTACACAATGTCAGGGTTATTCTATTTAAGTTCACTTGGTTAGATTTGTAGTGAGAGCAAGTTTTAGTGGCTTCAAAAGTTTTCCAAGGGAACTCTTTAGAGGAAAAGCTAGCAAGAATTTTTTTTGGTCACACTTGAAAAGCAAAGAAACTGAGCTCACATATTCTCCTCATGTCATACCTGTGTTAGCTGAATTTTAGCAAAGGCCTTGCTTTAACCTGCAGGGTGCAACTCTGCAACAGCTCAAGCTGACCTAAATCAGTTCTACTTCAGTTCTCATGTCCCTGACTGGGTATTCCTGCTTTTTTCCTTTCTACGGTGCTAATGCACATCCAATTTTGGGGTTAACTGACTCAGGGAAATCGGTGTAGCTCCTTGAAGACCAAACAAAAATCGGTTGCGATTTTTGGATACGAGTTTAGTTCCAGGACAAGCTGAGGGGCAGATGGGAACGATAGGAGTTGAGAACCCAGGCAGATTTATTTTTGCTTCAAAAAAATACATGTGGTGGCTTTTAAGTCTTGCTCAATTTGCTGTTACGCAGAAGAAAAAAAAAGGGTATTTGATTTAGGTTTGTTTTCCCTTTTCTGTAACTGTGGAAATTGCACTGATGCTTGTTTGACTCACTACTATTTCAAAATAATATTAAAGTGACTAATATCTGAAAAATGTGCGTGTCGTTTGACTCGCAGATCAGGGCTCATTTCATTGGAGGGCCTCTGACTGCTGCAAATTGCTTTAAATTGGCAGAGCACTTCTCATAACGAGCAATATTTCAACATAATTTAATTGGGTTCCCTGCCAAGGAGGAAACTGTAATCCTGAAGCTTTTTGATGGTGTCACCTGGTCAGTGGTCATCTCTTGGCCTGTGGGTAGGTATGGGTGACTATGGGGTGACTCAGATGGTCTAACCACCACAGTTTTAAAGACTTTATCACCAGGCCCTGGGATATTTGTCTGATTTCTTCCCCACTGCAAGGAGCGAAGCTGCTGAGGTCTGGCAGTGAGAATGGCAAATCCTGCTCTGGTTTCCAGCAAGGCTGCTCAGCAGCTGGAGGAGACCGCTGTCGCTTCAAGACTTTGAATCAACGTGCGTGTGACAGCAAGAACCCCTGGCTGGACTAAGCCTCCTTGAGCTGTTAGTCATCTGTGCCTGGCTTGCGATGAAACAGCAAGCTGAAATACAAATAATTTCCCACTTGCTTTTTTAGCTGGAAATGCACCTTGAGAAGCCCATAGAAGCAACTGTGGCCAAAGCTTTTGCCAGCAGTATGCAGGGCAGGGAGGAGTTGCAGTATGCAGAAACAGAAATTTAAATCTGCCTGGGACTGATATTACTATAATATTATGCTGTAAAAAACTAGAATGCAGACACCTTGTAAGCACAGCATGTTTCAGAGAGCACTTACGCAAATGCTGGTGGCTGGGTATTGACAGCAAAGTTTGCAATGTCCTATCCAGATATGGTAGAAGTAACAATTGTTTTAAGATACGACAGATTAAAAAGTAAAATGAAGACCCATACTGGGTCAGTTCAGATGTTTGATGATTAAGACAAAGATTAAAAAAACTCCATTCAGGCATAAACACTTAATCCTTTGTTGGTATTCTGCTTGATTTTCACCACCCAGCTTTTAGGTTTCTCCCTTCTAATCAGTAGTATGCCTTGCAGATGAAGTAAATATTGCCAGGTAGTGAAATCTCATTTTCTATTAAAGGATCATCGAGGTAATCCTGTGACGGTAGTGTGACAGCTTTACTTGCTGCAAAACTAGCTTGCTGCTTTTTGGCACAGACAGGCTCACTCTGTTTATGCCGTGTCTGAAACGCTAGGACTGTGGTCTTTATTTGGGTGTATAGCACGTAAAATTTATATTGAGTAGTATGCTAGATAATACACTTGGTGCGGATTGAGGCAATTAGGCTTTAATGCAAAGTGCAGTAGCGTTGCAATATGTTTCCTTGCAGGCATTGGGACTGGGACCGTGCTCTCTGCAGCTGCCAGGGACTGCAAGCTTTCCTAAAGCTTGGGTCTTGGCCCCCCGTCTCAGCAGTGATTCACAGCTCTGCTGGATGTTTCTGGTTGGTTCCAGGGGTCTAGCAAAATCCAGGAAGAGCTGTGTCGAGACTCGCTGGAATGTGGATTAGTTTCATACGCGTCTAAGGGCAAGGATGCCCGGGAAGAAAGGTGAAATAGGGCTCTTGTGGCTCTCGTCAGGGGCTGTGAGGAATCTGGTTTTGGGGCCAGGGCTGCTCCTTGCTTCTGCACATGCACTTATTTAACAATGAAGATAAATCCAGCAAAACCCAAGCACTGGAGATTTAGCACTCCTGAAACATAGCCTGTAACTCTGGCTGTGTTGGGAAGTACCGTTCCTGAGGTTGGAGTTCTGAAACGAGGATCGAAGGATTTCAGGTCTAATTCCGTGTCCTTAGGTAATCTGTTTCATTCATTGCCCCGAACTGAATTGCTGCAGCTGAGCAGTGTGAGTGCAGAATCCTCTTACCCTGTAGCCTTGCTGTATGACTTCACCTGTAAATAGAAGTTGGCTATAATTAGACATGGGGCTCGCATCTGCCTTGCACTTGCAAGTGTGAATGGAATTTCCTTGGGCATTCGTTAGGGAATAAAGCACCAGACTCGTAGCCAAGACCCTTTGTAGGGGACAGCTGTGACAATTCCTGCTGCTGTGCAATGCCAGAATGCTGTTTTGACTATCTGCATCAGCTGGGAAAAACTGCAGTACTTTAAGCTCATAAAGGGCACATGATCTTTGTTTAGTTGGAGTAGCTGAAAAAAACCCTGAACTAGTTTTCTCAAATTCTTCATAGTTTTCTATCTCATCAGTTCAGCAAACCAAGCAAATTATAGTTATTTTAAAATCTTCACAGCTATTGCAGCCAGCTGTAGTAGAGATGTATGTATGAGGGGAAAAGTGCATCCTGTAGACCAGCTGCTTTGGATTTGTATAAAACCAAGATTTGTGTATTTTGTGTGTCTGGGGAGGAAAAGACCAGTGAACAGCAAATTCAGCTAACCTTACGTTTTTAAACCAAACAACCCCCCTCTCCTCTCCAGTCTTTCTCAGCACAATGGTCTGGGGAGGTGTGGAGGAAAACTACCCATGTTGCCTGGAAATCGTGTGTTTTTTGAACGGGACATCTGAGCTCTCTTCTGACAAGAATCTGGAAAATGAGATCGGTTGAATTTGTGTGTGCACAAGCTCACCCTTAAGACATGAGTGCATCTGATGTTAAAGTTTTGGACTGGGCTGAAGCCCTGTATGCACAAGAACAGCTAATGAGAATTTTACCTGAGCTCGTTTTATGTCTCCTAGGCCATTAGGAGTTAAAAGGTCTTGACTGATACTGAGCATGAAAAAGCACAGAACAGAAAAGCTGGATAGTTAATGGAAAAATTGAGCTAATTCCCCTTTGGACTGCAATTTCAAGTCTTGTATAAGTGCAGTGCAAAAGTGGGACTTTGTGTATTGAATTGCTGGAAAAGCAGCCTTCCCTTCAGTCGTATGGAAACTACAGGAGGGAGCAATCCATGTGCTTTCACTGTGAATAGCGAAACGCTGTCATCTTGTCTGCAGGTTCTGCACACAGCGAATAACTCAGCAGTGATGTAGGTTACGCTTTGGTCTGGGTGATAAACTAGGAAATCCAAAAGTCTGCGTCAGGGCAGTACAAGGTAACACTGCGGATGACTGCAGAAAACCAAACTTTGTAGGAAGAAATGCTCCTTTCCATTACAGTCCCCTATTCCGCAGAGGTCTGAGCACCTGCTTAGCTCCATGTACTGGGACCAGTTGGGCTGATGTCAGCATAATATTTATTGTACATAAACTCCAGGGCATGCATTTTTGCCGAGTGTCACGGGGAAAGGTAATCTCCTGTCGGGCTAGAAATGAAGAAATGTTGTCAAGTGGCAGATGGTAATAGTTGTGATGGTCTTTCAGACTAACAGGGATGCCAAAGGAAAAATATGATCCTCCAGATCCTCGCAGAATTTACACCATCATGTCAGCAGAAGAGGTAGCTAACGGGAAGAAGTCACATTGGGCTGAATTAGAGATCTCGGGTGAGTTGATTTGGTTTTGAATTTTGCTTCAGCAGAATTATTGATGCTTCAGAATCACACCAGATGCTTTCAGATAGGGGATCCTGTTGTGAAAAACAGTTTTTATGAGTTGGGGGAGGAGGATTAACTGCCTTACCAGATTGTCTCTGAGCTTGGCTGGCTCATATTAAGCCCCAACTCACAGAATCACAGAATCATTCAGGTTGGAAAAGACCCTTGGGATCATCGAGTCCAACCATCAGCCCTACTCTACAAAGTTCTCCCCTACACCATATCCCCCAACATCTCATCCAAACGACCCTTAAACATATCCAGGAATGATGACTCCACCACCTCCCTGGGCAGCCTATTCCACTGTCTGACCACTCTGTGAAAAATTTTTTCCTAATGTTCACTCTGAACCTCCCCTGTTGGAGTTTAAAGCCATTCCCTTCTGTTCTGTCACTAATTACCTGTGAGAAGAGACCAGCACCAACCTCTCTACAATGTCCTTTCAGGTAGTTGTAGAGAGTGATGAGGTCTCTCCTCAGCCTTCTCTTCCGCAAACTAAACAGTCCCAGCTCCTTCAGTCGCTCTTCATAGGATTTGTTCTCCAGGCCCTTCACCAGCTTCGTTGCCCTCCTCTGCACTCGCTCCAGCACCTTGATGTCTCTCGTATTGAGGTGCCCCAAACTGGACACAATACTCCAGGTGTGGCCTCACCAGTGCAGAGTGCAGGGGGACTATCACCTCCCTACTTTTGCTGGTCACACTATTTCTAATACAAGCCAGGATGCTGTTTGGCTTTCTTGGTCACCCAGGCACACTGCTGGCTCACGTTCAGCTGCTTGTCAATTAAAACCCACAGATCCTTTTCTTCCAGCCAGCTCTCCAGTCACAGCTCCCCAAGCCTGTAGCGACACATGGGGTTGTTGTGGCCCAAGTGCAGGACCTGGCACTTGGCCTTGTTGAAACTCATCCTGTTAATGTTGGCCCACAGATCCAATCTATCCAAGTTTCTCCATAGAGTCTCCCTGTCTTGATGCAGATCAACACTCCCGCTTAACTTGGTGTCATCTGCAAACTTACTGATGATACACTCTATGTCCTTATCAAGATCATCAATAAAGATGTTAAACAGAAATGGTCCCAACACCGAGCCCTGAGGAACGCCACTTGTGACTGGCTGCCAACTGGATTTAGCTCCACTGACCACCACTCTCTGGGACCGTCCAGCCAGCCAGTGCTTGATCAGATTGGATGCAAGTTTTTGGGTAGCACATCAGCTTTCCTAGAACTGTACCCCTGTCTCTATCCTTTTAACTGAAAGGATTAGATAATTATTTAAAGTCTACTCATAGAAAAGATCTTCTGTGAGTGTTACTGAGCATTCCAGTGAAGTGGTAAGGTTTCCACACTGGAAATCCCATATTCTGACATCTCCCATAATCTGTATTTGGTGGTTTGAGAGTGCAAGACTAAAGAGATGGTTCTTTGCTTTTCTTTTTTAGGTAGAGTGCGGAGCTTAAGTACGTCACTTTGGTCATTGACGCACTTGACTGCTCTGCACCTCAATGACAATAATCTTACTCGCATTCCACCTGATATTGCCAAGCTTCATAATCTGGTTTACCTGGATCTGTCATCCAACAAACTCAGAAGTTTACCAGCAGAACTAGGAAACATGGTATCTCTCAGGTGAGAGAAATTATTCTGGTTAACTTTTCAAAAATCTATATTCTGGCATTGGAACTGAGAATTTTATTTTGCTTTCCATTCTTGTATTTAAAATAATTATGAAAAATTAAAGATTGGTGCAAAACTTCAGTTCTAATGATTACTTCTGGGTTCATTACCCTTCTTTTCTGATCTCTACAGATACATGTCTTCAAGATATGTAGTCTTCTGCTCTGAAACATTCTTTGAGACTCGGTGATTGCCTGCTGTTTAAATTCTCCCTGATTTAATTTTACATTTTGGGGTTTTTGTAGCTTTTTTTTCCTAATGAAAGTATTTTGGTCAGGCTTTGAAATGGGAAAAATCTTTCCATAATACAAAAAATTCAGGGTAAAAAGTGTCATCTTTGAAGATGAGTTTTCTTCTGAAGTAATATTCATCAAAAGTGTTTTTGCATTTGCTGCAGGGAATTGCTTTTAAATAACAATCTGTTACGGGTTTTGCCTTATGAACTTGGACGGCTCTTCCAGCTACAAACCCTAGGTTTGAAAGGTGAGTGAGTTCTTTACAGTTAAATTTTTCTAGGAGTACTCTTGAATTACTGATGGGACTGGGCTCAGAAGCTTTGTGTATTACTTCAACATTTTCTTGCTGTTTATGTGAGATACTAAGCTTGTTACAAAAATGGACAGTTTGGAAAACAATGCTTTTATTTTAATGCTGTTAAACTTCCTTGTGAGCCTATTTCAAATCTGTAGATAGATAAATAAACCCTTTAACCTACCATATTATTGATTGAGGTCAGTCAAAGGAAGAAAGTCTATGTGTACTAGCTATTCTACAGTATATGATACTGTGGTATTTTACAGTTCCAAGTTAAGCAACCTAAATATCTTCTGGGTCAATTTTTCTGGTCTCATTATGGGAGATTTTCTTTGGTTGGAAGGCCTCAAGAAAGTCAGGAAGCTAATCACCCAGTTGTTGTTTTATGCTTTTGGCAGGCAATCCTTTATCACAAGATATTCTCAGCCTCTACCAGGATCCAGATGGAACTCGAAAGCTACTGAACTACATGCTTGACAATCTAGCAGGTGACAGCCCTACAAATCTGATTGACAGAAGTGGTTTAAAAGCATGCATTTCTGACAGTATTTGCTGCTAAAACAAGAATCTGAACCAGCGAAGGGAGAGTATTTTGTAACTGCTTTGCGTTTTTGTCAAGTGGTTCCAGTCATACACGCAAACACATACTTGCACACAGTGGAAAAGGTTGACATATATTGTTTAAGCTTTTCCCAGGTTACTATGTACAGCCAGTTGTTTCCACTGTTCTGTTTGAAACCCTTCAATTAACAGTAAAGCGCAAAGTCTTCCTTGCTGAAGCCATTTTGATACTTTCCACTAGAAATTATAATCCCAATGCAAGCAGACTGTCAAATTTAAATCTAAGAATACCAAAGTGATTAAGAATATCCAGTACGTGACTTAAATACTGCTTTGTGGTTCTGTAACTAAGCTTCCTGTTTTGCCACTTGATGTCTACTAAGTTAAAACATTTCAGGAATGATGGCTATAGGTTGAGGTTCTTGGAGAAGGGGAGTATAGAATGTCTGAACCACTACAGGATTTAACCCTCCTACTTCAGCAGTATATTTAAAGTTCAGGAGTATTTTGCTGGTGCTTCCAGATTTGAAAGCAAGAGAATTGTGAATTGTGAATCTTATGACTGACAAATTTCCTCTTGCTGTAGCTAGCCATTTAAATGATTTTTGCCTCCTCTGGAGTGTAAAAAGACTTGGGGAGTTGGAGTTGCAAAGCACAGTGTAGAACATTGTTCAGTCATCATTTTGACTTAGAAATAGTAATTTACCAATATAAACCCTGAATTAATCACTGTTTAATTTTTTTTTTAGTTCATCCAGAGCAGCTGCCTCCAAGGCCATGGATTACTTTAAAAGAACGAGACCAAATTCTGCCCTCAGGTAAATCTGTGGTTCTTTTCCCTGTGTTCACAGAGTGATGCACTTTTCTTTGACTTTATTTTCAGAGAAGTCTTCTGCTTTACATGCATCAGATTGAAAATAGCAATTTGTGTTAATTTGTACTAAAACTATTAACATATGGTTGTGCTGCAAATACCATTTTTGTAATTTGGATAGGATGCCGGTCATTTCTTTCAGGCTTTTTCATAACTGATTCCCTGATTTCACTGATGCCCAAGCAAAAGAGCTTTTTTTAAAAGAAATTGTTTCTCAGAAATAATAACTGTAAAATAACTGTACACAAATGCCGTGTCCACACACGGGCTGACTAAAGTGAGACTTTGAGAAGTCCCTATCTGCAAGTGAACACGTGGAGTGCCTGGTACTGAAGTTAGTTTAATGCCCTCTATTGTTGCTTTTGGTAAAGTGCAAGAGGCAGCATTTCTTCAGGCTGTCCAAATCCGCTGGCTCTTCTTACCCTGCACATCCTGAATATAGTCCTCAAAAAGCATCTGTGAGCCTGTGTAAAGAAGAAAAATGCTATAATGTGCCAGTCCTCTGCACATTTTCTTTTTAGAAGTGTGAAGATACCAGGTCTTCGAAACTTAACTCAGTCATGTGTTAGGCCGTCTAATGTTGCAGTTAAGATCATCTGTCACTTTTTTTATATTAAAGAACAACAAACCAGAAATAGGAAGAAATGGAAAATGCCCAAAGTCCTGTAATCCACCACAACATTAAGTTCTGCATTTCTGTTTCAAATTCCCCTATAAATCAGTATCTCAGTGGAGTTTTACTGACTTCAGTTGTATTTTTTAAATCAAACTTCCTGAGAAGAAACATAATTCAGAAGTCATTAGAAAGCACAGCATTAGGCTGGTGAGCTGTGAAATATTTCATGGTAAAAACTGTAACAAGCCAATTGCTTTTTATTAAATTGAAACAAATGAATGGCAGAAATCTTCTTTGACTATGAGTATAAAAAAACCACAGCTGTGAGGTAGCGTCACAGTAAAACCTCACTTCTTTACCTGCAAATATCAGCAGTCTTTTCCAGTGGCATGGTGCTAGGATGCTGCATTTACCTATCTTTTTGTCTTGGTGTAAAATCTAAGGGAGCTAAGAAGTTTGTGTGTGAAAGAAGAGTGTTTCAAGTTGAATGATTGATGAGCTTCAGGCTGACTTCTCTTTTTTTTTTTTTTTAATGGGACCAAATAATGTATTAGGTGCTTGCTAATTTATTACTTCATTTCTTCTTCTCTTCCCTGCCCTCATTCAGACCTCTTTCTTGTCCTTAGACTTGATAGACACAGATACAACTTGATGCAATTTGGAAGTGTTGTACAGGTGCTAGGAGAACTGTATGAATGTTTTGGAATGAGACTGCCTGAAACTGTAACATTCTAAAGCAGCGTTTCTGTCTAATGCTGTGGTATCATGACATAGTAACAGCTTCTTTAGCAGCTTGGTTTTGCTTTTGCTTTACTGTACAGGTCACTTAAGCCTGAAGTTGCTTTCTCATGGCACCCCATGCAATAAGTACTGGGTTTTGACTCCAGCACTGAAATGGCTGCTCCTTTCCCTCTCCTTACCAAAGAGAGAGACTGTTCCTAATTGTTGCCAACCCCTAGATCTCCCCCCATCCCCAAAAGAAATAAAGAATTGACTTCAAAATGGGATTGCATTGCTTCGTTACGCACATGATACCCTCTCATTTTGGTAGTAATGCTGATTTTTTTTTTCAGGAAGAGTTTAGCCTTAAGTGGTAACTGCTGTCTCAGCAGGGCCTTTTTTACTCCTGTTCATGAAACACTCAGTGGAATACGCCCACTAATTTGTGTTCAGTAGGCCCTCCAGAATAGACCATGTAAGAGTCAGTATTTTGGCTTGAATAAGTTCAGCATTTGTAATCCTCAGAGTTTGGTAACCTTTCCCTTTCTTTCTTTCTTTCTTTCCTTTCAGCTTCATTCACAGTTATGTGTTACAATGTGTTATGTGATAAATATGCCACCCGGCAGCTCTATGGGTACTGCCCATCTTGGGCACTCAATTGGGAGTATAGAAAAAAGGGAATCATGGAAGAAATTGTCAACTGTGATGCAGACATCATTAGTCTTCAGGTAATTGGAAAATAACTGTATTTTTCATCAGAAACAGAAAACATTAACTTCCACCTTTAGAATGAAATGCTCTCTTGAGAACACCATATTTGCCTGCTTTTTAAGAAATTCTGGGGCTTACTCATATGAGGTGTGTACACAGCTCCTTGTTTATGCATTGACTTGTGTTTTATGAAATCAGACAAAGTGAGATAAAATGAGCTAAACTAGTAAGTAATTTGCACTGGAAGATCTGGGTCTTTCTCCCCTCAGATAAGCATCCTAAATATTCTCCTTCTGGGTGTGTGGTGTTTACTGCAGGAGGGGAGAATGTAGAATGCTGTATCCCCAAATGGCACTGTTCCTAGTGCATTCCTGCTTGGTACAGAGGTTAAAGTCTCAAAAATACTCTCACTGACAAACAAGGGGCCTCTCATGGTCGAAGTTAAATGTCAAGTGTCATTGGTATGTGTATCCTTCTGTGTTATTAGAAGTTTATTGTTGTTTAGAACACTTGAACCCTTCTGCCTTTAAACTGATCTTTCATTTTTTAAGCAAGTTCTGGTAAGCAAAAATCCCACACAAGAAGAGAGTAGTTACCTTGGTCTGAAAACCTCAAGAGATCAACCTCTGACATCCTATTGGAGACCAAATGTTACTACAATGAAAATGTACTGTTACAGAACAGCAAGAGACTGTTGTGCAAAATTGCTCTCCAGATTAAATATTAATTGCTGCTGGGTATCTGTTGGCCTCTCAGTTTTAACCTAGGAGGTTATCCACATTCAGATGTCAAAAATATCGGGTGTAATCTATTGGTGTTCAAAATACACATGTCACTTTCCCTTTTGGGGGGATTCCAGGATATCCAGGAATGCAAATCTGTTTCTAACAGGCCATTAATCTTGGAAGTGACATGATCTGTTCAAACAGAAGTTTTTCACTTTGGTGAGAGCTGCTGACTGCAAGCCAAGGCAGGCCCAAGTTGCCGTACAGCAATAAGAAGGGTTTACTTGACTTTGTTAGCGTAAGGTATTTGTGTTCAATTCCAGGAAGTGGAAACAGAGCAATACTTCACCCTTTTTCTGCCAGCCTTGAAAGAACGAGGATATGATGGATTCTTTTCTCCAAAGTCACGTGCCAAAATCATGTCTGAGCAGGAGAAAAAGCATGTGGATGGCTGTGCAATATTCTTCAAAACTGAAAAGTAAGGGGCAGAAGCAGCTTTCTAAAAATACATTAAAACCACCTTGATTTAGGTCTGAAAGCTTTCCTCTCTCAGGGTGCGTGGTAACCAAAGTACTGTGCTATAAAACAAAAGATAAAGTTCACTGTAAAGAATGATCCTCCCTTCCCTTTTGCTGCTCTATTTGCAACAGAGTCCGTCCATTCTTTTCAGACTATGAAGAAAGGTGTCTTTTCAGAAACATGGAAGTTGCAGGAGAGCTAGTATGAGTAAAAACTTAGGTGTTTTGTGTGTGCATTTTCTGGCAGATGTAATGAATACCTTACCTTCTCTACAAACTGTTGCCTTGCTTGACAGAAGTTTTACCCCTATAAACTGCTGGCTTAATATTGAGGTATTGAAAGATGTATTGCTGCCAGAGGATCACAAAATATTCTCTGTTTCTATGAATCAAAACATTACATTATTGAATACTTGATCCAAACAGTTCTGCTACACTAGAAGTATCAAACTATTGGGAGGGGAGGAGAGGTGCTGGCTTTTGCACTTCTCATCTGTGTAAACTGCTCACGGGTTGTACCACTCCAAGTATCCTTCGGAACAGTTTTCAGAAATCAGAGTGGAAGTTTCACAAAGCCTTAGCTCCCTTTCAGAGTTTTCACTGCTTCCAGAAACAAAAATATGTCTTTCATATCATGTATAAAAACAACTGGACTGGTTTTAAATAGAGGAAGTCTGGGAAAACAAGAAACTGATGGTTTTCAAACCTTGAAACTAACAAGGGTATATAGAGAGCTGGTTATTATGCTGTGGCTCTCACAGGTGAAAATAGGAGACTAATAATACTTCTTTTACATTTTCTTAGAGCACAAACCAAAAAAACGCCTTTCAATAGGTAGCCTTGTCCTTAAGCAAGATGTTTTTGGGCATCCTAAGGCTGGAAAGGAATGAAAAACCAATTTCACAAAACTAATGGTGGTAGCTAGTGGTTTGAAATAAGCTGTTTTTTAATAATGCATATGCCCAAAGTAAAAGGCAAGCCTTTAATTACCGTCTCATCTTAATTTTTTGCCCAGAACACTCCTGAGGAGGTGTGATAACCTCTGAGTGTTGCTCTGAATAGTCCTTTCAGAGTGCTATGTTGAAACAAGTAAACATTTCCTCAACCCCACATGTCTTGTCTCCCCGGAGAGTATCTCACTTGCCAGACTAAGAGCTCTATCCTAATTGGGGGAGTATTTCTTAGAACTGTTTTTACTTTTATAAAACAAGAGGACAAAAGAAACATGCCTGACCCTGTCCTTCAGGCTCTGTCCTTGGACATAGTAGACTGGAGTGGAGATAAAAACTATGTCATTTCACGTAGCTGTATGTCACGTGTTCACACGCGATTCTCTTTGTTTAATCAGGTTTACGCTGGTGCAGAAGCATACAGTGGAGTTCAACCAGGTAGCAATGGCTAACTCTGAAGGTTCAGAAGCTATGTTAAACAGAGTGATGACGAAGGACAACATCGGAGTTGCTGTGGTGTTAGAGGTGCACAAAGAATTATTTGGAGCAAGTGAGTATGACCATGGTTCTCTCATTGATTATTCAGTTCCGCGCAAAGGCATGAGTTATTCCTAGATAATATGGCTCTCTAGAATATTATTGCCATTGGTGGTGGTTACCAAATGCTCGCAGATGGGCAAATGCTGTTCACTGTGCTAATTTGAGAAATGATAGCCCAGTGGTGGCTGAGACAGAACACAGATGACATGATTTACTGGTCTGGTTGTACTTGCAGCCAGATGCCCAACATTTAGCTTTCTCCTTTCAAGACTTTGTCCCTGCTTACTTAACTCTGTTAAATTCTACTTGAAAAATTAAGCTTTTCCAAGGTCAGTATGTTTACATGCATATGCTCTTACCAATGGTTGTCGGTAATGTTCAACTTCTATTTTCAACTCTCTTTTTTTTCCCCTTGATTGAATCCTTCCATCCTCCCCCAGTGATTATATGGCAGTGCTAATGTACTGATGTGGAAGAATGAGATTATCAGGTATCTTTTCATGCCACTTGATTGACTGACTGTCACATTTTCATTAAGTTTGATCAGATGCAGTAGACAATTTCAACATACTTAAAATTGCCACCGTGCTCTGTCTGCGTGTCTGGTTTTTTGATTGCTTGTTGCCAGTGTACCCTTCAAAGGAGCAGAATGTCTAAACTGCAGAAGTAGAAGGAGCTGTGACTTTATGTTTTTCAGATAAATACTAAAGGCAGCTACAGCATTTTGCAGCAGCCAGGTTCATACTGTATTCATTTCAGCAGGTTCAAGTTTTTCCCAAGGGAACAATTTGCTGTACCATGGCAGCTAAGAGTCAGGAAACTCCCTTGCGCCTTAAATACTGAATAGTGGTGCACAGTCAAGTGATGACCACTTGAGCGGTAGAGAAGGAAACCAATTGTAGTGGTATCAGATTATGCTGGCTATTTCTTTCCTATATTGGAGAGATTTAGTCACGTAATATTATGTAAATGTTGCTGATTTAGAAAGAAGTAGTGGTTCAGGTAATGCCTTTTTTCCAGCAACAAAAGTACATCCATCTGCTGGTGTGTCTGACTTGGAGTCTTTAGTAGCTAGACTCTGTGTGTTAACAGGTGTGAATCTGCCATGTTCACACAGTCAGCCTTTCGCTGACACAAATGCATTTGTTTATCCAGGTATGAAATCGCTTCATGTGGACAAACAGCTGCTTATTGTGGCCAATGCCCACATGCACTGGGACCCCGAATACTCAGATGTGAAACTCATTCAGACTATGATGTTTGTCTCGGAGCTGAAAAATATCCTTGAGAAAGCCTCAAGCAGGCCTGGTAGCCCAACAGCAGATCCTAACTCTATCCCTCTGGTGCTGTGTGCGGATCTCAACTCATTGCCTGATTCAGGTAAGACTGGTTTTGGCTTAATTTTCAACATACCTTTTTAAAATGTTTGAATCCTCTTTCTGGATACCCTGAGGGCAGTGGGACAGTTTGCACTCCACTGGGTAGGTACAGGTGAAAGCTTTCTTAGTAACGGCTGTCTTGCGAAATCTGGCTGAAGAGAACACAAGGCGTCCAGTTGAGTAAACTGCTTTTCGTGTTGAGTAAACTGCTTTTCGTGATCCTGTACACTGCAAGAAAGCTGGTTGTGCTTACAGAGATGTAGAAAAGCACAAACAGATCTTAAATAAATCATTGAGTAAATACCCATGCCTTGATCAGCAATAATAAGTAGGAAAGATGTGAGTTCGTGATGGAACATGAAAACTTGCTAAGGAGATGTGTTTGCTTAGTAATTGTGATGTTCGAGACTGTAATATCAGGTATATGTACAAAAGCTGCCTCTTTAGCACCCCGTCACATGCGTACTACAGTACATATACTATGGGTTTACTGTAATCCTCAAAAAATGGTGTCAAAACCCCTGGAGAGCCTCAGTTCCCTGGCCGCGTGTCAGAAAGGTGTGTACAGCTCAGACACGGACAAGACAGCTGCTGTGTAGATTTGCCCTTAGATGGAAAGCTCTTCTCTGATCTCATGGTGTGTCCTGTTGATGTTTTTGTTTTTAACTCCAAGGCCAACATTCCCTGAATATTGTATTTTAAAGCAACTCCCTGAATCCTTTCCTTTGCAAACAGGTGTAGTGGAATATTTAAGCAATGGCATAGTAGCTGACAACCACAAGGACTTCAAGGAGTTGCGTTATAACGAGTGTCTCATGAACTTCAGTGGCAATGGAAAAAACGGGGCTTCTGAAGGAAGAATTACGCATGGCTTCCAACTCAAGAGCGCCTACGAAAACAACTTGATGCCTTACACCAATTACACTTTTGATTTCAAAGTAAGCAGCGATTTTTCTGAAATGGCAGACATTGACCTGGTCTCCCCAGGATGCTGTCTTAATTTTCTGACCATTGGCTGTCTTTCCCTCTGTTCCTGTAAGTGCTTCATCACTGGTTCCTACACTCACTGGACACTTTTCCTACCGTGCACAAATCCTTGATTTGCTGGCATTTTTAATCTTCTGACCTGGCTCTGGCCAGTGACATAATGAGAACGGATGCAGCGCTTTGAACGCATTACGCCGCGTGCGTTTCTTACCCTAATTTCAGTGCTGTGCCTCTTCCCGTGAATTGCAGCCAGAAGCCAGTCGAGTTCAGGTTGCCAGAAGCAAGATCTGTTCTCACTGTCGTGTTTCTCTTTCTCCCTAGGGTGTGATTGACTACATTTTCTATTCCAACACTCATATGAACGTGCTTGGTGTCCTGGGGCCTTTGGACCCTCAGTGGCTGGTTGACAACAACATCACTGGGTGTCCACACCCTCACATCCCTTCAGACCACTTCTCACTGTTAACACAACTAGAACTCCATCCTCCGCTCCTGCCTCTTGTCAACGGTGTGCACTTGCCTAACAGGAGGTAGTGGAGCTCTGCCCCTTTGAGGGCAAGGACCTGTTGTTATGGACCTGTACAGTTGTAAATCAAAGTATATAGGAGTGAAGTATGGCCAACCTTAAGCTGCTTCTTCAAGCTCCTTTCCTTATGTGTTTCATATGAGATTTTGCACATTTTGGTGCATATTGGTATCATTTGGCACTAGGGCTGGAACCAAAGTATTATTCCCTTTCCAAGTTTTTAATTTAATAATTTTTTTAAAAAACTGGCAAGCTTTTTCTTTTCAGTAGGAAGCTGCACTTACAAATGGACAAATGAGATTAAAAACTTGCTTGTTAACATATTTCGAGATAATGCTTTTTTCCAGAACATGGTGAAATGAGCCAACCTTTTAGGAGAAAGAAAAACAAAAATAGAAAGGCTTGTTTTGTAGGAAGAATATTAGAAATACTGTTTGTTTGAACCCAAAATGTAGACTGAACTCTGCATCGGAAATAAATTTTGCACATCAGTGAAGCACTTAATACCTGACTATAAATGATTAGCAGTGTGGCCCTGCCCCTCATCTAACTAATATTAGAAAACCAAAGATGGCATAATATCTTTGATAAAATATGAGGTCTAAATTCTCCTGATGTAATTTCATTGACAACAAAATTTCCAGCGAAACTGCGTCTCATGAGACTTTGCAGGTGAGCATTTAATGCCGTATGTAGATCGCTTGCTTGGCAGACGCCATGGTGACTTCTTTTTTTCAGAGCTCTGAAGAACTGAGCCCTTTCTGAGCGAGATTCACAGGGATCCAAAGGACCTCTGTGAAACAGAGCTGCCTCTTTGCTTCAGCAAGCCAGGGTGACATGCTGTTCAGCAGCACAGTTTGGGAGCAAGACTTAGATATGATAAGAAATTGCACTTAAAGCAAGCCATTGCAAGCATTTGGGTTCTGGGTGAATAAAGAAGTTGCAAATCCTTTTCTGAAGTTTGGTTGCAAAGATGGGAAATTTGGGATTAACTGCTTAAACGTAGGGTACAGGAAAAAGCTGCTGGAAATGACCTTACTTCTGTCTCCAAAGGGCACATGGAGTAGCTGTTGGCATGCTTTTTTCTTTGAGGGAGCAAGCGGTAGCTATAGTCATTCCTTGGATTATTTTTCCTGACCCTAGTTGCCAAATAGCCATCACACTTTTTTAATAATCTTTTCTGTTGTTGGTCAGGGTTGAATTCAAAAGCTGCTGGTTCATTCCCAACTGTTAATGCTCTTTGGATGTGTTGGAAATCCTTTTTTTTTTTTTTTTCCTTTTTTATGCTCTAGGTGGCCAGTTCAAAACCTTGTGCCTCAAGAGGCATTAAACGTAATGCAATTTTATGAAAAATTGGTTGGCTGCTTAATGTTTTAAGGAAAAAAATGGCACAGTGATAGGAAAAGGTTGTGTCTGTGTTTTTAAGTTTTTCTTTATTCTGCTTTTTTGCTGCTATAAGATTTTCTTGAATTTATATTTTAAACTTTTCATGCACTTTACTGTTTCTAGTCTCAAAATGTGATATTTTTAATAAATGAAAAAATTTTCCATTATGTGAATGAAATTTTTAAACAGATTGATAGCCTATATTTATGTCTCATTCGTATACTTAAAATTAAGTCAAATTTAAATTGTGAAATTAGTTTTAAATACTAAGGAGCCATCTTCTGTCTTGCAAAACTGCTAAGTCAGGCTGTTCCTCCACTCTTTAATTAAACATTTCCTTTGTCGTTTTATACATAGGAAATTATCCATAGTGGAAAAAAATTCAATTGGACCTAGAGTAGAAACTATTCCCTGACTGTTGTTGGGGGCCGGGGAGGGGGTGGTGTGGGACAGAACGCAAAAATCGATTCAATGAAACGACAACTCCCTTTTAAAAGAAGTGCCTAAAAAATGGAGGCGTCATTTATTGTCGACTATAAATTGGAAGTGCTTGTAGCTGGGTGAAATTCCTGTACAGCAATTGCTTTGTGCAGCACCAAAAAGAAGCCCTTTCTAAAGACGGATTTTCCTCTAGGTGCAGGTATCTCTTTTTTAATATACCTCAGCATTCGCCACCTAGCTATTGCAGATAAATTGCAGAAGCGATTTGAGAGTATAGTACTGGAAAGTAGAATAGCATGAAAAACTTAATTTTGTGGACATTACCTTTCTGTAATCAGCTACTGTATCTTTTTTGGAGGGGAGGGTGCTCTGCTCTGGAGGTGTGCACTAACTAACCCTTCTCCTCCTTTTCCTACACGCATGTTAACTAGCAATGTGAGCAGTATTTCCTACCATACTTCACTCCCAATATTTTTTGAGATGTTTGTATAAAATGGAATTTAAAATTCACCTATGATTGTATATGAACTGCAGAGGAGCCCGTTTATTAATAAAAATAAAAACCAACAACAATGTTTTGTAATATTGGGGTGGGAGAGGATGGGGGTGAAAAACAAAACCCTGACAAACATTGTAAACTGCTTAAGTTTAACTTTCCTTTGGTTTCTAATCGATTGAAGTGTTCTGTTGCAGGAAGGTGTTTAATTGGATTTTCTCTGCTGTGAAATGCACTTCCAAACGTCCATTACGCTGTGCGATTTTTTTAAAAAGTTATTTTAACAGATGTTGCACAAAACCTCTGGATTTTTAAAAAAAAAAGCATCTTGTTTATGTTTCTGTCAATGCACATAACTGGGGACACGTTTACCTGCCTTTCATGTGTCTGGTTCCCTCCCTGTTTTCCTTCTGGTTCTTTTTCCTTCCCAGCAGGAGCAGTAAGGGGATTGCGCTTTTTTCCCAGCCGAGCAGAAACACTGCTCTCCGTAGTGATTTTCTGCTCTCGGAAGAGAGGGAGCAGGGAGCAGGCAGCCACCAGCCTCGTGCGAGGGACGAGATCCCTTTCGATAAACATATGCATCATCCAGATGGCAACGCTAATTTTCTTTTGACCCAGATGGAAGCTGATGGTAGAGTGTTTTCTAGGAGAGAGGGAGTAATATGAAGCAAAATATCCCTGACTCGAAGCAGAGGTGGATGGGAAACCACCAGTTCTCTCCATCACTGAACCTCGGTTCCCAGCACGTTGCAGTGCCCTCGCAGCTGACGCCTGGAAAAAAGCTCTAAGCCCATTACTGCTCCTCGCTGTCTTGGTTTGCTTTCAAAAATATGGTGCCTGGTGTCAACTTCTAAGCAACAGCACTGCCTAAAGCAAGCAGAGAAAAAAAATCCAACACCCTTCTACAAGCAACTTTTTAAAATTCAATATGGTAAATCTGTTAGATACGGGGTTTTGTGTGTGTGTATATATATATAAAAAAAAAGAGAGAATTTTGTACAATGTAGCTGAATATTTTTGTTTCCTTATTTCGATGTAAGGAGCGTGAACATTTGTGTACCACACGCTGAAGTCAGGTATGGCACAATGGGGCCTGAGACCAGCTTTCCTTCCCATTTGCCTTGTTAAAAGCTTTTGTCATCCCTTTCTAACATTCGTTGAGAAAATACTTAATTTTATCAGTAAGTTTTCTCTGTCTGTTGGAAGCCACTCCTGTTTAGTCTGCAGAAGCATTCAGAAAAGGTCTTGTTAGTCCCAGGTCCTCGCTGTTCTGTGTTTTATAGACTAGAAATCCAAAATCTTTGACTCTGAAGCTCTTCAGAAGCACTTGCCACTGACCTAACAAACACAGCTTTCAAAACTGTACCATGATGTTCAACATTTGGGTAACACTGCGGATGGCTAATGGTCTCCCACCTTGCTGGCTTTACTGTAGAGACTCCTAAATCCATGTTCATGTTCCTGAGGCCCACTTTACAAAGGTGCTGAGCATCTGCAGCTCCCACTTAATCCTGAATTCTGGGCTTTTGGAGACTGGCTTTCCACACCCAGCTTGTAAGACATCGGGTCCAAATTGCATGAGAGAATTTGCGACCTCAAAGGTTCCTATTACTTTTTTCTCGGGGGTTGGTTTTGGTCAGGTAGCGAGAGGGAAGCTGAAGAGGCTTGTTGAAATTCAGAGTTTCTTTGTTAGAAGACAGTGTTGGGAAACACTTTAAGGATTCCTAGACCAGGAGTGCAGTATTCATGCCTTCTTGGAAGGGAGCAAGAGCCAGAAGTGGCTGCCGGTCCTTACTATCTGAAGACCAGGTTTAAACTCAGCAACACAGCAGCAGTTATTTCATTTCCATGACGCATTTGCAGCTTCTAGCATCAAAACCTTCCTTTGGCATGAAACTTGGCACAGCAGGGGGGAGTGAAAGGTCTTTTAGTCCCATCCAAGCCAAATCAATAGCCTGCACTAGAAACATCACACAAATGTGATACGCACCCGCGTACTGGTTTAAAAGACAGTTTAATTTCAAATAGCAGTTGTCCTCTACCCAGCGACCTCAGCTTTGTACATAATTACAATCCCTCTGTTCCTAGCTGCTGCACAGATATTTTTCTTTTAATAGTAATGAAGATCTAGGGCCCAATTTAAACCTAAGGAGGGATGCCTCTCCCCACTGTATGGGGAGATGACTGATCTAAGCACATCCTTATCTGGCACACTGGTATACTAGGCAGCAGCAGGAGATGGTTCAGCTAAAATTGGGCTATCAGTATAAAAAAGAGCCGCAGGTCAGTGTCCTGCTTGGTCACCACTGAGGTCTGATGTTCTGGGTTGATCTTCACAACCAAAACTGCCTCATAGGAAGCGAAGCAGCGTACAAGATTCACTGAAGTTCATTTCAGCTTCAGAATTGGTATGGTTTTGGCACTAAGCACTCACGTTGAAAAACCTTGCATGCCTGATTTTGCATTTTCCAGAAGGAGATGAAGTGCTTGGTCTTGGAGAGGATTTACCCAGGGGGGCAGAGGACCTGATTTGTTAGAGACTGGAAAAGAAATGAGCCCTAAATGCAGAAAGGTTATTTTTTCTGATAGATGCTACTATTAGCTGAGTGTGTCTATCATACTGAGGAAAAGCATCTTGTAATATGCAGCTCATCAGTTTTCTGTAAGATTACAGAAGTACAGTCATGTACCCTCCCTTTCTGCCCCTTCAGTGTTCAAAGGCGATGCAAACCCCAGGAGAACCTGGTGGAAACCGTCATGTCTTAAGTCTCTGTGCCAAGCATCACCAAGAACTCAAAGTTTAAGATTAAAAACTATTTTAAAAGGAGATTGATTATAAGGCTCTAGATCCAGGCACAACTGTAAATGATATACTATCTTCTCCTGTGACCACTCTTTGCACTGACACCGACCATGGATATGCTTTTCCTCCAGGAAATGAGAGCAGGGACAGAAAACAGTGGATGAGGCAGGCACATGGCATGATCAGAAAACGAACAACATTAACACCTTTAAAGAACACCTTCATCCTAAGAAAAAAATATTTGACTATGAAAGGTATTAAGAGATGCTAAAGTTTGATCGTTTGGCTATGTTTAAGGATGACAGACTTCAGGAGTATAGTTTCTTGGAGTATATCTGAAAATAAGTGTGAAGATAGAGAAATGCTCGGATGCTCTGATACTTCAGGGTGTTTTCAAGAGCATTGGTGGCAAAGCATGCCAAGTGATATGACTCTCTCTTCCCCCCCATCCCCAGTCGTATGGTATGTTTAGCCTGCAAAATCACTCACCTTTGAGTGGTGAAGGTTAGAGTGATCCTGGTACTTGGTCTTGTCCTCTTTGTTAAACAGTTCCTACAATTCAGGCATTTACCAAGCTTGCATTTGTCTGTATTTGTCTTTGTTCCAAAGCAAAAAAAAACCCCAACAACAACAAAAAAAAACAACTCATGGTGGCTTTCTTTACAAGTGACATGTTACATGACTTTGGCTTTGTTTTCCATTTTTAATTACTGCATCGTGTGTTTGCTTTCCGAGCAATTAAAGTGTTTGTGTGCACCATGTTAGCTAAATATGCCCTTAATTCATAAACTCACAGGCTGAACTGGAGCAGCAGTGATGGGAGCTCAGGCTTCCCCTCCCGCCCCGTTTCACAGTGGTTATTTTGGGAGGTGGGGGTTTTTTTAATCGGATTTCTTTCTTGTGTGTTGTCTTTGCAACCACAAGGTCCTGTCCCTCAAAAGATGGAAGTGCGTGCAGAGAGCAGGGGAAGCTGCAAGTGTCACTCCCGGGCATGCTTACACAAAAATTTTAGCGGGGTTTACATCTTATGTTATTGAAATGGTAGCTTCACTTTAAATCGAGAATGCACTAGGCTCTTGGATGGGGAGGTTGCTGCTTGCAGAGGCCAGAGCCGCTGCTGGCCCCCGGTCCTGGTTTTGCCTCACCTGCCCTGGGGCAGTTCTGCAGCACCTGGGGGGACCCTGGGAAGCTGCCTTTGCCCCCAGCCCTGACACAGGGATGGGGTAGGTCTCACAGGCAAAAAGCTTTACAAAGTTTGACACCGATCCTAGGCAATACCAACACTGCAGCCTTCAGCTGAGACCTGAGCAAAAAACCAGAGTAACTTGCTTACTCCATGTTTTCTGCGAGAATAAATAGCAAGAAACCTTCTCTCCTTTGGTTTTACAAAAGGATGCTTTTTTTTTCTCCCTCTGAATGAGCTCATGTTTTGGAAAAAGTGCCACTCCACGGTGCAGTTCCCCCCATTATTATACTTTGCAATGAAAAACTTACCAAGAAAGCAAATTCCCCATTGAGTGGGGACAGCAAGGACCCAGGCTCCCCTTCACAGACCCAGCCTGGACAAAATGACGATGATGGCTGAACTAAGCCGCTCTGCTTTTCTTTAACCTTAGGGCAGCTCAGGAAAGGGAGGTCCTCAAAACCCTGAACTGTTATTTTTTTCTTCCCTTTTAATTTTTTTTTTTTTTTTTAATCTAAACACACCCCCCACCCCCACCCCCCACTGTGGAGGTGGGGTACTGCTCACATGTGATGGATA